>NW_027507785.1:281991616-282299116 GCF_037356315.1 Lithobates pipiens | reverse complement strand
ATCTATCTATCTATCTATCTATCTATCTATTATTATTTATTTATTTATTTTACCCAAAGAGCTATATATATATATATATATCGGTTTTGTCTAAAGGCCTACATATAGGTTGTACGGTATATAAAACGTTGATGTAGGGGCCTTGCTGTAATAACAGGTACACTGACCACATGCCTCTTGCCATAAATAAAAAATTACATTAGTTGCTTTTTTTTTTACAATGAAAAAATAATAATTGAAAAAAAGACACAAATCGTCCCAAAATGCCCTCTGCGTATCATTAATGTCTTTAGGGTCTGTCTTTGTAGCAGTTTATTTTTTATGGCCCGTTTTATGTTTGCCCCTTTTTGTTTATTACTATGCTGCCTACTCAAGTGCCGTGCAGGTAGAGCAATCCTTCTCTTGGAAAGAGACTTTGGTGTAGTTTTGTCGCAGCATGAATTAGAAATATTCGCAATTGCTGTGAATTTAACCCCCTGATTGCTGGCGGGTCTTTTGTCCTTTCTGGCCTGCACATTCGATTTTTTCTATCAGCTAGCATCTAGCAATTTTTTGTAACGTAACCCTATATCCTTGCTGCATTCAAACATTCATCAGTGTGTGTGTAGTGTGACGAAGGTGTGTACTGTATAAGGAGACGGAGAGAGATAACATATGTTTACAGAGGTGACATCACCTTGTCTGCAGCCAGGACCAGACTAGGGCGTGACAAGGCCAAGACATGGGGCCACTAGGACAGGGGTGCCACTGCTTCCATACACAGATGTAGGGGCCTTGCTGTAATAACAGGTACACTGCCCACATGCTCTTGCCATAAATTAAAAATTGCATTAGTTGCTTTTTTTTTTTTTTTATAGGTCCTCATTTGATAGTCTAAACAGTTTTTATGTGTGCGTTTGTGTGTGTGATGTGCAATATAGAAAGCATACACACAATGGGATTAATATACTAAAGGAATACAAACGGTCACTTCAGTCAACCAATCTTGTCCTAGGAGCAACCTTTTTAATAGCAAATTAAATTTAATAGCAAATTTAAGCAAACAACTTTTTTTTTCTTGTAAAACAATATAAAATAAAATAAATATATTTCATAAAAAATATATATGTGTGTGTGTATATAAATATATATATAGCCTCCCATATGAGTGTGTGTGTGTGTGTGTGTATGTGTATATATATATATATATATATATATATATATATATATATATATATATATATATATATATATATATATATATATATATATACTCACACATATATTTTAACAGACACATATGTAATACACTTCTAAGGATTTACACCCCTGTAAATGAAGAGGCCTTTGGTCTCTATATTATTGTGTGTTCTCTATCAAACCCCAGCCAGGTTCAGGGGGACTAAAGTAAACAGAACAATCATCCCTATAATGCACACACTTGTTTATTTATCACATACAAAAAAATAACAAAAAATCTGGTTTTGATAGTCGTTCTATTGGCTGATGGACACACACACACACACACACACACACACACACATATCCATCAGACAATAGAACTTTGCCAACATCAGATTTTTTTGTTATTTTCTGTATGTGATAAATAATAAACAAGTCTGTGCATTATAGGGGTGATTGTTCTGTTTATTTCGGTCCCCCTGAACCTCACTGGGGTTTGATAGAGAACACACAATAATATAGAGATCAAAGGCCTCTTCGTCAAAGTGATGTAAGTCTTTAAAAGTGTATTACATGTGTCTATGATATATATTATACGAGTGTAATGACGAAGTGTTTTTTCTAAGCTTTCTAAAGTAGTACATTTCTGCATTTTACCACATTTATCCTTGGTGGGTGAAAAGAAAGACAGTAAGCTTGATCTTAGAAACGTCTTAAAAACGTGATCTGCCACTGTGATGAACTACAAGCACCAGCAACCCTACTACACTGGGATCTGTAGTTCTACAATAGTTGAAGAGGGCACATGTTGTATAAGCCTGCTGTGTACTGAAACCTGAACTGGATTACAATGCAGCACTCGTACCCTTATTTTATTTGATGTTCCTTCTATAGATATGTGTATATTCTAGGGAATGTATATAATATAAGGATATATATATATATATATATATATATATATACACACACAGAGAAAGAGAGAGAGAGAAATATATTCATATGTATATATATATATATATATATATATATATATATATATATATATATGATTAATTATATATATATATATATGATTAATTATATATATATATATATATATATATATATATATATATTGAACACCTGTGAGTTTTTATATACTCCCTCTAAAATATATGTGTATATATGGTATACTGTATATATAGACACACATAAATAATAATAATATACGTATTAATATTGTTATAATTTTATGTATTCATTAAAATACCTCAAAATGTAGAATTACTATATTTTATCCCTTACTTTGTAAAATATGTCTAATCTGTGTCACGTTATATTTCCATTTTCTACATATGAAATGCAGAAACACATTTGTGTCTGTGCCTCCTATGTCCCCATATGGATCCTTTCCACAGTCTATAAGCTCCTATTTTCCTTGTCCCTATAACCAGCACAGATGGAATTATGGGGTTAAAATAATGTTATTTTTGTGCACATTATCAGTATACACAGTGTCCAAAGTATACTGTAATATTGATTGAGTTGCTAAAGGCAAAATAGGATGTAATTTTGCAAGGGAATTTGCACTTAGCTTCATGAATGAGGTGAAACTCTGCTAACTCACATCATCTAATCATGTGCAAGAAAAAAACGTTTTTTTTTTCTTGGGCATTCTTTTTCAAAGTGAATTGTTCCTCTATTGATAGACCAAGGGAACATTCGTTTGCAAAGTGAACCGTTTCACTTGTAAAGTGAACAGCCTACTTGCCTGTAAGTATTCAACCCCATAAGTGTATAAATAAAATGTATAAACTCCTTTTATGTGACTTGTACGTCACACCTCATTTATCCATAGACTGGTAGAGATGCAGAACTATTTTATGTCGTTAGGTTACACATGATGCAAACATCAATTTATTTCGCTGTTTCATGTAGTGTTTGATCCGGAACTGTATTTAGAAGCTGCATATTGGTCCTGTGTGTAGGACCTGTATATATGTCCTGAGTATATTACCTGTATATATATATATATATATATATATGTCCTGTATTTATGACTGGTATATATATCCTGTGTATATGACCTGTTCATATGTCCTGTATTTAGAACCTGTGTATAGGATAGGACCTGTATATATGTTCTGTGTTTAAGACTTGTATATATGTCCTGAGTATAGGACCTTTATATATGTCCTGTATTTAGAACATGTATATATCCCCAGAGTGTAGGACCTGTATATATGTCCTGTATTTAGGACCTGTATGTATTTCCTGTGTATAGGGCCTGTATATATATCCTGAGTATAGGGCCTGTATATATATCCTGAGTATAGGACCTGTATATATGTCCTGTATTTAGGACCAGTTTTTATGTCCTGTATTTATGACTTGTATATATATCCTGTGTACAAGACCTGTATGTCCTGAGTATAAGACATGTATATATGTCCTGTATTAAGGAAGGACCTGCATATATTTCCTGTGTATAGGGCCTGTATATATATCCTGAGTATAGGACCTGTATATATGTCCTGTATTTAGGACCAGTATATGTGTCCTGTATTTATGACCTGTATATATATCCTGTGTACAGGACCTGTTTATATGTCCTGTATTTAGAACCTGTATATATGTCCTGTGCATAGGATAGGACTGATATATATGTCCTGTGTATAAGACCTGTATATATGTTCTGAGTATAGGACCTGTATATATGTCCTGTGTATAGGACCTGAATATATGTCCTGTGTATAGGACCTGTATATATGTCCTTTGTATAGGACCTGTATATATGTCCTGTGTATATGTCCTGTGGTTAAGACCTGCATATATGTCCTGTGAATAGGACCTGTATATATGTCCTGTATTTAGGACCTGTATATGTCCTGTGAATACGACCTGTATATGTTCTGAGTATAGGACCTGTATATATGCTCTGTGTATAGAACCTGTATATATGTCCTGTATTTAGGTCCTGTATATATGTCCTTTATTTAGGACCTATATATGTCCTGTGTATAGGACCTGTATATATGTCCTGAGTATAGGACCTGTATATATATCATGTGTATAGGACCTGTATATATGTCCTGAGTATAGGACCTGTATATATGTCATGTGTATAGGACCTGTAAATATAACCTCTATAGTCCTGGGTATGGGACTGGTCTCCTGTGTACAGTGCCCATAAATTAATATGCTGTGTGTTCCCCCAGGTGATGCGGTTGGGGTGCCCGGCCATTGCCAGCCTCCTGCTCGGAAGAGGTGCTGACCCCAATCTGAAGGACCGCCTTGGCTTCTCAGTGGTCCACGACACCGCCAGGGCCGGCTTCTGCGACACCATGAGGATCCTGCTGGACTTCCACGTTGATGTCAACCTTCAGGACAACGATGGCAACACAGCTCTGCACCTGGCAGCCAAAGAGGGCCAGCTACACATGGTCCAGTTGTTGGTCCTGCACACGGACAGCAGTATGGGCCACAGGAACAGGAATGGGGAGACCGCCTGCGACCTGGCTAGGATGTACAGCAGGGAGCCCGTGGTACAATGGCTTCAGGCCAATGCCGGGGGCCAGCCGTAGTGGCAGCTGCCGGGGTACTTCTTTTCCAACTGGACTGCAGAGACTGTACAGATTAAAGCTCCTTCTGTACCATCTGCTTCCTTTAAGGACTGGGGTGTGATCCCCAAAAGAATGTGATATTTTTTTTTTTTGGGTGGGGGGGGGGGGGGTGGTTGTAGCTGGGGTGGGGGGTAGAATGATAGCTGGTAGCACTTCTTAGAAGAAGACCAGCAACAGCTGCTGGCTGGGTAGCTGTTGCTGGATGCACTATGATGGGGAAGGGATCCCCTATAAAGAAGTTTTGTATTATAGGCATCTGCTTGCTGGGTGTGCTTTATTCTGGTTAAAATACTAGCTATTGGCTATATCTGTCACAACCATTTGTTTAGGACCTGCCCCAACCACCAGCCACCAATATCTCTGCTCTGCCCTACTGGGCATGCCACCCTGTGCCCATTTCTGCTCTTTTAGCTTTCTTGCATGGCCTATCCCAGTGATATATATAATAAAAAAAAAAAAAAAAAAAAAGATGGACCTGTTGTTCATTGCAACTAAGCAGAGTTACATTTTATTTACTGTTACAATAAATCAATTTATCTGATTGGTGGGAACCTTTTTTATTTTTCATGAATCCCCAAAAAGGACTTATCTGTCCCCCCCCCCCCAGATGAAGCAAAATCATGAGAACTGTCTGTGTTTCCCATGACAATCAATCTGCTTCCAGCTATGCAATGTATGCAGTTTAGTGCTGAACTAAAAGGGAGCTTATCTGGTTGCTATATACAGCAATGTGGGACATGTTCATAAAGGAGGCCCATTGTTTCTGGATTCTAGCATAGGTCAATCCCAAAATATTATATTATCCAGAAACTTGTCTCCTCTTCTCCCATGTTCCTAATCTAATAAGTCATACAAATGTGCTTATTTTATTTCATCCTCTTGGGTGGCCTTTTATAAATTATTACTGTATGTGCATCTATGACTAAGCTGGCCCTTTACGTAAGGAGGGGGCGGGGCTATATTTTCACATTTTTGTGCTCAACTGCCCAATGGAGTTCAAGAGAATTATAAAAATACATTGAGAATTTCTCCTGTACTGGACAGGATATTGAAGTCTATGATGAAATAACTCTGCCCCATGCTGTACTCCAATGCTGCATTAAACATTGTTGCACTAAATATGAATGGTTTGTTCATTTTTCCAGAATGTTTTATTAAATACAGCCATCTTATTTTTCATTTTCAGTATTATGTATTGTAGTAGCATGTTTCCTAGCAGAGGAAATGTCAGAGGACAAAAAGTCAAATTCAAGGGCTCTGTCAACCAGTGTAGTTATGATGACCCCAACTTATTTTCTTCTTTTCATTTCATTATCATCTTTGAGGAATGTTAAACAAATGTTTGAACATAGGGGTTTGAGCCCATTTAGATATTGGCTTAAAAAAAAAAAAAGCAAGAGTTATATTAACATGTTTTACATTCTAATGTCCTGTCCTGCAATCTATAGCTGCAATCCTCTGAAATGTCCACTGCCAGTATTTATGCACATATGAATGGTAGCATTGAACACAATGGTACACTTCTCATAAGCAGTTTTAAATGCACACTTAGCTCTTTGATGTTGATTTACTAAAGGCAAATGGAGTGTGTACTTTGCAAGTGCAGTTGCACTTAGAGCTTATGTGGTAAAGCTCTGCTGATTCCCATCATGTGCAAGCAAGAATGCATTTTTTTAAAATATTTTTCTTGCACCTGATTGAGTATTCCTTACAAAGTGAAGCTATACCACATTTACTAAGCTCTTGGGAAAAAGGAGTGTAACTGTACTTGCAAAGTGCACTGTCTATTTGCCTTTAGTAAATCCAACCCTGTGTGACAAGGGCCTCAAAGTGTATGAAAATAACACAAACTTTTCTTATTTTCTTCTTTTTGGGCTGTAAAATTCAATAATTGCAAAAAATGGCTGTCGGTCCTGCCAGAAATAAAATTACCATGCTGTAGTGAGCTGGCAATGCTGCACTGAAATCTCAAACATTGTCATTAGCCTCTTGCACTTTTTTTTCTCTGTGGACTACAAAACACCTCCCTCCTAAGCCAGAGAAAGGTTCTGTAGTACAAAATCAGAGACTGTAGTTCCTGTGCTAGGGTGACAGTGCTGGTCTTCTACAGATTCACTGTGAGTGTACCTGAAAAAATACATAAAAATAAGGACTGGTAAATAATATGTGTGTGTGTGTATGTATTTATGTATATATATATATATACATATATATATATATATATATATATAATTTAAAATAAGAACATATATATACACATACAATATCAATATACATATTATAGGTTTTGTCAGACTGAATTTTCTCAGTCTCTCACGTTAAAAATAAAACACCTTGGGGCTAGGTAGCACTTTAATATCGAGCTGGATACTATTAGATTTTGGTTGAATTTGATATGTAAGTGGGCAGCCTAGTTCAAAATTGTCTGTACAATATTTTAACATTAACCAACGACCATCAAGTGTAATGGCCTAGCTAAGAAATCCTGTTACTTTATATCCAATCATGTAGCCCTATACTACATCATTTTAAATCTACAGCAGATTGTAGGATTAGATTGTAACATCTGCGATAAAATGTAGATCATAAAAATGTTACAAATGGAATAGTCTGCTTGATTATACATATAATATAATATTATATATTCATTAAATGGATTTCTTTTTTGTTTTTGTTTTGCACAGGCACTTACAAGATTGACCAACTTTGAACAAATATATCTGTATAATAATTCTTCATAGAAATATGCTGATATATCACCCCAAGAAATAATATAACGTTTATTGTGTTTTAATGATTTTATTTTTAGTTTGTGACTTCCTTTCAAATTCACCATTTTTTTATTTTATTTTTTAACATTCTAGTCAAATTGTGTGCTTCTGCTTATTTCTTTTTTGTGCTTTATTTCCGTTTTGTCTTCTGGAATAGTTCCATGTACTGTTCCATCCCCCGGGGGACTAGTAAATAATCCAATTGTAGAATTCAGCAAAAAATATAGTTTGCAATTTATCTAAGATCAGGTCTAGTCGATTTCAGCGAGGATACAGCTTTAGAAATCCCCTAAAATAGTGTGGTTTTTAGATATGACTGGGGAGGACAGTAGTGATCTGTACAAAAGGATCGAAACCCATAAATGCGTACAAAATGAATCATTCTGTGATAAATAAAAGCTTCCTATACATATACATGAAGAAAATACAGATACAATAGACTGTACTGATCTGATTCAAAACAAAAAACGGACGATTTGTCTTTTTCGTTTGTTTTTTTTGTTTGTTTACTTTTTTTTATTAGAAGCAGTAAAATAACATGCAATTGTTGCACTATTCATCCTTTCGTGTCCTGAAAGTGCCTCGACTATTCCATATCCTACAGTACATGTACCTAAAAAAAAAAAAAATTTGATCCTACAGTATATATATATATATATATATATATATATATATATATATATATATATATATTCCATGTCCTACAATACACCAATACACGTAACTAAAAAGGCATTCAATTGATGCTACAGTATACATGGATGGAATATATTAATCATATATATATATATATATATATATATAAAAACTATATATTCCATATCCTACAACACACGTGCCTAAAAAGCGTCCAATTGACCCTACAGTATATGTCTATATATATATATATATATATATATATATTCCATGTCCTACAATACACGTAACTAAAAAGGCATTCAATTGATCCTACAGTATACATGGATGGAATATATTTATATATATTAATCATATATATATATATATATATATATATAAAACTATATATTCCATATCCTACAACACACGTGCCTAAAAAGCGTCCAATTGACCCTACAGTATATATGTCTATATATCTATATATCTATATATATATAGATATATATATATATTCCATGTCCTACAATACACCAATACACGTAACTAAAAAGGCATTCAATTGATCCTACAGTATACATGGATGGAATATATTTATATATATTAATCATATATATATATATATATATATATATATATATATATATATATATATATATAACTATATATTCCATATCCTACAACACACGTGCCTAAAAAGCGTCCAGTATATATATGTCTATATATATATATATATATATATATATATATATATATATATATACAAATATGCAAACTCATAATAAATCGAATGTCTCTCCTCTCTCGCTATCAAATATATATATATATACAAATATGAAAACTCATAATAAATTGAATCTATCTATACAAACATTCAAACTTGCAAACTCATAAAAAATAGAATTATCCTGTCTGTCTAACTATATATATATGTGTATATATATATATATATATATATATATATATATATATATATATATATATATATATATATATATATATATATATATATATATTTATATTTACATTTTGAAAATCGTTCTGGCTTATCAGGGAATACCCAATTCATGGACTATTGTATAAAATAACCTGCCATATCCTACAAATTCCTAATACACCTACCAATACAAACATTAACGTTCTAATTACAGTCCTGTTATTTTTTTTTTCCCCCCATCATATTGGATTACCATTTGTCAAATATTTATCAAGATTTTCAAACAACAAATTATAACAGCTAAGATGTATCATTCAACTTTTTGTTTTTAACTTGCGGGGTTACTTCCTTTCCTTTCATCTGTGTTTGTTTCACAATAACTGCTAATAGAGTATTATTCACATAGAAATCCATAGACAGGTGCTGATTTGTCCGGTATTATTATTACCCAGAGCTGTGAAAGGCCATTATTGTGAATGCACAGCTCTGCATCCATTCCCCATTTATCTATGGTATAATAATATCGATCCCCAGCACAGTCCCTGTTGTATATACTGTGAAATGTCAATTGCTGGAAACAGAAGCAGACAGGAAAAGAAAGGGTTAAAAGCCCCCCTCCCCCTCCCCCTACACCTTCTCCAAATCACCCGCCCACAGACACAGGAAACGAAGCAAGAAGGATCGATGCTTAATGTTAAGTTGTAAAATAAAGTAGGATTCGCACCTATGCATTTTTACTGCTTTTTGCATTTTGCAGATTTGCACTACAGAACGTGTTCCATAGGAAACAATGTTAAATGGACTGTAGTGCAAATCTGCAAAAATGCAAAAAGCAGTAAAATGCATAGGTGTGAATCTAGCCTAATAGCAGTCAAAGATGTCCTGTTCTAGGAATCATGAAGACATATGTGCAGAGGCGCTGCACCAACACATCTCCTAGAGTTGTAGCCAGTTACACAATTACCTTATCATTCCTCTCCAGGAGGCAAATGACAACTGGAATCTGATAGGCCGCTGCGGTGACACCTTCACATTCACAGTCCCCTTTCTCTGCTATGAAAAGGGGGTGATTTACCAAAGGAGTATTAAAATACTCTGCACCTTGCAGAGGGAAGAAAAATGTACTGCTTGAATGAAATTAATCAGATCAATTACAACCACACAGTCCACAGCCCCGGGGGTCTATTCGGTGTATCTTTACAATGAACTAGTTATAGTTTTCAAAAATAAATGCATATATGATTAAATATATCAGTAAAAATGCATAACGAGATGCCCTTCCCACATGAGAGGGTCCTTTTGGTTTCATTTAGGCATAACGTGATCATTGATCAACTTTGGATGGTCGTCTAAGATAGCAATATCGATCGATCTATCTATCTATCGATAGATAGATAGATAGATAGATAGATATAGATATATATATATAAATATCTATCTATCTAGATAGATAGATAGGTAGATAGATAGATAGATAGATAGATAGATAGATAGATAGATAGATAGATAGATAGATAGATAGATAGATAGATATTACTATTATTATTTATAAAGCAGTGTCTGTCACATTCATTGTTTTATAAATATGTCATATGCACTGTATTAGTTTATCATGAATTAATAATAATAATATTTATTATTATTCGTAGTAATAATAATATTAACGATAATAATAATAAGCATTCATCAGGATATTATAGTATGTGTTGGTATCTATTCAGGGTAAATATTTGGTTTCAGGCTATTGGTAATTATATTCACACAATAACGTATTAAGTCAAACATAAAAATATCTAAATACATGGGGTATAAATGTTTCTCCCCAAGACTATGGAAACTTTCACAACCCCCCCCCCCCCCCCCAATCCAGTTAAAAACATACATGATGCCCGGGTCAAAATTGTGTGAATTTTTGAATCTTGGGGGAAATCACTTTTATATAGACCTACCCCTATGGGTAAACATATTATAAACATATAAACATGCAATCATATTCAGACAAAAAAAAAAAAAAAAAAAAAAATATATATATATATATATATATATATAGGTATATTTATCTATATCTATCTCTCTCTCTATCTTTTATCTATTAATTATATGTATTAATGTGTACACTGTACACTAGTGTATTAAAATATCTACTTATTTTCAGCAGAATTCAATAAAATCTAAAATTTACAGTCACATGGATAACAATTGCTTTGTAAATTCAATAGCCAGTCTAAAATTTACAGTAATTAACAAGCGGATAAAAAACTTTTGTAGATATCTAAAAGTATAGCAAAAGTTAATACACGCACACATCGTCTTTTTATTAGTCTGTAAATAATCAATGATCTTCAAAACACGCTGGTCATTTTTATTTATTTAAAAAATATATAAAAAGATAAAGGGCACTCAGGTGATAAGTGACTTGCAGATGTATTGATTTACAGATATGTAGATGAATATAAAGAAATAGATACATAAATATATTGATAGATAATGGATAGTAGATAGACAGACAGATAAGATTAGTAGACATATAGAAAAATTGTTAATGGATACATACATTGATACATAGATAATCGATGGCTGAATAATAGATAGATAGATAGAAAAAATGTCCATGCTAATGGACATATAGATGAATACATGATGGATGGATAGATAGACACATAAAAAAATTGTTAATAGATATATAGATGAATACACAGACAATGGGTGGAATGATAGTAGATAGCCGGATAGATAGATAAATAAAAATAAATGTTAAGGGATATATAGATGAACCCATAGATAATGGATGGAGGGATGATAGATCATACACCAATGCAGACCTGCAGGTGAAGTCTTGCTGGGCACTTGCGATATACATGACACCTACATACTTGATACATATAGAAGATATGAGAATTTATAAGGTACATGTCTGTAGAAGGATAGGTATCTACGCAGTACTGCACACCCTGCACAGGCCCAGCAATGACATACACACCTCCATTTGTCACCCGATCCAGATCCGTCCGATCTCAGGCTGTGTCCTGCACTATAACCGTGTATTATTAGCGCCCACCCTGGAGAGTGGCGCCCACTTTAGCGCCTACATTTCAGATCAGGCGCCTAGAAGATCAGTGGCTTTTTGGCGCATCTTTCCACATTTTTAGGCGCTAATAAAAATGGAATGGTCAGGAAGTCGTTTTTTTTTTGTTTTTTTTTTAGACGCATGCGGTTTGGTTTGTGATATTTCCGCGCCTTCTCTAACAGTTCCTCGTTGTGTATTCATCCTCTGTACTCCTTTATCAGCAGGGACAGGGTGACCCTGCCAGGCGGTGTGCTTGGTGCCCGCCTCCCTGTGCCAGCCTTGTCTCCTCCATCCATCATCTCTCCATATAGGTGACTTCTGTCTTCTCTCCCAGCCATACACATACTTCACCTCCTCCTGCATGGACCGGTCACCGATCTGTCCCCGGAACACAGCCGCCTCCTCCCCGGGCTCAGCTCTGACACCCAGTGACACCCAGCACAAGGCTCTGCCCAGCCTGGACATCAGCTGAACATACGGGTCCTCCTGCTGTACACACTGACATTTCCTGCTTGCCCTCCATTGCTGAGCCACAGACAGAGAGCTTAGCTATGGGACTGTGCATCTGATGACCCAGCTCTAAGATCACAGGACACAGCAAGTAGTGTGTATTTTTATGTGTGTGTGTATAAATGTGTGTGTGTGTGTGTGTGTGTGTGTATATATATATATATATATATATATATATGTGTGTGTGTGTGTGCATATACTGTATGTGTAGTGTGCATGCATGTGTGTGTGTATTTGTGTGTGTATGCATGCATATGTGTGTGTATATGTGTGTGTGCATGCATGTATGTATATATATATATATATATATATATATATATATATATATATATATATATATATATGTGTGTGTGTGTGTGCGCACATAGGTGTATATGTGTAAATCGGAGGAGATCACACTATGGCACTATTGGACTATCCTAGCTGGGTGCCAACGCATGATTCATATTCTTGGGTGTCACTAGTTGCACACACCGTTATTGATGTAATCTGGGTGCCACAGTACACAAAGCATGTATGAACTGAGTGCTGATACAACAGATTATGGAGCTCATACTGGCTGGGTGCCATCAACTACAGAGGAGGGTGTCATAGACTGCAGAGATCATATTAGATGGGTGCGATAGACTGCAGGGGAGGGTGGCATAGGCTGCAGATATCATATTAGGTGGATATGATAAACTTCAGAGTTCATACTAGCTGGGTGCAATAGATCTCAGGGAGCTTAATCTAGCTGGGTGCAATATACTGCAGAGGAGGGTGCCATAAACTGCAAAAATCAAACTAGCTGGGTGCCATAGAGACTGCAGAGATCATATTAGATGGGTGCGATAGACTGCAAGGGAAGATGCCATAGGGAGGGTGACATAGACTGCAGATATCATATTAGGTGGATGTGACAGACTTCAGAGTTCGACCTAGCTGGGTGCAATAGACCTCAGGGAGCTTAAACTAGCTGGGTGTAATATACTGCAGAGGAGGGTGCCATAAACTGCAGAAATCAAACTAGCTGGGTGCCATAGACTGCAGAGATCATATTAGATGGGTGCGATAGACTGCAAGGGAGGATGTCATAGGGAAGATGACATCGACTGCAGAGATCATATTAGATGGGTGCGGTAGACTGCAGGGGAGGATGTCATAGGGAGGGTGACATAGACTGCACATATCATATTAGGTGGGTGCGGTAGACTGCAAGAGAGGATGCCATAGGGAGGGTGACATAGACTGTAGATATCATATTAGGTGGATGTGACTTAAAGTGATTGTAATCCTTTGTTTATTTTATTTTTTTAAATAACAAACATACCATACTTACCTCCACTGTGCAGTTCGCTTTGCACAGAGTGGCCCCAAACCTCCTCTTCTGGAGTCCCCTGGCGGCGCTCGCGGCTCCTCCTCGCATCAGTAAACCCCCTAGGTGAAGCGCTCTCCCTGGGGGTTACCTTCCTGGCACGTTTCCGAGTCCAGCATTTGCATGCATAGACACAGAATACCGAACTCGGCCCTGCCCCTGGCGCCCGCATCATTGGATTTGATTGACAGCAGCAGGAGCCAATGGCTGCGCTGCTATCAATCTGTCCAATCAAGAGCCGAGAACCCTGGGCAGAGAGGAAGAGCGTTTAAAAGAAGGGGGTAACTGCGCTGATTAAAACATTTACCAATAATATGTTACCACTGCTACGATGTAAAAAACGTATACCTCAACTTCACAGTATATATACCTTATGTACCAACCTTACTTTAAAGTGCAAATGTGTCAATAAAGTGCCAAATTTCATTGTGAAAATTATCACTCATTAAACATCAATAATTTTTCAAAATCACTATCAAGTGCAATCTGCCAATATTTTTTCAAGTATCAACATAAATATATAATATTTTCAAAGTTCATTTCCATTTGACATATATGTTCTCAAATTTTCATGCATGCTTTGTGCTCTTTTCACCAATTCATGTGCCACCATCACCTTCTAAAATGGGCACTCACCAGAACCTAAAAAGAGATTGGGATAACCACTCCACTGTTCTGGCTTAGCTCCAGCTAATTTACCGCTAGGTGCTCCTCAATTCTCCATAACAATAATGTTGTCCCATAAAAATCCACCATAGCGCAATATGTATGCATAAAATATTCATTTATCTTGACTAAAATGTATTGACAATAGGTAAAATGCAAACTCACACTTTAGGGTGCCCCAAGGCTGGCAATGAGTCTGTCCAGCTATTTGTCTTTTTTGGGGATCTGTCACGCCAATCCATCTCACTATCCTGGCATTCCAAGCCTTGTTTTGGTATGGGTCTGTGAACAGGAAGTGATGTCTGTAATTACCCAGAAGCCTCTACGTGTTTCGCATACAAACATGCGTCATCAGGAAGCCTGGAAGAGCTAATGGAGCCGTTGTGAGTGCCCGGCGGTCACGATCACCGCCGGGCAGTTGTAATGGCTCCGTGGGCGAGCACGGGCATGCCCCTAGTGGGCGAAATTGGAATCGATGTAACATGACAGTGATTCGCGCAGCCGAGCCATGTTACTTGTCGGCAAGCGGTTAATCGTGACCAATTATGTCATATGCCTTTGCTGCGGGAGCTGCAGGAGAATAATCTGGATGATTTTCGAATTATCTACGGGTGACAGACCCCTGCTTTTATCAACTCTTGGCATTGTTGACCCCCTGTATTAAGAAGCAGGACACATGCATGAGGCTTTTATTTTCTTTTTTTGGTTGAATAATGTTTTGATTTGGTGTATTTTCTATATTTTTGGATGCATAGAATGCACTTTTTGGTTAAGTTCTGTTGGCATATAGCATGTCTAATTTTATTTGTTTTCTTTTTTTAGCGCACAATTAAAAAATATTGTGGAGAATAATACTTGGCTATGTGTTTTACTTCAAATGACAGTTTGGGAGTAGGCAGTTACATTTAAAAAATACAATGTAAAATTGACAAAGGACACCAACATAGTTGTATCTTTGATCTTAAAAACTACAGGATAATGGTGTTGTGTTAACTTGCCCAAAAAAATAAAATAAAAAAATAACAGGAATAATAATATTATTCTTGATATCACTAGAAAAAAAAGCCTTTGAAATTTGTTTACAATAACCCAATCAGTATCACCAGCAAAGCAGCTTCATTATTATCCCATTAAAGAAGAGGAGAATTGTGCGCTGCATTTGGAGATTTCATAACTTGCTACGTCATGAATGTTAATTTACCATTATGAACGCTAGTTTACAAGACCGACGGCTTCTGGCTCGTCCTTGCTTCTAAGCGTGCATGTTTGTACTTTGGACTTTTGTCCAACGGACTTGTGCACTCATGATTGGAAAATTCGACAACAGACATTTGTCCACGGAAAATGTTAAAACCTGCTATCCAACATTTGTCTGCGGAAAATCCGACAATTGTCCGATAGAGCGTACAAACGGTCGGATTTTCCGCCAACAGCCTGTCATCACACATTTCCTGTCAGAAAATCCAATCGCGTGTACGAGGCTTTAGCTAGCAAACAGGCAGAACTCACAAAGTGAAGCCCTGGTTCACACTAGTGTGGCTTTGAAATCGCAATTTGCACCTTCGATTTCATTGCAGCTTGTGACTTTGTTTAAGAGCAGTCTATACAAGTTACAATGAAATTGGAAAGAAATAGTGTAGGAACTCTTTTAAAAGTCGCTGTGACATGAATCATGGCAATTTGAACTGTTCCATTGCCGGCAATGGGGTGCGTCTTGTCATGCGATTTGGAATTGTCAAATTACATGACAAATCGCACCGATGTGAATGAGGGCAAAAGAAGATTCTTCATGTAAGCTTATATTGGATTGTCAAAAATAACTATTGCTTTTATGGTTATTACAATGCTGATGTTAAAAAATAAACATGTATTCTGTGACCATAGATCTTTTTTTTTGAAAGATCAGGGTACGATACGAGAGCTAACAGTCAGATTTGTTTTTATTTACTTATTTATTTTAATTATTATTAACCTCTTCCTGTCAAGCATTTACAGGAAGTGGTTCTTTATCCATGGGGCTGTATATATGGGCCGCTGTTTGTGCTGAGAGTATGATACATAACATACTCCCTGCACAGAGACCAAGTTCTCACTGCGAAATCTGGGTCTTGTTCAAACGATCAGGAACCTGGAGGTCCAGCTTCCAATCGCCTGATTGCTGTGATAGCCTCTGATTGGCTATCCCGATGATCAGTCACTGTACAGCATGCACCTGTGTTGTTTTCTCCTCTTGAATGGAGAAACATTGTGTCTTTTTCTTCTTGCTAGAGTGAAAAACAGTGTAAAAAAAAAAAAAGTTAGAAAAAAGAAATAAAGATAAAATAGCTAGATCAGGGTTTGATCTAGATGAGTGTCAGGCCGCGTACACACGGGCGGACTGTTCGCCCAACCTTGTTCGGCAAACAGTTTCATCAAACAGTCCGCTCAAAATTTGCATGAGCGGACTTGCCCACACACGAGCGGACTGTTTGACGAACAAGGTTGGGCAAACAGTTCGCTCAACTTTTGAAATGAACGGACTCGCCCACGTAAGGCGGAGGCAAGTCCGCCCATTTCGAGCGCGTGTACAGGTAGGCGGGGCCCGCGAAGGAGACGTCGCGGGCTCCGCCGCCTGGAATGGGCTTAAAGGGGAACCCCAACGCCGAAAAAAATCGGCGTGGGGGTTCCCCCCAAGTCCACACCAGACCCTTGTCCGAGCACGCTACCCGGCCGGCCAGGAAAGGGGGGCGAGCGAGCGCGCCCCCCCTCCTGAGCCGTACCAGGCCGCGTGCCCTCAACATGGGGGGGTGCCTTGGGGAAGGGGGGGGCCGCGCGGCCCCCCCACCCCAAAGCACCTTGTCCCCATGTTGATGAGGACAAGGGCCTCTTCCCGACAACCCTGGCCGTTGGTTGTCGGGGTCTGCGGGCGGGGGGCTTATCGGAATCCGGGAGCCCCCTTTAAGAAGGGGGCCCCCGGATACCGGCCCCCCACCCTATGTGAATGAGTATGGGGTACAATGTACCCCTACCCATTCACCTGTGAAATAAAGTACAAATAAAAACACAACACAGGGGGAAAAAATATTTTATTGCACAGCCGGGGGTCTTCCGTCTTCGGGGGTCTTCTCGCCGGACTCCTCCGCTATGTGTGTGTAGCTCTTTTGCCAGCGGAGGAGTCCGGCTTTCTTCCTCCCCGCCGCCGGCCTCTTCTCCCGACTTCGGGGGTCTTGTCCCCCTCTTCGGTTCTTCTGCCGGGCCACCGCGCCTGGTCCGGTGGCCCGGTCTTCTGTCGCCGTCTTCCGTTCTTCTGTCGCCGCCTTCGGTTCTTCTGCCGGGCCACCGCGCCTTCTTGTAGCTCTTTTACAGGCGGTGGCCCGGTCTTCTGTCGCCGTCGCCGCCTTCCGTTCTTGTTCTTCTTGTTCTTCTCCAGGCGATGTTGACACGTCGCTCCCTCCGGCCGGAATGCCAGAGCCGCCCTGCGCTGTGACTTATATAGTGACAATGGGGCGGGGTCACATGGTATATGTCACATGGGTTGATGTCACATGGTGACCCCGCCCCCTTACGATGTCATAGTCCCCATGTGACATCAACCCATGTGACCAACCCATGTGACATATACCATGTGACCCCGCCCCATTGTCACTATATAAGTGACCGCACAGCGCGTCCCCGGCATTCCGGCCGGAGAGCTCGTCGAGTCAACATCTCCAGGAGAAGAACAAGAAGAACAAGAAGAAGAACACGAACGGAAGGCGGCGACGGCGACAGAAGACCGGGCCACCGCCTGTAAAAGAGCTACAAGAAGGCGCGGTGGCCCGGCAGAAGAACCGAAGGCGGCGACAGAAGAACGGAAGACGGCGACAGAAGACCGGGCCACCGGACCAGGCGCGGTGGCCCGGCAGAAGAACCGAAGAGGGGGACAAGACCCCCGAAGTCGGGAGAAGAGGCCGGCGGCGGGGAGGAAGAAAGCCGGACTCCTCCGCTGGCAAAAGAGCTACACACACATAGCGGAGGAGTCCGGCGAGAAGACCCCCGAAGACGGAAGACCCCCGGCTGTGCAATAAAATATTTTTTCCCCCTGTGTTGTGTTTTTATTTGTACTTTATTTCACAGGTGAATGGGTAGGGGTACATTGTACCCCATACTCATTCACATAGGGTGGGGGGCCGGTATCCGGGGGCCCCCTTCTTAAAGGGGGCTCCCGGATTCCGATAAGCCCCCCGCCCGCAGACCCCGACAACCAACGGCCAGGGTTGTCGGGAAGAGGCCCTTGTCCTCATCAACATGGGGACAAGGTGCTTTGGGGTGGGGGGGCCGCGCGGCCCCCCCCTTCCCCAAGGCACCCCCCCATGTTGAGGGCACGCGGCCTGGTACGGCTCAGGAGGGGGGGCGCGCTCGCTCGCCCCCCTTTCCTGGCCGGCCGGGTAGCGTGCTCGGACAAGGGTCTGGTGTGGACTTGGGGGGAACCCCCACGCCGATTTTTTTCGGCGTTGGGGTTCCCCTTTAAGCCCATTCCAGGCGGCGGAGCCCGCGACGTCTCCTTCGCGGGCCCCGCCTACCTGTACACGCGCTCGAAATGGGCGGACTTTCCGAGCGGGAACAGTCCGCTCATTTCGAAAGTACAGCGGACAAGCCCACACACGGGCGGACTGTTCGCTCAAACACAGTTTCAGCGGACAGTTTTTCGGAATTTCCGAAAGACTTTGTCCGTCCAACTGTCCGCTGAAACTGTCCGCTGAAAGCCCACACACGAGCGGACTGTCCGCCCAAACACTGTTCAGCAGACAAGGTTGGGCGAACAGTCCGCCCGTGTGTACGCGGCCTCAGGGTTGAGGTTAGGGTCAAAGGTCAGGACTAAAGGTCAAGGCCAGTATATTTGAGGTAGAATTGAAAAAAAAAAATCAGTGTCAGTTAGGGGTAAATTTACTAAAACTGGGTGCAAAATCTGCAGCTGTGCATGGTAGCCAATCAGCTTGTTATATTAAAGTGGTTGTAAAGACTGATGCATTCTATGCATGAAGGTAAAAAAACCTTCTGTGTGCAGCACTACTGGTCCCCCTAATCCTTACCTAAACCCCCTCTGATCCAGCAATGTTCACAATAGCCTTGGCTGGATGGGGACTGTCCCTCCTCATCGGCTGAGACAGCAGAAGGAAACCATTGTCTCCCACTGCTGTCAATCACAGCCAGTGAGCCAATGAGGAAAGAGCAGGGGTTGGGCTGTGTTATGGCTCTATGTGTCTTATCGACGCATAGAGCAGTGATTCTGGAGTGCGCACACAGCAGTGCCCCTAGGCCAAGCAGCTTTGTCTGGGGGCACTGTTAGAGGGAGAGGAGCCAGTATTATTTTAACCTCCCTGGTGGTATGATTATTTCTGATTTTAGGTGCTGAAAGCGGTACCATTATTTTGCATGGAAATTTGGCGTTTTATATTACAGGCCTGCAATTCTTAGGAATAACTCATCCCGGGTATGATAGTAGTTTGAAACACAAAATCACAAATTATAATATAATAAATAACTATAAATAATTATAACAAATAATGAAAAATATTCAATAATGTAATCAAATCAAAAACACAGAAATTTGCTCAGTTGCAGAATTTTCACTGTCATTAGATTTAGTATTTGATGATGAATTTCCCCACAAATCGCTATCGCTCAATTCTGCAAGTGATTATAATTTATTATCGCTGTTTTCTAGCTGTCTATAACCACTTTTGACATAAAGGGACACTTTTTGGTTGCTATGGACAATCTCCAAATTCCAGGCAGAAAAAAAACTGTATTTATAATATAAAACTACATGCAGGGCACTGTACAGACCACTTGAGAACGGAGCGCGCATGCCCGAACGAGGCTTGCGCAAGCTCAGAAACGCGTTGTGCTCTCGGGTACCCCCCGGCTGACGTCACACGCTGTCTACGTGCCAGTCTGTGTCTCTGTGCATCACAGAACACAGCGGAGCTTCCCCTAGCGTGCTGTGGAGGAAGATTGATCCAGTAACAGCACCAGCAAAAGGGAACAGTGATTTGACTATCTGGACGGAGGACAATAATAATTATGGATGTAAGTGAGACTTTTATTGGTTGTATAAAATAAATGCACTTTTTACTGATTTGGCGCTCTTCTATATATTCTTTCACTAGAGACAAAGGGGGTGTGTAATTTTTTTATACAGTACTGTAATCTGTAAGATTACAGTACTGTATGTGTATTGTGTGTTTTTACTTTTTAGAATTTAGCGCTGATCTACGCTCCCGTGCGTCGCAACATTGCAGGGAATGGAGCTCAGTGGCACTCAGGCACTGTGTGAATTGAGCGGAGGACGGCTCGCACACACAGCGGGGAGGACATTGCAGGATCCAGGGGACAAGGTAAGTAACTCTCCCTGTATCTTGCAATGCAATCCCGAGTCTGGCTTGGGGTTACCGATTATGGTACTGAAATTCCACCCCAAGCTTAACCTGCCAGGGGGGCTAAGCTGCACCAGATTTTGCACTCTCCAGTTTTAGTAAATCTACCCCTTAGTGTGTGTTTTAGGTGGGATAAAAACAAAAGCAAAATGCACACAATTGTTTCCGTGCCCTACTATGGGTACAAATAACAAATAGTTTACATGTATCAAGGTCCAAGACCTCTAGAGGCCTATTGGTGATCTCCTGGGTCAGGGAGAGCTGACATCCTTCTGTGTAGAGTGGGCTTCAAGGCATGGTGGGTGTAATGCAAGATGAAAAGGTGGGCGCCAGACACTTTTTGAATGCAAAGAGATTTATTGTCTCTTGAACCTAAATGGGGGAAAGAGGGTTAGGGCCAGGACACCCTTAAGTAGATACAATGACAATTGGCAGACTCCGAGACTTCTATAGGAAACAGCTATACAGATGAAAGCCCCTAGCCGGACACCACTTCTGTGTAGGTAGAATCGCTGTCTACCATGGCAACAGTCTTGTAGCAGTTACTAAAGGTAGTTGTATTCAACTATTGGCAACACAAACAGTTCTCCGCTTACTCCACAGTCACTTACTGTGGGCCTTTACTCAACAGTCTTTCACTAGACTTTGGATGCAATAGCCACTGGATCCCCTGCACTCTTCCACTTTAGTGCTCAGTATCTTCCTTAAGCATCACCCCCGCTTGCCTGCTGGGTCCCTGGATTGGCACTCACTGAAGTTTTCCCACTTCTTCACCATCCCTGGCTGGTGAGAAGACTGCTCTGGTACTGACTTCAGATTACTCACAGTGGCCTCTGGTAACAAGGTGGTTGGTCCTTTAGTGGCGACAGCTTCCCCTCCTACCTCCGACCACTGCTGGTTCTCCGTCTGGCGGAATCACTACTTATGGTTGGACTATAAGCCAGCAGTCCCAACCCTATGCTGCTCTCCCGCTCCTGGAAAGGCCCTCAGGCAGCCTGGCAGCTAAACGTCCCCAGAATAAGCTTCAGGCTTATGGCCTAGTAGCCCGGAGCAGCACATCACACGTCCACCCAGACAGCCATTCGGGTGGCACAGAATCCCAATCACCTGACTCCACCCAAATAAATAGGCTCTCCCAGCAGGCCAAGGGACCAAAGAACATCCCTGCCCATTGGCTGAGACACCCCATTCATTCATGTCTGAGCTTGCAAAGCCCTTGTCTTACCTAATGTCACTAGCACAGTGCCACCCAGTGACAGAAGAGAAAGGGTGCAACAAGTCCAGCTATAGAGAGGAATCAATTGATCTCCTAACAATTGGCCAAGGCAACTATCGCCTATCAACTAAATGTGATAGCAACCCTGCCTAAACATCAGGGTGCTACATACACATATGTGGTATCTCTGTGATCATCAGGAGTAGGAGAAATTCTTTTGAGTTGTTCCTTGGTGGTAGATCATAGTAATAGTAAGAAATATACAGTTGCATTTAAAAAAAGATATATATATTTACTTTTTTGTGACAGTTTTCCTTTGATAATAAAAATAAAATAAAAAAAAGTCTTGAGAAAACCATTACAATTTACCAACAAATGAAAGCTCAGTTTTTCCTGAAAAAAAGGTATAATTCATCTAGATATATTAAATAGTTGCAAGGATGTGTACAGTTTTACTAACACATGTCAAAGTTGCAAAACAGGGTTGATTTACTAAAAGTGGAGGGTGCAAAATCTGGTGAGCGCTGCATAGAAACCAATCAGCTTCCAGTTTTTTTTGTCAAAGCTTAAAGTGGTTGTTAACCTAAATTTCATAGTTTATACAATCCTCCTTGTCTCCTAAGGATATGTCCCCCCTGTACGTGTGTCATATTAAAATAAGCTAAAAATAAAAAATAAAATAAGCTAAGTTCTTTATCCTTATCTTAGAGCGCTGATCGCCGCTCACGTGACCCGTTGGCTCTCTACTCTCCCTGTCTGACAGATGCAGCAGATGGGTCTGGCGGGGAGGAGGAGAGAGCCAGCGGGTCATGTGAGCGCCGATCAGCACTGTGAGATAAGGTAAGGAATAGCTTATTTTATGAAATAACACACACAGGGGGACATATCCGTAGGAGAAAAGGAGGAGTGTATAAACTATTAAATGTTATTTCAGCAGCAGAAGGAAGGGTGTCCCTGACACAGGAGCAGATAGGCAGTTAGGGAGGGGGGAGAGGAGGACAGGAGAGACAGGAGAGCTGCAGATGACGGAGGCATGTAAGCTAACCATGGTGTCAGGGCTCAGCAGCCATGATACATTGTGGTCACCTTTCATGGGGGAGGGTATAGCCAGGCAGGATTAGCCAGGTATTTCAGGTGATACAGGGGGCCAAATTACACAGCACAAGCACAAGCAAATTGTAAAATTTGTCAAACGTGCATGCGAAAAACACCAACATTGTATCAATAGATGCCACCCAATATTCGACATATTAGCGATCGATAACAACATAAATAGTACAATTGTCCTCGATCGATTATATAAGCAGCGTAAATGATGTAACAAAGATTAGACCTTTGAGAATCCTCCCATGGAAACCCGTCAGATATAGTTGCCGTGCACGACACATCTGTCGTTGGAGGTGTCGTTATAGTAGTGTTGGAATAGTCGTGGATTGTGGCCCAGCTATGGATGCTCAGAGGAAGAGAAAGCTAGCAATTGCTATGCTGGCAATAATGGCATTGGATAAGGAGGCAACAAAAAAGAAGCAAAGAAAGGCAAGATATTGGAGTAAGGATTGGCTTCTGAGGAGAGAGGAATTATCCCATATGCCCAGTGGCGGAACTACCGCCATAGCGACCCATGCGGGCGCTATGGGGCCCGCAGCCGATCTAGGGCCCGGTGAGTGGCTTTGCTAAGCAGGTGCGGGCCGCACTGGGTGACACCCGCCAGTGGGGTGACACCCTTGGGTAGTGGCAGCCACACCACTAGCACCTGTGCCTTCTGTGCTCGAGCGCAGGCTGAGGGACGCAGCGGCGCGGACCTAAGCCACCTCCCCTCCTCTCTGTTTACATCCACAGAGGAGGAGGAGCCTGCGCTCGAGCCTCGAGGAACACACACCGTTGTATGTGGAGAATGTCAGTGCTGTTGTGAGGTATGTAAGGGAGGGTAGGGGGGTCTGCACTACTGAGGGGGGTTCTGCACTACTGAGGGGGGGGGGGGGTCTGCTCTGCACTACTAGGAGGGTCTGCTCTGCACTACTGAGGGGGGTCTGCTCTGCACTACTAGGAGGGTCTGCTCTGCACTACTGAGGGGGGGGTCTGCTCTGCACTACTAGGAGGGTCTGCTCTGCACTACTGAGGGGGGTCTGCTCTGCACTACTGAGGGGGGGTCTGCTCTGCACTACTGGGGGGGGGGTCTGCTCTGCACTACTGGGGGGTCTTCTCTGCACTACTGAGGGGGGGTCTGCTCTGCACTACTGAGGGGGGGTCTTCTCTGCACTACTGAGGGGGGTCTGCTCTGCACTACTGAGGGGGGTCTGCTCTGCACTACTAGGGGGGTCTGCTCTGCACTACTGAGGGGGGGGTCTGCTCTGCACTACTGAGGTGAGTGCACTACTGAGGGGGTTCTGCACTGCTGGGGGGTCTGCACTGAGGGGGGTCTGCACTACTGAGGGGGAGTCTGCACTGAGGGGGGTCTGCACTACTGAGGGGGAGTCTGCACTGAGGGGGGTCTGCACTACTGAGAGAGTGTCTGTACTGAGGAGGATTCTGCACTGAGGGGGAGTCTGCACTACTGAGGGGGGTCTGCACCACTGAGGGGGAGTCTGCACTGAGGGGGAGTCTGCACTACTGAGGGGGGTCCTGCACTACTGAGGGGGGGCCTGCACTACTGAGGGGGAGTCTGCACTGAGGGGGAGTCTGCACTACTGAGGGGGTGCCTGCACTACTGAGGGGGAGCCTGCACTACTGAGGGAGGGTCTGCACTACTGAGGGGGGTCGGCATTGAGGGGGGTCTGCACTACTAAGAGGGTCCTGCACTGAGGGGGGTCTGCACTGCACTACTGAGGGGGGGGTCTGCTCTGCACTACTAAGGGGGCTGCACTACTGAGGGGGGGTCTGCTCTGCACTACTAAGGGGGCTGCACTACTGAGGGGGGGTCTGCACTACTGAGGGGGGGCCTGCACTACTGAGGGGGAGCCTGCACTACTGAGGGGGAGCCTGCACTACTGAGGAAGGGTCTGCACTACTGAGGGGGGGGGGTCTGCACTGAGGGGGGTCTGCACTACTGAGGGGGTCCTGCACTGAGGGGGGTCTGCATTACTGAGGGGGAGTCTGCACTACTGAGGGGGGTCTGCACTACTGGGGGGGTCTGCACTACTGGGGGGTCTGCATTACGGAGGGGGAGTCTGCATTACTGAGGGGGAGTCTGCACTACTGAGGGGGGGTCTGTACTGAGGGGGAGTCTGCACTACTGAGGGGGAGTCTGCACTACTGAGGGGGAGTCTGCACTACTGAGGGAGAGTCTGCACTATTGAGGGAGGGCCTGCACTGCTGGGGGGTCTGCACTACTGAGGGGGAGTCTACTGAGGGGGTTGTCTGCAAAGCTGGGGGGTCTGTAGTGCTTGGGGGGGTCCTGCACTGAGGGGGGTCTGTAATGGGGGGTGTGGGTACTAAGGGGGATGTCTGCATTGCTTGGGGGTCTGCACTGAGGTCGGGGGTGTCTGTACTGATGGTGGGTCTGCACTTGGGTGGGGGGTCTGTACTGATGGGGGGTGTCTGCACTGAGGGGGGTCTGTAATGGGGGGTGTCTGTACTGCTGGGGGGGTCTGCACTGAGGTAGGGGGTGTCTGTACTGCTGGGGGGTCTGCACTGAGGTGGGGGGTGTCTGTACTGATGGGGGGGTCTGCACTAAGTAAGGTGTATGTACTAAGGGGGATGTCTGTACTGCTGGGGGGTCTGTACTACTGAGGGGGTCTGCACTGAGAGGGGTGGGTTTGCACTGCTGGGGATGTCCTGCACTGAGGGTGGTGTCTGCACTGAGGGGGGGCCTGTACTGATGGGGATATGGATGTGTGTCCTTCAGGGGCTGCATACAGTATACTGCATACTTTGTTGGTTGAAATGAATATAAGCTGTTGCCTGGGTACTGTGCTACATGAGTGTGGTAATCTGTTGTTCAATGGCATTAGTTCATTTTTTTTTGTGTGGGGGGGGGGGCCCATGCAACATTTTGCTATGGGGCCCTGTGATTTCTAGTTACGCCCCTGCATATGCCCTTGCTAAGCAACTTGCGGGAAAGTTATCCTGACAGCTACCGTAACTAAGAATGTCGGAAGAAGATTTCAACATTCTACTTCAACAAGTTGGTCCTCACATACAGAAGACAGATTCCTTAATGAGGAAAGCGATCAGCCCAGAGCAGAGACTTATAGCAACCCTGCGCTTCTTAGCAACAGGAAGAACGCTTGAAGATCTTAAGTTCACAACAGGGATATCAGCGCAGGCACTGGGCTGGATTATTCCAGAAACATGCAAGGCTATCACTAGTGTCTTAAAAAGAGACTATTTGAAGGTAGGTTAATTTGTCAAAACAATTTTATTTATTAATTGTAAACATAAACCTTACAGAAAAGATAACCTCAAATGTTTGTTTATTGTGCATATTATAATGAACAATCAGACACCAAATTATAGGTTTGTGAAACTTGGATCCAGTGTCATTGAACTATTTTCTTGTTCCTGTCCTGGCATTCTTCTGTGCTATGTGTTGTCTGTCTGTGAGTAGGAGGGCATGTTAACATTGCGTTGCCATGTGGGTTGTGGTTGTGATTGGGAGTACGTAGTGCGTTGCCATGTGGGTTCAAGCTGAGTTTGGGAGGGCATATGCATATTCGTTTGACAAATGTTGTCAGGTGGTGAAGGGGTGTGCATATGTCGTTGCCATGTTGGTTCTGCCAACGATCTGTTTTGATTTTGCACTGGCCAGTTAAGTACATGCTGAGATGCAGGAGAATTAATACCTGCAATATGTGTGTTAAACGTAGCTTTCTTCATCTGTCCAATGCTTAGTAGTTGGTACATAAAGGCTCAATAATTTGTCATTGCTGGGGAGACATCATGCGAAGTCTTGCAACAACCAGATTTCCAAAGATATTGCAATCATCTGCTTCTTTACCAAGTGCTTCAGATGCTTCCTGAGAAACCTTTTGGTATCATACTCAACTACTTTTCTCTTTTTGCCACGGTGGGGTGGTCTCTTGTGTTTGGGATATTGCAGGAGTATTATGTTCCTAGGGGAATAGAAAATCATGATGAATGCATAAACGACACATGAATAATTATATAACTTAACTGTAATTTTTTTTTTTTTTAGTTTCCAACTTGCCCTGAGGATTGGCATGGAATAGCGAAAGATTTTATGGATATGTGGAACTTTCCTAATTGTGGTGGAGCCATAGACGGTAAACATATCTGCATTACGTTGCCAGCACACTCAGGTTCATATTTTTATAATTATAAAGGCTACTTCAGCATCATACTCCTGGCAATTTGCAATGCCAAATATGAGTTTATCTATTTGGACATTGGGAGGAATGGCCGGAATTCCGATGGTGGAGTTTTTGACAAAACAGAATTCGGAAGACTTCTTGCAAGTGCAGAATTACATTTACCACCTGAAGAAGAGAATGTGGATGGGCTAAAATTTGTTTTTGTGGCGGATGAAGCATTCCCGCTGCTGGATAATATGCTAAAGCCATACCCTATGCGGAACCTAACCCAAGAACAAAAAATATGTAACTACCGAGTCTCGAGAGCCAGGCGTGTGATGGAAAATGCCTTTGGCATAATGTCAAATAGGTTCCGCATATTTCATACAGCCATCAATTTGAGTTTGCCCAAGATTGATTCGATAGTGGAATGCTGTTGTGTGCTGCACAACTTCCTGTGTTTGCAAACCAGCAACTACATGCCTTCATCTTCCACTGACAGAGAAGACCAATAACAGGAACCCTAATCCCTGGAGAATGGAGATCGGAACGGAGAGAGCGGTGCACTGGCAAACCTAGCACCTGAACGGCCCTGTTTGCCAACAGCTTCAGCTCGCCAAAATAGGGAGAGTTACATGGATTATTTTGTGGGAAGAGGGGCTGTTTCATGGCAAAACAATGTATAGTGGCCTGTTTCCTGCTCAATATATTCTGCCATTTAATTATAAGTAGCATAAATGTTTCCGTGCACATGACACGTGTATCCTTGCTAAAGATATAATTTAATAAACAATTTTACCTGTGCATCAATGTTGTCTTCGTGGTCAAACACTTCAGGTGATATGGGTGACTCAGGGGAGCTAGGGTCCAAGGAGCAGCAATTAGTTCTTGGGGTCTCCAGACATGAGAGAAAATGTAGGCTCTCAAAATACCACAATCTAGGTACATCGACAGCACCAGACCCTTTTGATTCTTCTATTTTTTTTATATTCTTTCTTAAAAACAGTGTAAAGATTTACAATTTTGCCTTGACATTTAACAGGATGTGTCATTATGGTTTTCAGTAAGTCAGCTAACTTCTCGCAATGCGTCATCTCGCAACTGTCTATTGGAATAGTCCTTTGAGGTGACATTCTAGAGGCATGTATTTTCCCGGTACAGATCAATAAATTGTGGGAGGAAATTTGGGGAGGTAACTTTGGATGCCATTGCTGTAGGTAAATGTAAAAATATTAGTCATGCCATTGCTGTAGGTAAATGTAAAAACATTAGTCATGAAATAGAACAACATAACACCAAAACATTATATGACAGAATGCAAAGTCAAAAAATATTTATATTCAGGCAACACAACTGTACATCAGGTGGTTAATAGTCTTTAATCTTGTTTGTGTATTCACAGATGACAGATGGCACTGATAAGAGATGGCACTGATATGCGGCACTGATAACAGATGGCACTGATATGTGGCACTGATAACACTGAAATTGTGTGCACTTTATTTCCATATTTTTTTTTGGATCTTACATTGATGCTGCAGCAGCTCTCTCTCCCTCCTTACATGCTGTCTTTGTGTGTGGAGGGAGAGCAGGCGATGAGAGATGATCTCATATGAGATCATCTCTCATTAGACACTCAGATCGACTGCTAAATGGCCGCTGTGATTGGCCATTTAGCACGATCTGAACTTTTGCGGAAAGTAAACTGGATGACGTCCAGGGACACCCTCCCGGCGATTGGCGTCATTCGGCTATAGCGCGGACACCTAGTGGTTAAAATGAGTCTTGCACAATAGTTACCAAATAATCCAAGAAGTCTAACACCACCACGAACGTCAAGATCTTTCTGTTCGTTTGCTTGTTGAAATTCTTCCGGGCTTAGATTTTAACATGCGCATGTGCTGTCGATTTTTCAAACTATTTTCATTCGATTACACTACTAATTGTCCGAAAATGTATAGTTTTTGCGAAAAAAATCCAACATGTTTTTTTTTGAGAATCGAAATGTAACCATTAACGTTTCGAACGATCGAGCGTAGCGGATGTTTTTCCGAACGATATTCTAACTGTGTATGGCCAGCATTAGAAGCTGATTGGCTACCATGCACAGCTGCACTCTCCAGTTAGTAAATCAACCCCACTGTGTTAAGGCATAAGGATTTATTTTACCCTTCATCGTGAAGGGGATAATAATAACAATAATACTGTAATGATTGCTATTATCAATGAGTATATAGTCTATGTGAGCTTCAACCATTGAATGGAATATTTTATCATTGCACTTCCTAAAATGTGATAATCCTGAAAAGAAATGGTAAACATCTTTGATGCAATAACATTATATGTCACCATCTGGATTCTGTGTTCCTAATGCAAATTGGCCTCATGTATAAAAAAAAATCTCATAGTGTCATTTTCCCATGTAGGCTAGGAAAAAGCAATCCAGCTGTCTGTTTCAAGCAAAAAGTACTTTACTGTACATCCAGAATTACCGTATAAAGAGCAAACCTGAGATGTGAATTGCTGTTACTACGGTTGTCCCTATACCACTTTTTTAAGACCGAGTACAGGTACCGATACTTTTTCTGTTTTACTGATTCTTTTCTTTAATGTCATGTGACAGTTTGAATGATGGGCACTGACTGATGGGCACTGATAGGCAGCACTTATGGACATGGATAGGTGGCACTGACAGGTGGCTGGCACTGATGGCTGGCAATCATAGAAGGCTCTGACTGATGGACACTGATAGATGCCACTGATAGGCGACACTTATGGACACTGATAGGTGGCACTGACAGGTGGCTAGCAGTGATGGCTGGCACTGACTGATGGGCACTGATAAGTGCCACTGATAGGCGGCACTTATGGGCACTGATAGGAGGCACTTATGGACAGGCACTGATGGGCACTGAAATGCAGCACTGATTGGAAATTGCATAATAAATGACATGAATAATGAGAGTCAGGGAAGGATTTTGCAATGCTATATGGCATATAGCATTGCAAAATCCTCCCTTGCCTCTCATCATTCATGTCAGTTAACATTTATCATCATTTATCATCTAGTAATTATGCTGCTACACCCAGCCCGAACTATATGGGCTGGGTGTAACAATATGTCCGCTGCTGGCTTGCTGCAGACGAGCGCAGGGTGTACCAAGATGGGCGTTGTGATGTTTACCCTCCGATGGAGACACAGAACGTCACTTCCTCTACTGAATGTGATGGCTCCGGTCACCGTTTTGGATAGAATATGCAGCGTCGCCCTGCATCCCTGCCCCGGCCAGCATACCCATAGTTCTACTGCTGCCAGTCTGCCAGACCGATCTCCACTCTGCCCTCTCCGCCTGCTGACATATGATTGCAGGTATCGGATTAGGCATCGGGAGCATTTGTGTGAGTACAAGTACTCGCACAAATGCTCTGTATTGTTCCCTTGTATCGGTATCGGGACAACCCTAGCTGTTACCCATAGCAATTCCCTAAAAGACAAATCAGTGACAAAAATATGACTGGTTGCTATGGGCATACCTGGAAATCAGTATGCTTGAGATTGATTGTGGGGCAGAGGATGGGGTAGGAGGCGGGGCTATTATTTGAAGGGTATTTAAAATATATGTGAACCCTCACATTGTAAAACAACCCATTAAGTTTAAAATAGAAATGTAAGGCAAAACATTTGTGTATTTACTGTATATAAAATACATTATAAATACCCTTTTTCCCCTTTTATCTAAGAGATTACACACCCTCGGTTCTCAGCTGCATACGGAGCTCAGAGAGGGGAGGTGAAACAGCAGTACACTGGTCTTCCCAGTGAATGGTTGTGCAGGAGCCGTGTCAACACAAGTCTAATCATTGGAGTAGAGCAGGCTGAGATCCCAGCCCAGCTAAAGAACTGATTATGCTGTGATCTCATGCTTAGTGTGGTCAGTTTTTATTAGGAAAGCAGAAGGATTGGCAGAAACACTAGGGATTTCACACAAAGAAAGCAATTCAAAGAGAACAGGATACATTTTCATACAAATACATGGTACATCAGGCACATATCAGAAATATGAAATGTTGGGTTTACATACTCTTTATTGGTTGTGGCATGCATCAAAATAATGCCAATGGTTGTGGTACGCTGCAGCACACTGAAGAATATAATAGTGGTTCAATAATGGGCTAACAATGGTAAAGGAAGAAATGCCCCACTTCTGAATTGTATCGTTACCTTTTAGGAACTCAGTCCAGAGTTATCCTTTTTACGCCAGAAATGGACTACAGATATCCCTGGACTGGACAATGATGACTAGACAGAGATGTGGGAATTCCCATTTTCTCATTTAGTTTCATCTAGAGACAAAATGGTCCAATTTAAAATCTTACATCGAGCTTACTATACCTCGCCATAATCTCTCCAGCATGTTGGTGTTGCTCACACCAGTCAGATTCATTTTTTCATATTTTTTGGTCCTGCCCCTCTAAGTGAAGCAGCGGGGTTAGAAGGAGGGGACTGCTCCCCCTTCCAGTGCCACATTTGACCCCCTCCTACTTTCCTCGCCGCTTTACTTCGACGGGCAGGACCAAAAGATTTGAAAAAATTTGCCTGACTGGTGGAGGCATACTAAACGGAGCTTCCACTTTTGGGTGGAACTTTACTCATGATCAAATCTGATCACATGCTGAGTGAGCTCTACATTCTCCTGTACTGCTCCCCTTTTCCTCTTCAGGGTTTTAGTTTGGTTTTGTTGATATACTATCTATGTGTGTATGTTTTTTGTTTTTTTTTCCTTTTTATGTTTGCCCCACATATGGACCTGCGCGGGCATTTTAAACTGAGTTGTATGTATCTTTTTATAAACTTGATAAAAAGATTTTACAAAAAAAAGGAAGACATACCCAAGCACAAACGAAGGGAAAAATGTATCTGCGTCTGTGGTGTCAGCGCAACAAAAAAATGCTGCTCCATCGGTGGTGTTAGTGGGAGTGCGAGGAGGGAGGCCTTGGGTGAAGGAGGGGAGCTGAGAGGATGGGGAGGTGGTGTGCCCTGAACTAAGAAGCCCTATATGGTTCTAGTTAGGAGAGGGGGGAATGAAGGGCTCTAAATGAGGTAGCGAGGTTAAGTTTTTTTTGGGGGGGGTTTCAGGGGTAGAGAGGAGGTCTGAGTTGCTCACTCACAATTATCACACACCCCCTTCTCAGTACAGGGCCCACCTAGGAATGAAGACAGCTTCTTCTTCTTCCCATCACTGGTCATTTGATGACAAGGGTAAACAGGAAGGGCAGTCCTCCCTTATTTGACAGTAGTCGCCAGTACTGAGGTTTGTCTTTAGCAAGCGCCCCCTCTTAATGCTTTCTTTGCCCACAATAAGATGCCATTGGTGAAAAAGCATAATTTTCCCTCCATCAGCCAACCCAGTAACTGCTCATATAAAAAGAAAAGTGTGGCGCTAAAGTGAACAAGTCAACATCATATGAATCAAAAAATGGATAAAAAAAGATTGAAGTAATGAATAAATGACTATAAACACAAATGTGAAATGGTTCCAAAGTGAGGATGAAAACATCTGTGGAAAGTCCATGTAAAACAACAATGAAATTAATGTGAAAAAGTCTTTCTTGTGTGGTCCAAAAAAGGATCTTGAAGGTACAATCAAAGTGGTAAAGTATTCACGCTTACCGGATTCAGTGGACACACGTACTATATAGCATGTGGGTCAAACGAGCAGTCTTGAGGATATGGTCTCAAACCAGCTCTCACGCCAATGGGACAATGGGTGTAAGGAAGATTCTAAACCGATGATGGGCAGGGTATATCAGGCATCCAAAATTAGGATCCAAAGCATGCAATGAACATCATATGGTATGCATGAAAAACAGATAATCTGCACATAGTGTGATACTGTATGACGTTTAATAGTATAAAAAGGGGGTTTACACTTACAGCAAATCCAAAAAAACAAGCTTGTACATAAAATAGGACATAAGCAACAATTCCAGAAGCGCCACCCAACACGTTTTGTCCTATTGGACATCATATGTGGTGTGAGGCTCATGTGCCATCATTGTGACATATATAGCTATATCTGCCAATAAAATTTGCACTAAAACTGGCAATGGGGGACACCTCAACATCACATCAAAGGTGTTTCAAAATGGCGCCGACATGCGTTCCCTGCCATTTTAGGACACCACAATGAATGGATAAGGGAAGAGGATATAACGTGATGCGGTCCAAGCCTCGTTCTAAGACGAGACACATCCGCATAAGAAACAGGATATGACGCTGTAAATTCAAGTCTCGTTCTGAGACGGGACACGTCCACATGACATAAACGAACTGCAGTCCAAGCCTCAAATCTTGATAGTTTGGTATTAAAAAGACCCTATACTAATCTGTCTGTTAGAATTGGGCTCAAACAATTGTGTGAAAGAAAGAACTTAGTGATCCGTCCAGTCGACAAAGGTGGCGGTATTCGTTATCTTGGACAAATGTGATAATGAAAGTTAAATGTTAAAAAACATAAATAATCATAAGACCTATAGCACATTATCTCATGACCCATCCAAAAGATTTAAAAGAGAATTGGAGGGCATTGTTAAACAAGGTTTTCATGACTCTGTTCTAGACAAGAAAGGGAATACCTACTTGGTCCCACTAGCTCCTCAAATTCCCACAATTTATTATGTTCCTAAGATTCACAAGAGTTTAATCAACCACCCGGGATGTCCCGTTATCAGTGGGATAGACTCTGTAACATCTAGAATAGGCAGGTATTAGGGATGAGCCGAACACCCCCCGGTTCGGTTCGCACCAGAACTTTCGAACGGACCCCAAATTCGAACGAACGTTAGAACCCCATTGAAGTCTATGGGACTCGAACGTTCGAAATGAAAAGTGCTAATTTTAACGGCTAATATGCAAGATACTGTCCTAAAAAGGGTTTGGGGACCTGGCTCCTGCCCCAGGGGACATGAGTCAATGCAAAAAAAAGTTTTAAAAACGGCCGTTTTGGCGGGAGCACTGATTTTAATGACGATTAAAGTGAAAAAAAAAGTGAAATATTCCTTTAAATATGGTGCCTGTAGGGTGTCTGTAGTATGCCTGTGAAGTGCCACGTGTTTCCCGTGTTTAGAACAGTCCCTGCACAAAATGACATTTAACGGAAATAACACCATTTAAAACTGCTTGCGTTTTTAATGTTATATCTGGTTCCTGCAATATGGTTGAAAATCATTGAGAAAAATGGCATGGGTAGCCCTCCCTGCCCATTACCAGCCTATTTGGGTCTTGTACGCATATTAAGGGGAACCCCGTACCCATATTAAAAAAAGGAAATGCGTGTGGCCCCCAGGCCCTATATACTCAGAACAGCAGTATACAGGCGGTACAAACAAGACAGGGACTGTGTAGGTTTGTTGTGTTAAGTTGAATCTGTTTGTAATTTTCAACTGGTACATTTTTAAAGTGTAGCTCCAGTCCTGTATAATTTGTTTTGTCGTCAATCTTTTTTCATCTCACTTGCTGTTGTCTCCTTCCGTTTGCAAGTAGGAGATGTTTGTAAATTGGATGTTTGAAAGTAGGGGCCTGCCCTATATGCTCTGCAGAAATGGCGGAACAAGGTGTTGGTTTTGCCACAACATTGTAAGCCCTCAAAGTGACTCTTGGTGGGCGCTGGAGCACCCTGCTGTGAACGATTATATCAAGAATTGTAATTACATGCCATTGTTGAACAGTGGTAGAAAAATTGACCTTTGGTGGTTGTGGTGCTGGTGCCACAACACTATAAGTCCTCACCGTTACTCTGGGTGGGCACAGGAAGGGGCCCTCCTGTGAAATATTATATCAAGAATTGTAATTACATGTCCCTGTTAAACAGGGGCAGAAAAATTTGGCCTTAGGCACTGCTGCTGGTGCCACCACACTGCAACCTCTGCCATATACTCTAGTTTTATTGCAGGAATTAGGACTGCTGCAAAGCATTGCATCAAAAATTGTACTTAAACGCCCCTGTTAAACAGGGGCAGAAAAATTGGGCCTTAGGCACTGGTGCTGGTGCCACCACACTGCAACCTCTGCCATATACTCTAGTTTTATTGCAGGAATTAGCCCTGCTGCAAAGCATTGCATCAAAAATTGTACTTAAACGCCCCTGTTAAACAGGGGCAGAAAAATTGGGCTGCTGGCATCACCCAGAACCAAAAATGTTCTTCCAACATATCAGCGGAGGAGGAAGAGGATAGACAATCAACATAACAGGACAGTCACTCAGCATCAGCATAGGCAGTCTTGAAGGGATGTGGTATTTCAAAAAAAATTATTCGGTTACATCAGCTTCAGGTGCTTGGTAGCTGTGGGTGATCCAAGACTGATTCATCTTGATGAAGGTCAGTCGATCAACTGATTCGGTGGACAGGCGCACCCTGTGATCGGTAACAAATCCACCAGCAGCACTGAAGGTGCGTTCCGAAAGAACGCTGGATGCAGGACAGGCCAGTAGCTCAATTGCATACTGTGCAAGCTCTGGCCAGTGATCCATCCTCAAGACCCAGTAAGCCAGAGGATTTTCGGTGGGAAAGGTGTCCAAGTCTGACCTTGCCCCTAGGTATTCCTGCACCATGTAAATCAGACGCTGGCGATGGGTGCTGGAACCGATCATACCTTGGGGCTGCGGACTAAAAAATTGTCTGAAAGCATCAGTCAGACGGCCACCTTCTCCACCGCTCCTTCTGACCGATGCATCAGCAACACGTTGTCCAGGACCAGGAGTTTGTAACCTCCCAGTCTCTGGGAACGCGTTGCACAGACCTTTCTGCAAGGCCTCCCGGAGATGTCTCATCCTCTGCTCCCTCTGCGATGGCAAGATAAGGTCGGCAACCTTACCCTTGTACCGTGGATCAAGGAGAGTGGCCAGCCAGTAATGGTCCCTCTCCTTGATCCGAAGAATACGAGGATCCTTCCGCAGGCTTTGCAGGATCAGGGAGGCCATGCAGCGTAGGTTAGCTGAGGCATTCAGTCCGGAGTCCTCTGGGTCACTAAGGACAACATGATCCGCAGCTACCTCCTCCCAGCCACGTACAAGTCCACGTGTTTCTTGGGACTGTAAATCATCCCTATAAGACTGCTGCTGCTGCTGCTGCTGATGCTGAGTGCCAGCCTCCACCTCCATGCTGACACAATCATCCTCCTCCTCCTCTTCCTCCTCCTCATCCTCTTCCTGTGTGATGGGTGGCACAGCAGGAACACTGTCTGGATAAAGGGGGCCTTGAGAGGCAAGGAAGTCCTCCTCTTCCTGCCTCTGTTCTGCCTCAAGTGCCCTGTCCATTATTCCACACAGCGTATGCTCCAAGAGGTGGACAAGAGGTACAGTGTCACTGATGCATGCACTGTCACTGCTCACCATCCTTGTGGCCTCCTCAAACGGTGACAGGACAGTGCATGCATCCCTGATCATGCCCCACTGGCGTGGTGAGAAAAAACCAAGCTCCCCTGACCCTGTCCTGGTGCCGTAGTCGCACAGGTACTCATTGATGGCCCTCTGCTGCGTGTGCAGCCGCTGCAGCATGGCCAATGTTGAGTTCCATCTGGTGGTCATGTCACATATAAGGCGGTTCTTGGGCAGGTTCAACTCCTTTTGGAGCTCAGCCAGCCGAGCACAGGCATTAAATGATCGGCGGAAATGCACACAGACTTTCCTGGCCTGCTTCAGGACATCCTGTAAGCCGGGGTACCTGCCCAAGAACCGCTGCACCACCAGGTTAAGGACGTGAGCTACACAGGGCACATGGGTCAGTTGTCCCTGTCGGAGGGCGGAGAGGAGGTTGGTGCCATTGTCGCAAACCACCATTCCTGGCTTAAGCTGGCGTGGCGTCAACCACCTCTCGGCCTGCCCCTGCAGAGCTGACAAAACATCCGCCCCAGTGTGGCTCCTGTCCCCCAAACAAACCAGCGCAAGCACGGCATGGCATCGTTTTGCCTGCGTACTTGCGTAGCCCCTGGAACGCCTACGGAGCACCGCTGGTTCTGAGGACAGAGCACTGGAAGAGGCCATGGAGGAAGAAGAAGAGGAGGGGGTGGAGGAGAGAGGTGTGTCACAACCAATAGTAGCATTTTGGAGGCGTGGTGGCGGAACAACCTCCAACACTACTGCACCTTGTCCTGCATCCTTCCCAGCAGCCAGAAGAGTGACCCAATGGGCCGTGAAAGACAGGTAACGTCCCTGTCCATGCCTGCTGGACCATGAGTCAGCGGTAATATGCACCTTACCACTGACCGCCCTGTCCAGCGAGGCAAGGACATTGCCTTCCACATGCCGGTAGAGAGCCGGAATCGCCTTCCGTGAGAAAAAGTGGCGTTTGGGGACCTGCCACTGAGGAACCGCACATTGTACAAACTCACGGAAGGGGGCCGAGTCTACCAACTGAAAAGACAGCAGTTGAAGTGCTAGCAATTTAGCCAAGCTAGCATTCAACCGCTGGGCATGTGGATGGCTGGGAGTAAACTTCTTCCGCCGGTCCAGCAGCTGGGGCAGGGACATTTGCCTGCTATAATCGGACGTGGGTGTACCGCTAGCAGAGTTCCCGGAAGCACTTGGCTGTGACACACCTAATTCTACACCTTCATTCCTCTCAGAGCAGGTTTCAGAGAGGACTGAAGGTCTAGTGGGGTTGGAGATGCCAACTGATGAGGAGCAAGGAGAGGTCCGCTTTGTTCTTTGGTGTGGGTCTTTGAGGTACGCTTGCCAACGAGCTGCATGGCAGGTCAACATATGTCTGGTCAAGCATGTGGTGCCCAAGCGGCTGATGTTTTGGCCACGTGAGATACGCTTGAGACATATGTTGCAAATAGCAGCGGTGCGATCTGATGCACTCGTCTCAAAAAAGGCCCACACCAAAGAACTTTTAGAATAACGCGCAGAGGCAGCGCTCTGCACAGGCGGAGCTCTGCGGTGTGATTCAGTCGGTGTGCTGCCCCTAAGCTGGCCCCCGGAGGGCATCCTGCCTCGTTGGACATGTGCCTCCTCCTCCTCCTCCTCCTCCTCCCTCCTTCCAGGCACCCACGTGGAGTCAGTGTCCTCATCATCCCCTCCCTCTTCATCGCTGTAGCATACCTGTCAGTATGCTGCAGCTTGTGGAACATGACTGCCAGATTGCTGTCCTTCTTGAGCATCCCCTCTCTCTGCGCTCACGCTACTGCCTTCCTTTAGTTGAGTGTCATCATCAGAGCCCACAAAACACTGGGCATCCTCCTGGAGCATGTACCCAACACTGTGCTCAAAGAGTTCAGGAGACTCCTCAGGAGGACGTGGTGGGTCTAGGGAAGGAGTCACTGATGATGACATTGAGAGGAGGGAAGACGATGCGTTGGCAGCTGCTTTGCTACTACCCTGAGACTGGGTGAGAGAGGATGAGGAGGATGAAGAGGGCTTGGTCATCCACTCTACCAAGTCGTTGGCATGTTGCGGTTCAACATGTCCAGCTGCGGAAAAGAAGGACAAGCATGTCCCATGGCCACGTGCTGATGACAATGCACCGCATCCACGACCAGCACTGTTGTCTCTAGACACAGAGCCTGCTTGCCCTCTTTTATCGGCTCGCGCCTGTCTGCCTCTCCTTGCTGGCCTTCCAGACATGGTAATGGCCTGAAGGGAGTTGGGTAAAACAGCAGTTGGGTAGTTTATATTGTGCTGGAGGCACACAACACCCACTAACTCCTGCAGATGCCTTTTTTATAGAACACCAGAGATAAAGGGGTATATACAGATGTATACTGTGCTGTGCTGGAGGCACACACAACTTCCAATAACTCCTGCAGATGGCAAGTGGGCTCAAATAGAGAACAGCTATGTAGGTGGATATAGCGGTATGTACTGGGTACAGAGCACGCAGACAGCACGCACTATCTCCTAACACTACTGACTGCAAGCTCTATTATTAAAGATAGATCACTAGCTATATAGGTGAGGTGAATATCGCGGTGTATACTGCGGTCAGGGCACGCAGACAATAACCAGAAAACAGCAGAGATAAAGGGGTATATACAGATGTATACTGTGCTGTGCTGGAGGCACACACAACTTCCAATAACTCCTGCAGATGGCAAGTGGGCTCAAATAGAGAACAGCTATGTAAGTGGATATAGCGGTATGTACTGGGTACAGAGCACGCAGACAGCACGCACTATCTCCTAACACTACTGACTGCAAGCTCTATTATTAAAGATAGATCACTAGCTATATAGGTGAGGTGAATATCGCGGTGTATACTGCGGTCAGGGCACGCAGACAACAACCAGAAAACAGCAGAGATAAAGGGGTATATACAGATGTATACTGTGCTGTGCTGGAGGCACACACAACTTCCAATAACTCCTGCAGATGGCAATTGGGCTCAAATAGAGAACAGCTATGTAGGTGGATATAGCGGTATGTACTGGGTACAGAGCACGCAGACAGCACGCACTATCTCCTAACACTACTGACTGCAAGCTCTATTATTAAAGATAGATCACTAGCTATATAGGTGAGGTGAATATAGTGGTGTATACTGCGGTCAGGGCATGCAGACAATAGCCACTACACAACAGCAAGATAGGAAATCAGCCGAAAACGATCGGTGTGTACTGTGTTAAAGGTACACAGAACACCCACTGCTTCAGACGCCAACACACTACACGAGGCCGCCGCAATGGCGGCCTTATATAGTGTGGGGCGTGCACTACACAGCCTGAGCTATGATTGGCCACAGGCATCCTGCCTGTGGCCAATCATGGCTCTCCTCGCTGCTGGCGTTGCGATTGGCCAAGCATGCGGGGTCACAGTGCATGCTTGGCCAATCATGAGCCAGCAATGCAGTGCGCCATCGCAGTGCATTGTGGGCCGTGAGCGCCACGCGAATTTGACACGAACGGACCAAAATGTTCGGATTTCGCCGAACGGACGAACAGCCAATGTTCGAGTCGAACGTACGTTCGACTCGAACACGAAGCTCATCCCTAGCAGGTATATTGACTTTTACCTTCAGCCTCTAGTTAAATCAATGCCTTCTTATCTGAAGGACACCAAGGATACCATTCAACGTTTGGATAACATTGAGTTTCCAGAGGGTTGCCTACTAGTCACTGCTGACGTGGCATCCCTCTACACTTGTAGCTCCCACCAACTAGGTTTGGAAGCAGTTCAATATCATCTTGCTCAAGACCCATCAGTACCTTTTAAATAAAAACAAGTTATTATGAAGTTTTATGGCTAAATGGGAGAAGGATGTCATCTATGCCTACAGGAGACATGCCTGATAAAGCAGACATGCTTTATGGAGGTGCTCCATCACTTCAGATGAAAATTGCCCCTAATATCATCAATCCATCTTCCAGGCCTACTTTTTTCATAATTTAATTCATGTAAGAACTGCAATGTATTGTCCATGGGAGGAAGAAAACAGAATTTCTTACATCAAATTTTACTCATCTTTCTTATCCCATTAAGCCATTTATTATGTGTGCAACTACCAATGTAGTGTATTTGATAACTTGCCCCTGTGGTAAACACTGTCGGAAGAACTATGCATAGTTTATCCACTAGGGCCAATGAGCACATTTCAAATATATAAAAATGGCAAAAAGAATTAGTGTTGTCAAACACTATGCTCGATTCTATCATAGAGATCCCACTGGTACACAGTTTCTGGCCATAGATCGCTATGTCCCACCTTGGCGTGGGGCTTCTATTAAGTGAGGTGTATCACAATTAGAGAATTACTGAATATACAATTTAAGTCTTTATTTCCGTTTATTAATAAGGCTTGATTCCCACTCGACACCAATTTACTTATTTATTTAATCACTAATTATATTTTGGCAGTCACCTCACCTTTACTACCTTGGCGTTCATATTGTAGGTATAATACCATATGTTTTTCTATTTGTGGGAAAATACCATGAACCAGTTTCAACATGTGGCTAACTTACCATTATTATTTAATTGTATTATGATGTATTTTCCAGTATATGTGCTTACAGTTTTTACTCTTTACCATTATAAATCTACCATTTGGACTTCGGCCACTACATGGATCTATAAGTGTAGGTTTTTGTTATTATAACCAGATCCGAGTATTTCAGGTTATTTATGCCGCCCTTGTTTATTATATTATTTTCAATGTTAATTCATTCTATCATGAGACATGAGACATGAAGTAGTTATAGTTTATTGGGTCCCCCCTTTTCTTTCTTGAGAATGGTCATCAGGTAGTAAATGGCATGCTGCTGCTGTGCTGATAATTTTTCAGCTCAGAATCAGGTTTGAGCCGCACCGTGCTGCTTACTTTCCTTATTCCACTCTCTTTTTTGGCCCTGATCAACCCTGACTCATATTGAGGCTTGGACCAAAGTTCATTCAAACTCCTTTATGTCATGTGGAAGTGACCCATCTTGGAATGAGACTTGGATTTTAGTGCGTCATATCCTGTTTCTTATGCAGATGTGTCTCACCTTAGAACGAGGTTTGGACCACAATACGTCATATCCTCTTCCTTTATCCATTCATTGGTGTCCTAAGGTGAGGCATGGAACTCACATTGACACAAATTTGGAACACCTTTAATGTGATGTTCAGGTGTCCCCCATTGCCAGTTTTAGTGAACATTTTATTGGCAGATATAGCTATATATATTGCAATGATAACACATGAGCCTCACACCCCAGATGATGTCCAATAGGACGAAACGCATCGGGTAATGGTCCTGGAATCTTTGTCTATGTCCTATTTTTACTACAAGCTTGTTTTATTCGATTTTCTGTAAGTATAAACCCCCCTTTTATACTATTAAACGTCATACAGTATCACACTATGTGCAGATTATCTGTTTTTCATGCATACCGTATGATGTTATTCATCGCATGCTTTGGAGCCTAATTTTGGATGCCTGATAAGCCCTGTCCATCATCAGTTGGAATATTCCTTACATCCATTGTCCCAGTGGTGTGAGATCTGGTTTGAGGCCATATCTTTTAAGACTGCTCGTTTGACCCACGTGCTATATGGTACATGTGTCCACTGAATCTGGTAAGTGTAAATACTTTACCACTTTGATTGTACCTTCAAGACCACTCAAGAAAGACTTTTTCGCATTCATTTTATTTTTGTTTTACATGGACTTTCCACAGATGTTTTCATTCTCACTTTGGAACCATTTCACATTTGTTTTTATAGTAATTTATTCATTACTTCAATCCTTTATTTATCAATTTTGCAACTTTTTTGATTCATATGGTGTTCACTTGTTCACTTTAGCACCACACTTTTGTTTTTATGTTTAGCCCTGTTCGTCAAGTGGTGTGTTGGCTGCTTACCCTTTCTCTATGCGCAATTTCCCTTTTTTAGCTAGTAACAGCTCAACTTGACTGCGTTGACTCTGCAGTCATATCAGCAAGAAGCCAGTTTGCTGAGCAGAGCCGGTAATGAACTGGCAAAAATCTAGCACCTCTGGGCGATTCTGGCAAGTTCCCAGGTATGGCTATGACTGCTTCTTGGCCTAAAAGATTGGTCTTTGTTTTCCCGTCTTAGACAAGGTCAAAATGTATCCAATGAAGAAAAACATTTTTTTTCTCAGTAAGAAAAGTAAGGGGAAATGCATATTTTTACTAACTGTTCTTAAAGCGGAACTAAACTCTCTCATTCATTAACTATTTTTAGTCTTTACTAGTAGCATTAGTAAATACATAGAAAAGAATATTATATTTACTTGTTTTAATTACTTCCATATAGGGCACTTTCACCCCCTCCTGTCCAGACTAATTTTCAGCTTTCAGTGCTCTTGCACTTTGAAAGATTACTCAGGCAAACAACATTTTTCTCATTTTTCTTTTTTGACACAAATAGAGCTTTCTCTTAGTGGTATTTATTCACCACTGGGGTTTTTATCTTTTTGTGATAGAAGTGAAAAAAAAAATAACTTTTTTTAGTTTCTATTATAAGATTTGCAAATAAGTAATTTCTCTTCATAATTTTGGGCCAAAATTTATACTGCTACATATCTTTGGTAAAAATAACCCAAATTAGTGTATAATATTTAGCCTGTGTGAAAGTCATAGAGTCTACCAGCTATGGTACCAATCACTGAAAATTAATCACACCTGATCACACATGATGTACTAATCTAATTTCTTGAAGCCCTAAAATGTCAGGACAGTACAAATACCCCCAAATTACCCCCTTTTGGAAAGTAGACAGTCCAAGGTATTTAGTAAGAGGCATGGTGAGTTTTTTGAAGTTGTAATTTTTTTCCCCACAATTCTTGGGAAAATGAAGGAATTCATTTTTTTCCCTCACGCAGGGCATGGGCACACTGGCAATTACACCCCAAAACACGTTTTGCTACTCATCCTGAGTATGGTGAAACCACACATGTGACACTTTTTCACAGCCTGGCCACATACAGAGGCCTAACATTCAAATAGCACATCTAGGCATTCTAGGGACAAGGACATATCAAATTTCCTGACTACCACACCAGGACAGTGGCATTACCCATAAAAATAACCCTATTTTGTAAATCAAACACCCCAGCGTATATTCTCTGAGGCATTATGAGTCTTTTGAACATGTCATTGTATTCTCACAAGTTTTTGAAACTTGTCGAAAGAAAACGAGTATGTCAATACCACATGTGTGAGCCCTTGTACACACGGTCGGACATTCTAAATGAAGATGATAATCCAACTGTGTGTGGGCTCCATCGGACTGTTTCCGTCGGACAAAGTTTTAGAGGTGGGCTATAAAACATTCCGACAACATGATCAGATCGGACTTTGTCCGATTGTGTGTAGAGAATTCCGATCGGACAAAGTGCCACGCATGCTCAGATCAAATTCCTAGACCAAAGATATTGGCTACTAGCCTGAACGTAGTCCCGTCGTAACGAAATAACCTTGTCACGTTACGTACGATCGGATTTCCGACAACTTTGTCCGACTGTGTGTATGCAACACAAGTTTCAGACAAAATCCGACGGATTTTGTTGTCGGAATGTCCGACCGTGTGTACAAGGGCTGAGACTTTTACACAGCCTGGCCACATACAGAGGCCTAACATCCAAGTAGCACCTTCAGGCATTCTAGGAGCCTAAATTACACATCTAATTTCCTGACTACCGATCACACTTTTGAAAGCCCTGGAGCACCAGGACAATGGAAACACCCACAAATGACCCAATTTTGGAAAGCAAATACCCTAAGGTATATTCTATGAGGGATTATGAGTCATTTGAACATGTCTTTTTTTTTTATTTAGAAAAATATGGAAAGAAAATTTATTTTTTTGCACAAAGTTGTTAATTTATAAGATATTTTATATACACATGTAATTTTCTGACAAACTATCATTTTTGAAAGCCCTTCATATTTCTAACACATAGCATGTAACATTTCAAGAATTACACCCCAAAATACATTCTGCTGAGCAAAGGGTAAGCAAAAGATTACCTGTGGTTTTAGTTGTGCAGTTGTCCACAGAGAAGAGCATTAGTCCAGACAGAAGGCAGGGACATGGTCAGCGACCCAAATCTCTTCGAAGCCTCCGGTCCCCAGATCCTAATCTGGAAAATACAAAACCCAGAGAAAACCCCCCAAAATTTTTCTCCATCTAGAAAAACAATTCTGGAGCCCCTTACATATATGAGACCCTGTGTTATCATGCATCCCACTACTACATTAGCAGGGCAACAGGTCAGTCCAAGGGGCAGGCCAAAAACCTGGTCGATTAACAGGCCAAGGTCACTTCATGCGGGAGGCAAAAATGTGGTGGATCAACAATGCAGACAGCAGGCAGAGGCATAGTCGATAAACAGGCCAGGGTCAGTTTACGTGTAAGGCAGTGGCATGGTTAGTTGAGGCAGCAGGCAAATGGTCAGCACAGATGTTGAAAATGGGGAAAGGCTGGTTAAAATATGGGCTAACTATCTTAGGGATGTTTGAAAACATTGTAAGCATTGGGTTGGGAGGGACACTGGAGACAATGATATCTGGTTTCTCTCCTAACTCCCCCTCTGCTGTATATGCAACATTTTTTTTGGGTGTCTTCAGCCTGCTTCTAATGGTGGAATGCTCTCAGGGAAATGGCGCTCGTGAAGTCTGCTAACAGCATCAGAGCGAAGGTTTTCTAGGGGAATCTTTGCTGGTAGATTTGGAAAGTGACAATTTCTTCTATGAATTTAAGGAAGGAGGTGGATTTTGTGTGGGTGACCTAAGTTTTATAAATGGCTAAATTAATAAGATAAATGGCAACTTTTTTTTGTTCCAGAAATGTGATCTCCTTGTTGCTAAATAGGGTTAAAGCATTCAATCGTTGAAATACACCCCCCACCACCACATATAAAGATTATAATCTTGGACACGTGCAGACTTTTGAAGGGGAACATGTCTTCTGTGAATCTCCACTGAGGTGTCATTGTGGTTGGTGGCCAGGATGTAGACATCTCTCTTATGCTTTCACGTACAACAACTTTGTTTCTCAGACTTGCTGATTCCCCCCACGCCCCACTAAATTTTTGGTAAGACATTCCTGCTTTTTCTGGTGGTACCGCAGGCCAATGTTTTTTCACGCTTTAGGTGGCAGAAAAGGGGCAGACTGGTGTAGAAGTTATCCAGGTAGATGTGATAACCTTTTTGGAGAAGTGGGTATGCCAGGTCCTGTATGATCTTTCCAGTTGTGTCGATGTAGGTAGGGCACTTGGGTGCTGGAGCTCAGAATCTTTTCCTTCATATATGCGGAACGCATACAAATATCCTGTCGCTCTTTCACTGTGGGAGTGTCATGGTCTGGGGCTGAATGAGTGCTGCTGGTACTGGGGACCTACAGTTCATTGAGGGAACCATGAATGCCAACATGTACTGTGACATACTGAAGCAGAGCATGATCGCAGGGCAGTACTAACCAGTTCCCGACTGGCGCACGCCGATGTACGTCGGCAGAATGGCACGGGCAGGCATATTGGCGTACAGGTACGTCCAATCTTCAATGCCGCCCTGCCAGTCGGGACCCCCGTGAGTCCGGTCAAGGGTGCCGTGGACTCGATCGCCGCGGGCATACCCGCGATCGTCTCACGGGACGGCTGAATGGAGGAAATGCCATGTAAATAGCATTTCCCCATTCTGCCTAGCAACTGGTGACGCTGATCTCTGCTCCATGTGATTGGAGCAGAGATCAGTGTTCACTAAATGAAAGCCCAGCCCCCACACAGTTAGTAACACACCCCTAGGAACACTTAACCCCTACACTGCCACCCACTGGTTAACCCGTTCACTGCCAGTGTCATTTACACAGGAATCACTGCATTTATATAGCAGTGATTGCTGTATAAATGACAACAGTCCCAAAAAAGTGTCAAAAATGTCCGATGTGTCTGCCGCAATGCCGCAGTCACAATAAAAATCGCTGGTCGCAGCCATTACTAGTAAAAAAAAAATAATAAAAAATTATTAATAAAAATGCCATAAAACTATCCCTATTTTGTAAACGCTATAACTATTGCGCAAACAAATCAATAATCGCTTATTGCGTTTTTTTTACCAAAAATATGTAGAGGAATACGTATCGGCCTAAACTGAGGGAAAAAATGTTTTTTTATATATTTTTGGGGATATTTATTATGACAAAAGTAAAAAATAATGCTTTTTTTTTTCAAAATTGTCGCTCTATTTTTGTTTATAGCGCAAAAAATAAAAACCGCAGGGGTGATCAAATACCACCAAAAGAAAGCTCTATTTGTGGGAAAAAAAGGACATCAATTTTGTTTGGGAGCCACGTTGCACGACCGCGCAATTGTCAGTTAAAGCGACGCAGTGCCGAATCGCAAAAAGTGGTTTGGTCTTTGACCAGCAAAATGGTCCGGTCTGTAAGTGGTTAACAAACCCCAAACACACCCCCAAGACGACCACTGCCTTACTAAAGAAACTGGGGGTAAAGGTGAAGGACTGCCAAGCATGTCTCCAGACCTAAACCCTATTGAGCATCTGTGGGGCATCCTCAAATGGAGGGTGGAGGAGTGCAAGGGCTCTAACATCCACCAGCTCCGTGATGTCGTCATGGAGGAGCGAAAGAGGACTCCTGTGGCAACCTGTGAAGCTCTGATGAAATTCATACCCAAGAGGGTTAAGGCAGTGCTAGAAAATAATGATACTTTGCGGCAAATTTGGACATTTTCACTTAAGGGTGTACTCACATTTGTTACCAGTGGTTTAGACATGAATGGCTGTGTGTTGAGTTATTTTGAGGGGACAGCAAAAGTACACTGTTATGCAAGCTGTACACTCACTACTTTACATTGTAGCAAAGTGTAATTCCTTCAGTGTTGTCACATGAAAAGATATAATAAAATATTTACAAAAATGTGAGGGGTGTACTCACTCTTGTGAGATACTGTATTAACCGCTTCCCAACCGGCGCACGACGATGTATGTCGGCAGAATGGCACAGGCAGGCAAATTGGCGTGCAGGTTCATCCATTTGAAATTGCCGCCCTGCCAACACGTGCCACGCCAGGCGCGTGCCAGTCGGGACCCCCGTAAATCCAGTCGCTGGCCCCGTGGACTCGATTGCCGCGGGGACACCCGCAATCGTCTCACAGGAAGGCTGAACGGGGAGATGCGGAAGTAAACTCCCCATTCTGCCTAGCAACAAGTAACACTAATCTCTGCTCTCTGTGATTGGAGCAGAGATCAGTGTTCACTAACACACAGCCAGGCCCCCCACAGTTAGTAACACACCCCTAGGACACACTTAACCCCTACACACCATCCCCCGGTTAACCTCTTCACTGCCAGTGTCATTTACACAGGAATCAGTGCATTTGTATAGCACTGATTGCTGTATAAATGACAATGGTCCCAAAAATGTGTAAAAAATGTCCGATGTGTCCGCCATAATGTCACAGTCACAATAAAAATCGCTGATTTTTTTACTAGTAAAAAAAAAATTATTAATAAAAATGCCATAAAACTATCCCCTATTTTGTAAACGCTATAAATTTTGTGCAGACCAATAAATAATAGCTTATTGCGTTTTTTTTAACCAAAAATATGTAGAAGAATACGTATCCGCCTGAACTGAGGAAAACATTTTATTTTTAGATATTTTTGGGGAATATTTATTATAGCAAAAAGTTAAAAAATAATGCGTTTTATTCAAAATTGTTGCTCTTTTTTTGTTTATAGCACAAATAATAAAAACCGCAGGGGTGATCAAATACCTCTAAAAGAAAGCTCTATTTGTGGGAAAAAAAGGACGTCAATTTTGTTTGGGAGCCACGCCGCATGACTGTGCAATTGTCAGTTAAAGCGACACAGTGCCGAATCGCAAGAAGTGCTCTGGTTTTAAGCCAGCAAAATGGTCCGGTCTGAAAGTGGATATACTAGACTATATATATATATATATATATATATATATATATATATATATATATATATTTATATATTTATACAGGGTCAAGTCCTGGGGAAAAAAAGTGTGGGAACTCCCACCCAAGATCCACTCCCCCACCAAAAAAATGGTACACTCATATGCACGAACGCTTCAAAAGTGGTATTTTTTTTTATCCAATTTTCGTATTGTGTGTATGAAGCTTAACTGTTAGTACATAAAAAAAAATCCTCAATAAACATAAATACGGTAATTCTCTGAATAATCAGCATTCATTCAATTGTGCTTCCATACAAATGTGAACATCATGTTCTGATCTTTATTGGGGAATTTTTTTGTATATAGAGTGTTTATGTGGTGAGTTTACACATTTCATTGAACAGAGTATGGATAACACAGGGTTAAATGGAAAGGTCATAAATTAACTGCACATTATCTGGACAGAATGCTTGGGGAGATAGTGATGTGTTCCTGCTTAGGAGATGTATTTTATCTTGGGGGGCTGCAAACTCTGCAGGGCTCCAACACACACTCGCTGCTATTGCAACCCTTCACATATTTCCACATAAACTTTCCTCCTAGCATTAAACTTTGCCAGGTATTGTGCTCAGCTTACCACCCCAAACTGAAGCTCCTCCCTCAGCTCACCTCTCTCCCTGCATGCCCTGTGAGCAGAATAGCTGTGCTCCTCCTCTGGGTTCTCTCATCATATGGCACTGAATATAGAGGAGGGGGGGATTCATTGGGACACACAGAGCAAGTATGCAGGAGACGGGGGGGGGAGGGGGGGAGATGAAGAGACAGAAATTCAGGAGGGGCCGACGGGGAGGAGTGCATCACGAGAGGTCTGACTAGATACAATCTCTTAGCAGCAGGGACCTGATCTACCCATCAGCTAGCTGTGATTGACAGGTAGATCGAAGAGGAAGCTGTCATGGGGCTCCCTACTGGCAATGCCTGAATGGTCAGTCCACCCCTGGTGTGCAGCACTTACTATTGCAAGCTGTGTCGGCAGATGCTGGTGTAGCACCTGCCACACAGCTCGCATACTTCAAAGTCTTGTGGGACGCGGCTGCCAACGGGAATTGAGTTCCTGTTGTGGAAAAAGTACAGGAACTCCGTTCCCATGCGTTCCTGCATGTGTTCCTGCATGTGTTCCCACAGGACTTGAGCCCTGTATATATATATATATATATATATATAAATACACTGCCTGAAGTGTATTATACAATATACACCACCGAATGAACTGTATATATATATGCTACACTGAAGAATGTAGAGTGTATATATATATATATATATATATATATATGCACCGCCTGAATAAAGATCTGGATAGCCGTACTCCAAGAACTGTCGTTTCCTTTATTGAAGATACAGTCCGTACAAAACAGATTAAAATTGCAAACTTCTAACGCGTTTCACACCGCTCTTACTGGTGCTTAATCAAAGCTAAAGCAAACATATAAAGACATGGTATATATACACATATTCAAAACATGAAGGTCCAATTAGGTGGCAAGCTGACACCCTCATTCTCATGCAAAGATCCAATTAGGATCTTCAAAATTAGGTTGATGAAGCAGCTGGTGCCACAACTTCCCGAATAATATATTAACTCTCTATGCATGGTCGTAACAGACCTTCACATTAAATTCCATTGTTGAAAAAAGATTTTTATTTTGATGAAAGACACATTCCACATTATTAAAAATAAAATAAAAACAAGGATGAAAAATAAAACCATACCATAAATGAATGCATTTGTTTGCAAGTTTGACAAGTTGCTTGCCTGGGTTACATAATATCAATATCAAAATTTCAGTTCATTCAAAGCATTACAAATAACCTAGAAATGGCCAATCAATCGGCTAAGCTAAAATGCAACTGGTTATCATGAACATCCTTACAATTAGAACATAAGGCCATGATCTATCGAATTATGCAATATAGCTAAATCATTTGTATGTAACAACTTAAACCTAGATTAAGCTAAAATTGTATAAATATAGACACTCCCATCATTACATTCTCCAATTTTTTTTAAAAAGTGTAGCGCAATAGCATCACTAACATCACTATGATATGGGACAAGAAAAACTGACAAATATCTGAAACCCATGTATATATGTATACTTAGATAATCTTTCTCGGTTAAACTTATTGTATTATAATGAAGGGAACTATTTCTAGCTAAACTGTCCTCTTTATGGTGCTCCGAATTAATACTCCAACAAATGAATACATGTATTCATTTGTTTATTTGAGTATTAGTGCAGAGCAATTTTAATCTGTTTTGTACAGACTGTATCTTCAAAAAAGGAGACGACTATTCTTGGAGTGCGGCTATCCGGATCTTTATTTGCTCATATGCTTTCTACATACTGAGCCAGCACCCTTGGCAAGGAAGGTGTTATTCAGGTACAGACGTCTAGAGCGGGTTTTCTGCCTATACCGCCTGAAGTGTATATATATATATATATATATATATATATATATATATATGGGGAAAGTGTGTGTCATAGCAACTCAAGGATAAGTGATTGGCATTTTTCAGAAGCTTATGGTGTAATCATACAATGCCTGTGGTTCACAGCCAGAGTGTTTTAATGGTATACACTGTGGGACCATAGCAATCCGGGGCATGTGATCTACAGCCGTGAAATAAAATAGGTATATGTAATATCATAACGTTGAGGGGTAAACAGCTGATATTTAGATGTATTTGGTACCATGGTTATTATGTTACCACCTATATTTTAATCAAAAATTTTAATTACATTTTGAAAATAAAAGCAATAAACCAGAAAAAATAGGAGTATTATGGTAAACACAACGATATATAAGACATTACAATAAATGTAAAATAAAAAAATATATAAATATATATATATATAAAAATGTGTTTGAAAAAATGGAAGTAAAAATGGAAATAAAACAAAGGAATTTTTCTGATGAAAGGGGGTGTAAGAAAGGGGGGGGGGTTATTTGTGTATGTTTGGACCTACAGTATGTTTTAAGGGGAGGTATATCAAAAGTTTGGCGTGTTGAAATTAATTTGTTAGAAATACAGCAATCAAGTTAAATGTCTATATTTAGGCCTTCTGGGTGGAGGGAATTCAACAGGAAAATCCATTTTGTTTAATTTTGTGAAACTTTCATTCTTTTGTTGTCCCCTCACCACCGTTCCTTTACTATATCAATGCAATAAAAAATCATAACTGACAGGCTATTTCATGAAAGTGGTTGTAAACCCTTACAACACACTTTGACCTACAGGTAAGCCTAGATTAAGGCTTACCTGTAGGTCCAAGAAATATCTCCTAAACCTATACGGTTTAGGAGATATTTGCCCGAAGACAGGCACCACTGTCTACGGCGCATGCGCCGTAGACAGCGGAGCGCAGGAGCACTGAGCGCGGCATCTTCAACGACGGAGATGCCGCGCATGTCGGCTCCCGTGCGCATGCGCGGGAGTGACGTCATCGGGGCTTCGCTGGCTTCTGTGTCAGGTAAGTGACACATAATGGACTACTATGCGATGCATAGTAGTCCATTATGCTTTGCCTTTGCAGGGAATGAAAGAGGAAGTAAACCCATCAGGGTTTACTTCCTCTTGAAGCCCTGTATAATATTCTTGCTGTGTTTTCTGATTCTGACATAAAGGGGTCTGGTAGTCTTGCCCACATATTGGAGACAATGTGGGCATTTAATAATGTATGTGACATGCGTACTTGTGCAAGACATCAGTTCTCTTATTTTGTATTGTTTGCCTGTTGCCATAGAGGTGAAAGATTCTGTTTTCCTTTGTTGTCTTTGGCTGGCCCTACATGGTAAACATTTTTGGCATTTACAAAAGCCTTTTAGTTTAGGGAAGAGGCTGAAAGGTTTTGGGGGGTCCAGCACATTGTGGACAAGTTTGTTTCTAAGCGTAGAGACCCTTCTGTAGATAAATTTTGGACGTTGTGGGTGTGTTTTCTTGATTTTTAAAATAGGCCAGTATTTTTTCACTATATTTTTTACCTGTGTATATTATCTATTAAAACCAGTATGATAGGCCAACTCCATGTTGTTTGTTGTTTTTTTTTTCTTATTTGTAACTACTTCAATACAGGGCACTTATACACCTTCCTGCCCAGACCAATTTTCAGCTTTCAGCGCTGTTGCACTTTGAATGACAATTGTGCGGTCATGCTACACTGTACCCAAACTAAATTTTTGTCATTTTGTTCCCACAAATAGAGCATTTTTTGGTGGTATTTGACTTTTGCCTTCAGAATCTCTAGTTCTTTCTTTTTGTAAACTTTTCCACAAATCTCTGTATGAGGGTTTCTGACTGTTCCTCATAATCTTTTTCATTCCTGCAGTTCCTCTGAATCCTCATAATTTGGCCTTTAGGCCTGTCCATTTTGTTTGATGGCAGAGATTTGTGGGTATCTATCCGTTACGGTCTGTTTGAAGAAAATCCTTGTGACTAAACTACCATTGTCTTTGTAGATTTGCAGGTCCAAATGATTAATACTAACCTGGTTCCAGCTACCTGTGAATGAGATTCCATACCTATTTTGGCTGATTTCTTAAAAAATTATTTGAGAGAATTCTCGGTGCCTTTCCGTATTATCTCGATATCATCAGTATATCGCCTGTAGAATTTCAGGTTGGGTCTTTCCACACTGTAAATTTGTTCTTCCTCCCATTTGTTCATAAATACGTTTGCTACACTTGGGGCACATCTAGCCCCCATAGCTACTCCTTTGGTCTGAACATAGTGACCCCCTTTGTGCCAGAAGTAGTTGCATGGCCATCTCCAAGCCCTCTGTTATGAACTCTATTTGCTCCTTTTTCATGTTAGTATACTCATGTAGTGCCCACTCCGCACTCCTCAAACCATCTTTCTGGATGATATTATTTTACAATGAGTTTACATCTATGGTGACTAATATGTTTCCATCTTCCCCTTGTATGTTTTTTAACTCTGAAATTAGTTGTTTGCTACTCTACAAGTATGATTTTCCTTCCGGGACAAACGGTTGCAAATATTGGTCCAGATTTTCCCCCAGTAGTGCGAATAAAGAGTTGATTCCACTTATGATGGGTCTTCTTTTTATGTACATTTGGGGCATAGTAAATAACCAGTGTCTTAGATGCTTCTGGCACCAGATATTTTGCCTCTTTTTTACTCAGAATGTCCATTTCTTTACCTTTCTTGATATATGATTTCAGTTTCTTTTCGTATCTTTTCTTTGGATTGTGCTTTAATTTCTTATAAGTGTCTTCCTTACTTATTCAATTCTCCATTTCTTCTTCGTAGTTTTTTTGTTTAGAATGACTAATCCTCCTCCTTTGTCTGCAGGACGAATGGCTACTTTTTTCTTTTTTTCTATGTCCTTGATTATTTTCCAGACTGTATCCTGTTTTAAATTCTTTACCTTTAATTTGTGAGATCCTCCTTCACCATTTTGTTAAAAACTTCTAAACTGTCATTACTTGGGTTCTTTAGGTTAAAAGTAGATTTATTCCTTAGGTTAGTGTGTTTATATGCCGATTGTGTTATTGCTTGTTGTTACGATTTTTAAGGGAAAACTTTTTTTTCATATTAATGAACTTCTGTAAGTCTATGTATACCACAAATTTGTCTATATCTTTGTCTGTGGCATATTTTAGGCCTAAATCTATAGTTTCACGTTCTTCTTGGTTAAAAATTGCCTTGCTTAAATTAAAAATTCCAGCCCCTATTGTTCTCTTCTTGCCCCCCTCATTTGCCTCTGGTCCATTTTCTCTTTCCCATCCACGGTGTCCCGTGGTCTCTCTGGTCCATTCCTCCATATGTATCTCTGCTGTTCCCAGGTAACTTCCCTGTGGTATTGATGTTGGGGGTCTCTAAGGTTGCCAAGTATTCTGCCATCCTTGGTGTCTTGGGGGTCCCATCCTGGATATTGGTCGGGGGGGTCCTTACCCTCCTCTGTTTCTTTGTGGTCTCCCTCTGCGACCCTTGTGTAAAAAAATCCCTCCTTTACTGGGGTTCTCTATACATTGGTTCTCGGTATGTATCCACATATCTAAGAGATGAAAACCTATTATATGTGGTAATAGGTCCTTGGAGTTCTTGGGGTTCTAGGTGTATGGGGCCCCTGGTTATGTCCTCTTCTGGGGCTGTGGTGAAGTGTTTAACAGAGCCTTGTTTTGGAAGCAGGAAGTGAGGTGAAGTGTTTACCAAAGCCCAAGCCTCACTTGGAGAAACAGGAAGTGAAACCAAGCACTGGCAAATCACTTCCTGGTTATATCCTAAGGGGAAAACCAAGCCTCAATTTGGTATATAAATAAGAAAATACACTTTTAAATAGCTAGATGATATAGAAAATATAAGAATAAGGTAGCTAATAATAAATAGACTAAATCTACCACCAGTTAATGATAAATATTCTAGAGAAAAATGAAGCAAAGGATAACAAATTAAAAATAATAATATCTAGCATATAATAGAAAATGACGGTCAGTAAACATAATTATACATAGTAATTCCCATAAGGTAATCATATGTCTAAGCTGCAAAGCCTCTCCATCATGTAACATAAGAAATATGTAAAAAAATAACATATACACTAAATTCGTTATTAAAATAGTGTGCTACAACAATAATGTGCAAAGACAAAGTTGCACCATAACTAAAAACTCATTATATAGAGAAAAAGAGATGACAAATAGATCATTATAGACAGTATATGGTACATAATACTGATTCGATTGCACCCAGGAAAAATACCTAATTAGCAAAAATGATAAAAATTTAAATACATTTTAAGAATAAAGAATACCAGAAAAATAAATATATATATATATATATATATATATATATATATATATATATATATATATATATATATACAGAGAGGGAGAGGGAGAGGGAGAGAGAGAAACATCATCCCTGATTGATAAAGGCATTGATGTCCCACTCGATATTTAGGCCAATAGGAGTAGATCTGTAAATGGTATATCCAGTAGGTTTCTAGGCGTGAAACCCCTCTGATGGGGCTCCCCCTCTCCATGGGGGGATATAGTTAATGATAACAAAATGCGAACCAGTGGGGTCACGTTATGATATTTTCTGTAATGCCTAGGTACATTGTGTTTTATGTCTCCTCCCTTGATCCAGGAACGATTACCTGGAGGTTTCATCTTCATAAAAGAATCTTGGACCCTTGGCATCACATTATTAAGCCTGCTAGACTCACCATGATGTGGGTATGTATATGCATGAGCTGTTATTGTATTTGTGTGTGTATATGTATGATTATATGTGTGCACACATATATACACAGTAGGTATCACCATCATTATCCATTAACCATTTATTATCTGAAGATTCGATTTTATACTTTTGAGAAGTATTTTCGGTCATGATATAACTTAGAATCTTAATATTATATCTAGCATAGAGTCCTTTCTTTCCTCCATTCTCACCATTTTATTAATTCATTATAATTTATAATAATCAATTGATTTCCAATTGCTAATAATTTTCTTAATTCATTTTTTAGTTAATTTACTCATAAAAATTTATTCTTTTAAAATCTGAGGTATATTTATACATTTTATATTTATGTATTTAATCAATTAATGATTTGATCGATTTCTGCAAACGTCATAAACTTATCTTCCACTATTAATCAGCAAGCTTCTTACTCATATTTACATTCACTTCGGTCTCCAACCATCTTTAAATCTGTGTATTTGATTGACGGGCTGGCCAGCCCATCAGATCTCTCTGTTTCTATTTCCTCTGTAATATAAGACTGCCAGCCAATCATGGTCTGATGAAAAAGCTGTAGCTTGGAAATGCATTACCATTCCTTGCCACTGTGAATAATCACATGTCCTGTTCCTGTGAAGTCACAACCAGCTGCTTCTTGTTTCCTGCCTCCTGGTTCCCAGCATTCTCTGGATCCCTGTAAGATCACACCAGTGCCCCAGGCTGCAAAGGGAAGACATTTATGAGACTCCAGGACTGGCGATTTTCACCACATACTGAACTCATCTAATTTAACCTGTGAGTTACTACTTGTTTTTATTAAATATATGATTTATACTGCACTCAGTCTGGCGCCCCTCTGTTCCCATTTCTACACAGAGCTCATCGCTTCACTCTAAGGGAGCTGCCTCCAGGTGCTAATCATACAAGATCTCGGATCATTTATGGACATTATGTTTTAAACAAATGTTTTAATATTATGTGTGCTTATTCACACACATTTTATGTATACCTATATTCCAGTTGCTATATAATTTTATGTTATCACCATATCTAGCGCCGCTGTTTGCCCCTGTTTTAACTTACTTGATTGGACACTCACGGAGTCAACATTTTGTCTGATAGAATTTGATGTCACATATCTATTTGGACCCCTATGGAATTATTTCTACTTGATTTGGACTTTTCTTCGTCACGTGTTTAGAAAATTCCTTTCTCTTTGTGTTGGTTTACACTGGACTGTATGATTTATGTTAGTACATGTCACTATTTTTGCATAATTTATTTTGAATTATTGGATCACTTTATAACTTGCTATTGACTCATATATGTCCCTAGGCTGTGGTACTACAACAGCCTGCACCTTCTGTCAGACCAGACTGAATCCAGGCCATCACTTTCTTATTTTCCTTGCAGCCTTCCCTGCAGCCTTCCTTGCAGCCTTCCTTGGAGGCTGTGGCTCTGGAGGTGGACTTGTGGCAGGAGGATGGGCGAGCATACATAAGTGCATGCTATCACTTATTTGGCCACTCAACCTCTTCTGAATTGCCTCAAAAACAAATTTCTCACACCTGAGGCATTGGCCCTCCTCCGTTTGCTGCCATTTAGCAGCTACATAGCAGCCATAGGCCTCTTCAGCATCGGGGGGGCTTTCAAGGTCGCATTAGCGTCCCTAATGAGGCCCAGTGCTGCCTCCTCCACGTTACTCCCCTTCCTGGCCCTTTTTGTTGGAAGGTGGAGGGGAGGCACCTGGGATTGGGTGAGGCTATAGGGCCCTGCCACCTCCTGGCTGACACTTACCCCGCCTCCTTCTGGCTGACACTTACATCCGCCTCCTCCTGTCTGCCACATTCCAGAGCTTCATAATGGCTGAGGTCTTCCTGTGTATGAAAAAGGGACATACTTTTAGTTTTTGGTTCATCAATTACACCTAAATTTCAGCTCATGACTGTTGCAAATCGAATGTTAATAAATAGAAAAGACTATCATTCTGACCCCAGCATTTTTCATTCTTTTCACACTCATTTTTGGCCCCTACTGCCAATTGATATGTCAAACTCTTTTTGTTAAATCATTCATTTGCTAGCAAGAATAACATCTAGTTAACAACAACCGTTTTCGGAAGATAAATATTTTAAAAATACTATACCTGGCTCCAGCTGGGCTCCTCAACTTCTTCCAGGATGGAAGGGCCAGGTTGGTCTTCGGAAGCCTCAGCTGGGGTTGAGGGAAAGGTGGATGGAAGTGTAGAAAGTGATTCCCTGGCTTCCATCTGGTCTTCCAGAAACCGCATCCTGCTGTAGTACCACAGACTGGGTACATACACATCCTCTGCTGCAGCTCCTGATCTCATGGAAGAATGGACCTTATTAAGATCCCTCCTATATGTGCTTCTGAAGATACCAATTCTCTTCTTGATAAAGTGGGAGAAGAACGTACAGGTGGTCACTACTACTAGTAGTAACAAGGAGGAAAGCCCAGAGGCCGAAACGTCCCGATCCAGGAGGAGGTTTAAGGCCTCCAATATATAATATATATAACAGTTGTCTCCTTCTCACTAAGCTTCTTGCTGATGGTCTTATAGCCCATTCCAGCCTTGTGCAGGTCTACAATCTTGTCCCTGATGTCCTTTGACAGCTCTTTGGTCTTGCCCGTGATAGTGAGCCCTGGTTCACATTGATGTGGGATTGAAATCATGCAAGTTCAGCTGAACTCTCACAAATTCATTCCTGCATGTCAGTCCAACGATTTCAGACACATCTGTGCAGTTTCCTGTGGACAGATGTCTTTTATACACATAAAGAGTTTTCGTTAGGAGCACCTTCTTAAATTGACAGGACTAATCTGTGTACCACATGAGCACCTACTGTAGCCAGTCTATGGGAGCCAGAATTATTGTTGGCTGGTAGGGGATCAAATACTTATTTTACTCACTGAACTGCAACAAAATTTATAACATTTGCATCATGTGTTTTTTCAGGATTTTTGGTTGATATTATAGACCTCTCATTTCTTTGGGGGCAAACTGTAAGGGATCAAATAATTATTTTTGCCACTGTATAGAGTTAAATTATACTGTTTCAAATGAGGAACGTTGAATACTTATCACCGGAGGGTCGTTGCAAAGTGGTTTAGCTTATTGTTGCTTTCCTGCTGCACCAGCTAAACTCTCAGGAACATCCTGTAGAGATATTTTTGGTCCGAATTTTTAAGAAAAAAGTGGGAGGACCTGGATGGTATTAAAAAAAGTTTGGGAAAAGATACAATTTTTATTAAGCGTATTCTACCCATGTAGGAGATGCTAGGCCCCTTACACATGGGGCGGGCTCCATTGGAGTTCGCCTTCTCAGTGTGGAATCTGTCCACTGATCCCCGCTGGCCAGGTGGATGGCTGGTCCGTGTCTGCTCCACTTATGCAGAGCAGACACAGACACAGCCCCTCTATGGGGCTGCCTGTCCGTTTACACCCAACTGCCATTGAATCCGATCCTCCAGACAGCTCCTCATCCATCTGTTTTTAGCGTAGGTTTGGATGTTAGCGGTTTTCAATGGAGTTTAATGTCACTTTAGGGTAAAATTAGTTTGTACTTCTTATTTCTGAATGTTTTGACATGCTAAGTTTTTCACTAAGGTATGATTCACTATTATCTTCTCCCTCTGATTGGCCCTGTTCACATCTGAGCATTCTAGAATCACTGCAGAATTGTGCGATCCTGTTTGCAATTGTGGAAAATAGTAGAATCACGGCAAAACACTCCAAATATGCAAAAGGAGTTTTGGCTGATGTCTGCTTCTGTAGATCTTTTATCACATATGAAGTTGATTCTCTTCAATTGTTCTAATTAACGCTAAATATTTGGTGCTATATTCACCACATCTTTCTCTTTTAAATTTGTTACTGCAATTCTCTTTTTCCTTCTCTTTTCACTATAAATGCCTTGGATATATATGTTAATGTGGAGGGGAACAATATATTTAATACAATGTTGGAAATGTCAGCAGATGTTGGCGATACACTTGTATTACATTTAATGATTAACACTTTCTCTACTATGGCAGTTGTGTGTTTACTACTATTCTACGCTTCTGCAATGTAACATCACTGCTGAATGTTCTCTTTGATGTGATCAATGTACATCTACCTTCCTTTTGAAATTTTTCAATAAAAAGTTAACATGGGGGAAAAAAAAGTGTTTTGGCACACGCAAAGCTCATAAAATCCCGCTTTCCAAAAATGTGCCAAAGTTGGCTCCAGAAAGGGCACAGAGCTGCTTTGGTGTATTTTTGGAGCAGAGAGCTGCTCATTCAAATGAATGGTGCTAGAAAAAAATGTGCATTTTAAAACGTGCTAAAAAGACAAAGCTCTTCCGTCGTTAGATGTGAACGGGGCCATAGTGTAGCGACCTTGTTTTTTTGCATGCGCAAAACAAATGTGCAAAGGTTAACACTTGCATTAGTGTACCTTGCACATTCTACATCTGTTTTTTGATTTTCAAGTGGGTGTTAAAAGTGAAATTAAGACAGCTCAGTTCTTTTTCCTGAAAGCAGGTGATATTTAGCTGCTGACAAACACGACAGAGCCTTTTATGGAATTTTGGGAAGAGTTTCAGTGCCCAGGAGGCTGATTTGTTGGTATGTGTCCTGCTTTCCAACATAATTTTAATTTTATATTAATTTGGTAATAAAAATGTGTCTGAGTTCTCCTAAATATAACTGAAAAGTAATGAAATATTTTAGGGGTGATGTTATCTTTGATGTACTAACAAGTTAAACTAGGTGGGCTGTGCAGCATGGATATACTCTATAATACCAAAAGTACTGGGATGCCTGCCTTTACACGCACATAAACTTTAATGGCATCCCAGTCTTAGCCTGTAGGGTTCAATATTGAGTTGGCGCACCCTTTACAGCTATAACAGCTTTGACTATTCTGGGATGGCTGCCCACAAGGTTTAGGAGTGTGTCTATGGGAATGTTTGACCATTCTTCCAAAAGCGCATTTGTGAGGTCAGGAAGGCCTGGCTAAGACCCCTTTCACACCGAGGGCTTTTTGCAGGCGCTATAGCGTTAAAAATAGCGCCTGCAATCCGCCCTCAAACAGCTGCACCATTGTCTCCAGTGTGAAAGCAGCTTTAATTACACAAACAGCTGAATAAATCATCTACTCTCCTCACTGCTATGTAGTTTTCTGTATAAACTTGTAATTAGTGAGAGAAGGTCTTGAAGGGATACACTTCTGTAAGGCCTGGTTCACACCTATGCATTTTTTAGTGCGTTTTTGGTTCCATAGACTTCAATGGATCAAAAACACGTATTGAAAAATGCAAAATGCACCTGGAATATGCAAAGTGCAACCTGCATAGGTCTAAACCAGGTCCTAGGTCTTAGGCCTGGTTCACACTTGATGGGTGGTCCCCTTTAAGGAAATGGTCCTCTCACAATGGCACTGACCAGAAGACATGTGCAGAGTGAAATATTTTGTTTCGGAATTTCGTTTTCGTCTGAAAAATACATTTATTTAGTTATTCACGAAATTTGTTTTTATTTATTTAGTTTTTCGTTCAAAAATTGCATTCGTCCGAAAATCCACATGAATTACGGTCAAATCTGTCTTTGAAGGCTTATGGTGTCTGTCGAATGTATAAAGAAGATTCGACGGAGCTGCTAAACTCTATATAGCCTATAGGCGGAGCATTTGACTCCGGAAATGTACGATTGCAGCGTCGTACAGTTTCGAATATTATTATAAACGTGTGTGTTTTTTGTTGCTTTGTCGAATCTCCGTCGTTCATGTTGAATGAATGGTCTAAGTCTCACAGTGTCAGGTGTCAGATAGTGAGTGACTGATAATAACGAATATGGTGGCAACCCATTGTGAGAGCAACATGGAAGCATTGGAGGATGTTTCTGTATATACTGTATAATATATACTCGTTCAAACAGAAACTGGTGGACTGGTGATAGCGATCACTGATCAGACAAATTACAAGATTCTATAATAATAAATCCCCCCACAACACAGGCAGCCTCTGAGGCTATCACAACAACACTAGCAGCAACACTAGTATCATATCAGGTTCTCACACTAACACAATAGCAGCAGATTATTAGGAAAAAGCTAAGTTGAACTGTAGCTTGCTTCACTATTGTTCTGCTGTTGTGCTTATGCTTAATAATAATTCGGGTTCTCTGACAATTGACAATTCAAACGGACCAGCTAAGATTGACTGTCTTCTGAAATGATTCAGTGTATGCGTCTCTCTCTGCTAGCAATCATAAGTGAAAGTAAGTTGGCTGTACAAGTTTACTTAGTAGTTCTAGCTATTTTACTGCTCCTCCTCTTTGGTTACAATCATAACATTCATCATCATCATTATTTTTATTTTACTTCCCCCACCCAATTCCAGAATCTTTTCTCTCTGTCAAATCTTTTCTCTCTATGTCGAATATTTTCTCTCTGTCAAATCTTTTCTCTATATAATCTTGGACTAATAGAGGTAAGGTTAGGCACATTCGACCACAGGTTCAATAGACACAGATTGTTATTGTCATAGTCATGTCGAATTTCCTATTCTATATCGAACTGTTGTAGCAACAAAAACGAAAATAAAGCATTTATGTATGTCGGATCTTTAGTTTTTCAGATTCTGCGGTTTCGTTATCGTTTACGAAAACGAAAATACCTGAAATTCAGACAAAGTGTATTCAGACGAAAACGAATGCACATGTCTACTGACCAGGTATATAACATGTGGCAAAATCAGAGAATGGCAGGAAGCTAGGGCTGTCATATACACACCATGAGGCAGCAATGACATCAGCACTAGAGGGACATATCTTATAATAAAGCTTACCTGTAGGTAAAATGAATATCTTCTAAACGTGCATCGTTTAGGAGATATTCTAGTGAGCAGCAGCCGGTGATGTCACTGGTGCATGCGCTCTGAAGGAACGACATACCAGTGCCATTCCTTCAGAGCTGTGTTTTGCGGCCGAGACTCACGCACATGAGTGACGTCATCGTGGCTCGCCCAATCAAGTGGCCGCAGCCCGCAAACCCATAAGGAAGACCAGACGAAGATGAAAGCCTCTGCAGCGGTGACAGAATGACACTAGAGGGTTTTGTTTTAAAGTAGTTCCTTCATATTGTGCTAGTATGTGATGCATACTATCACATTATGCCTTTGCCTTGCAGGGGGAAACTTTTTTTTAAGAGTTTACTACCACTTTAAAGGAAAAATGGTCACCCATTCTTTACAGTGGGAAGTCCCACCAGAGACTAATGATCTTATTGATGACCCCGAATGGTTTTAGTTTTTTAACAATGCTAGATTAGATTTTCTTCCATTTCTGATCCTGAGGAAGCAAAAGAAATTGTCGCTGGATACTGAAGTTAAGAAAGAAAAACTGCTCCCCCTATAGGGTAGAGAGAAATATAAAGAAAAGCTCAAAAAGATTTTAGAAAGTACTGAACAAAAGTATTAGAAAAGGAAGAAATATAAATAAGATTTTATTGACTACAAGGACAACAAACAGAACCTATAATGAAGCTCCCAGCTATATTCCCTTCAAAAGATGGATGAAGAAGCCCCCTCATAAAAAAAAACCTATAGGTTGGGAGCCACAGTATAAGGATAAGCAGGGTGAATAAAAATGGCTGATTTGTTTTTTAAAAAACTCAGATTTTTTAAATTGAAATCAGATTTTTTTTGATTTTTATCTAATTTATTTTAATAAAATGCCTTTGGAGTAAAAATCTATCTAAAGATAGTTTTCTACTTAAGATATATTAATAACTTAGTTTATTCAGCATGAAATTGAGCTTAGTTATGTAGACGAGGCTGTATATTCAGCAGTATTTACATTTTTGGTAAACTCATGCAATGAATCCAACTCTGAAAGCTGAGATAGCATGCAGTGCATGAATGCATTCACACAATTTCACAGTAACCACGAGATAAAACAAAGTTCAGGAATATTCTTTTATCCCATTGTTTGGCAAATCTATGTACACTATAAACTGTATGACTGAAGAGAAATGCATCTGTAACAGGCTCTAAGTGTGAGGAGGAAGGGCAAGCAGTGAAAATGAAAGTGAAACTTTCTAAGCAGCTTAGAAAACTTTGTGATCTTTCTGCACATAGCTTGAAGTGCTTTATTTCTCGTTTGAGGAGCAAAATGGCAGTAGGCCATAAAAGGGACCCCGTTTGGGAATATTTAGTTACCTGACAGCTTACTATTCTAAATAGGAACCCTTTATTTTGTTTGCAAAAATGTAAGATTTTAACTAACAGCAAGAATAAGTCCTTACATTTAAAGACCACCTGTCATTTCAGATCCATCATGGCAGTGTCTGTTAGCGGGGCATCCACTCAGCTGCTGCCGCCAAGTCCCTCACCTTGTTGTGTCACTGCCATATCACCAGCCATCCCATTAAAGTGAATGGGACTGACGGTGAGTCAACAGCGGGTCAGAGGAGGAGCCACTGCGGGACAGAGATGACAATTACTCTTTAAAAATTATGATCTAAATTGAGATGATTTAAATGAAGCCCTTTTACTAGTGATTTAAATTGTGATTTAAATTGACTTGATTTCAATCAAATCCACCCTGAGGATAAGATTGGGAGCTTTTCTCTTCAGAGAATGTATTTTGAGATCTCTACTAGCAATAGATTTTAACCTTTGCATGGGTTGGAAGATGATGAGGTTGATACTAGGTATTTACATGACTCTCCCCAATCGCTGACTGGTAAATACAACAAACGGAAATTTGAGCGCCACAGATCAACTATTCTCCCCAGAGGTGGGGTAATCATCGTAATTATCCACCACCTAATAGGGTCTATGGAGGACATGGTGGTCACCATCCCAGGGCCTATCAAGGACCCTAACAAGGTAATAATGGTCCATATAGAAATGGCAAACCCTTCAGACCATCCTACCCCCATATAACAACTGGGGTAGTGGAACGCATAATCTTTTAGGAGGGGGACCTCTTTACAACAGGAAAAGAAGCATCAACGCAGTAGCGGAAAGAGAGGAGGGAGGAGGATCAACAGAATCAAAAAGAAGGATAGTATGAATAAAAATGATGGTATCTTTGACCTGAGTAAAGTGGAATTAAGTACTATAAAGAAACACTGAATAATGTAATACATTTCAAACTTACATTGATAGTCATATATCTACAAGACGTCTACCTATTAAAGTAGAGTTCCACCCTGTATTTGAAGTGCAGATCACACTGCCATAAACTTTCGGAATGTTTTTTTTTTTCTAAAGCATTTTACCTTTTCGGCGCAGTTAACAGCTCCACTTCCGCTGTACCTCGCTGTGTAGAGGTACGTTATATCTGGTTGCCCATCGGTTCCTGGGATATAAGTGTTCCTTCTGGGTTGCTACTTTGATTGAAAGGTTGCAACATGTTATGGCAACCTGTAATACACTGAGTACAGGCACTTTGTTCACACTGCGCAGGTGCGAGATCAGGAGGTGCATGCTGGGTAGCCAGCTGCACTATTTCTTGGAAGATACTCTAAGTGGCCTTCAGATGCTCACACTAAGGATGGAAGCTTACTGGATCCGAAGGGTACAGGAAGTACATATATAAACTAATTATGACAGAAAACTTTTTCATATGCAGTATATGCCATTTTAGGTTGCTCAAGCTGCGACTATCATCGGGGTGATTAAAAAAATAATAATCCTGGAGCTCCGCTTTAAGAAGCACTTTACACAGAACCTTATTGTGAGGAACTCATTCCCTGCCCTTCACTGCCAACACACTAAATTGAGGGATGCAAAGTTATTTAATCCCCCCCGCCAGTTCTAACCCTTATATCTTGGTGTTTAAAGATAAGGTCATGCAATATTTGCAGAGACTCCAGATTAAACTTGAAAGAACTCACCTCAAGATTCAAAATGGCATAGTGATCAGACCACGGACAAAGGGGGGGGGGGGGGTTGTAATGCTTGACAAAGAGGATTATATTAAGGAGATGATATCTACTCACCCTTGACCCATGATTCTAGCATAAGATTTAAGGGTAAATTAAAAAAGGAATATTAAATAAGAAAAAGAAAAAGAATACATGATCCCCCCTTCTCCTAGAATACCAGTAATATACAACCTTCCCAAGGTACATGAAGAGCCCCTCCTCCCCATCCTCTTTGATGTCCAATCATGAGTGGGATTGGACCAATCCTAGCCAGAATAGGACAATATATTGACCACCATCCCCCACCGCTTGTTGTGGCTACTCCCTCTTATCTTAGGGACACCAAGCAGTTAAATGAATTACATGAAATTAGAGAGGTTCAATTAAAAGAAAATATAATTTTAGTGACAGCAGATGTTGCCTCACTCTACAAGAACGTCTCCCATCATGACAATATGCAAGCAGTGCACCACTATCTACATAAGACAGATATTATTCCTATCCCCCAAAAGAAATATATACTACATCTATTAGAATTTGTAGTGTCTAGAAGTTATTTTTGGTTCAATTAAAAATTATTTTTACAATGAAGAAGCGTGGCTATGGGTGCATCATTTTCTCCCAGCCTAGCCAATTTATTCATGGTGAATCGGGTTAATTTCTGTAAACATTGGCAGGCCTTTACCGTTGGTATTTCGACAACATTTTTCTAGTTTGGAATGGTTGTTAGATAACATACCTAAAGACCAATTTTTATGAATAAGACATAATTGTGATGGAGTTGAACATTTCCTTGTACTATCCAAGATTCTTAAAACCAGATTCTTGGAGAAAGGATATAAAGAGGAGGTTTTGGATAACACTATTGAACAGATTAAATAATTGAATAGGAAAGACTTGCTGACTACTAAAAATAATAATAGAAATGCTATTGAGAAGATTTGCCCCTTTATCACCAGTTTTTCTTTACAGCATCACCATGTTAAGTGTATTATTAAAAAACACTGGAGGATTTCTAAAAGATACCCTGTACTTAAGGCTATTCTTCCCACTAACTCAGAAGTTATTTTTAGGCAGGTACCCAACCTAAGGGGCAAGTTGGCACCCAATGTAATTGACCCGCTGAAAAAAGTCTCACTTTTTTCTCATCTGAAAGGTTTTTACTTATGTAATAATTGCACTAGAGTAGGAGAAACAAGGATGAAAAAGGTGGAGAAGTTTCATTTTAAATGTACAGGAAAAGAATATGACATTACCCATTTCCTTACATGTAATCCAAAATATGCAGTTTATTTACTTACATGTCCTTGTGGGAAACAATATATAGGTAGGACAACAAGTGTATTAACTGGTTCCCGACCAGCACACGCCGATGTACGTCAGCAGAATGGCACGAGCAGGCATATTGGTGTACAGGTACGTCCAATCTCTAATGCCGCCCTGCCATCGGGAGCACGCCGCCGGCGGCGCGCTCTCGTGCTGGTCGGGACCCCCGTGAGTCTGGTCGCGGGTCCCGCAGACTCACTTGCCGCGGGCATACCCGCGATCGTCTCACGGGGTGGCTGAATGGAGAGATGCCGTTGTAAACAGCATCTCACTGTTTTTCCTTGCAACTAGTGATGCTGATCTCTGCTCCATGTGATTGGAGCAGAGATCAGCAGGGGTGTAACTATAGGGGGTGCAGCAGTCGCGACTGCAACTGGGCCCTGTAATGCAGGGGGCCCATGCAGTCCCCTCTACATATGGCCGGCAGCAGCATAGGCAGCTAGCACACACTATTACATACCCCCTCCATATCCTCCTGGGGACAGGGACCCCTTCTCACGTGGGGACAGGGACCCCCACCTCCCGCGGGAACAGGGACCCCTTCTCACCTGGGGGCAGTAACTTCATCTGCCCTGGAGAAAAGGACCTCATCTCTTCTGGGGACGGGGACCCAATCCTGCCTAGGGACAGTCCCCCAATGGGGCACCTAAAAATGTAAAAAAATAAATAAATAAAAACTACTGATACCAGTGGTGGAACTACAGGGCTCACAAAGGTCATACCTGTTATCATGCCCTGGAGTTCCACCGCCGGACTCGGAGAGAAGGGCCCTGGCTGGGGTTCAGGGGGGCCCTTCATGGTTTCTTGCATCGGGGCCCTGAAGGTTCTAGTTACGCCACTGGAGATCAGTGTTCACTAAATGAAAGGCCAGCCCCCAACAGTTAGTAACACACCCCTAGGAACACTTAACCCCTACACTGTCACCCACTGGTTAGCCCTTTAACTGCCAGTGTCATTTACACAGGAATCACTGCATTTATATAGCAGCGATTGCTGTATAAATGACAATGGTCCCAAAAATGTGTCAAAAATGTCCGATGTGTCCGCCATAATGTCGCAGTCACAATAAAAATCGCTGATCGCCACTATGCGCAAACCAATCAATAATCGCTTATTGTGATATTTTTTACCAAAAATATGTAGAATACGTATCGGCCTAAACTGAGGGAAAAAAATGTTTTTTTTATATATTTTTGGGGGATATTTATTATAACAAAAAGTAAAAAATAATGCGTTTTTTTCAAAATTGTCGCTCTATTTTTGTTTATAACGCAAAAAATAAAAACCGCAGGGGTGATCAAATACCACCAAAAGAAAGCTCTATTTGTGGGAAAAAAAGGACGTCAATTTTGTTTGGGAGCCACATCGCATGACCGCGCAATTGTCAGTTAAAGCAACGCAGTGCCGAATCGCAAAAAGTGGTCTGGTCTTTGACCAGCAAAATGGTCCGGGGCTGAAGTGGTTAAAGAACAGATTTAGGGAGCACATTTACAATATCTTGCATGGTTTTAAAAAAGCATAGCCTCTTGGTTCATTTTAGAAAATGGCATCATAAGAACCTTAGAGGCTTGCTTTTTTGTGCTATAGACACAATAGGTCCACATTGGAAAGGTTCTAAAAATTTAAGGCAGGTATCCAGATTAAAAACATACTGGATATATCAAATGAAAACTTCTGCATCATTGGGACTTAAAGTATAACTAAAGGCAAAACTTTTTTTTTTTTTTGGATAGAGTAGAGAGGGATTAGAACAGTTTTCCTGAAAGGCTCCATGGCAGCATACGTGTAGGTAGCCCCGCCTCCATGATTACCCAATAGGACCCAACTCCCATAAATCTTTGCTCCCGGCTACTATCAGTGTTCCTTTTTTGTCCTCCCCAGTAGGACCAGATGGTTTCTTTCCTGGAAACAAAACTTCACGACGATCGATTGGCTGAGAATTTTTCCTCCGATAGGCCCTGACTGTTAAGCAGGGTATGGAGTGTATTTGCAGAGTAGCGCTGAAGAAAGCATTTCCTACCTGAGTGCGCACGGTCTGTGTCCCGTTGCTATGGGTGACCATTATCTGCTTGGAGGTGCGGCGTGTGTGTCCCAGTCCGTTCGGCCAGGTGATCGTTGGTGGAGTGGTGAGCCTTTTGTCTATCCATGGCAGCATTGTATTTGTGTGTATTTTATCCTCTTGTTTGTCTAGCGGTCTCCTCTATGCTGTTTGTGGTCGCTTCCGCGTTCCAGCAAACCTCTCTCCTACTTCCGGGTTATGCAGACGTTCTGCGCATGTGCGAACCCGGTGTGAGACCGAGGCTTGGTTCCCGCGCATGCGCGCGAGCGCCTCGCGTCTGACGTCGGCAATGACGTCACGGGCGCCAAATTTAAAAGTCTTTGGAAGCTGTCAGAACCCTGGGAATGTTTGCAGTGGTCGCAGCGACTTCCCGGGGCTGTCAGTGCGGCGGTTTAAGGTAAGAGCATGTCCCTTAGGCTAGGGAAATGCTTACTTAAAAAAAAAAAAAAATTATTTTATTTTTTCTCTTTGGTTGCAGTATTTCTTAAACTGTTGGTTTATTTTGGAATATGGACGCCTTACTGCCTCCTAGTGGCCAGCCCGCTCATGTTAGGTAGGTTGCTAGTATTCATGTTTTTTTCTATATAATGGAGAGAGTTTTTGGCATAGGTAGGATTGACTGTGTATCTTTTTCTCTCTCTGTCTGTTTTATCTTTACAGCCCTTCTGGGTCTGATCCACAGCCTAATACCTCTAGACGCAGTGGATCATCAAGATCACACCGCCATAAATCCTCCTCAAGGTCTAGCCAGCATAGGTCAAGGTCTGAACAGCGTGACAAGAATTATTCTCACCCCCCTGCTGCTCACTCCAGCAGGCATACGGAAAAATCATGCTGGGGGTGCAGGATGCCTGTTCCATCAGACAAATCTTTATGCGATCACTGCTTCTCAAAAGCTGCAGATGAAAGGGATGGTGCAGACCAGCGTTTGGAGCCATTAGTAAGACGGGTTGTGAAGGAGTCCTTGCAGGAGAGGGACGCTCTACAGCTGTGTGAATCCCCGTCAGAATTATTGGCTCCTCCAACCGGAGAGAACCTATTGCAGGAGACATGGGAATCCTCTCAACCAAGTCGCCTATCTGCTCCCATCTCAGACAGTGAATCTGACTGTGAGGATCCTGGTTTAGGATTTGACTATGGACTGGTGCCTTCATTGGTCAAAGCAGTGAGAGAGGCTCTGAAGTGGGAAGACCCTGTTACTTCCCCACCAAAGTAGAGAAAATTCTTTAAACAGCTCAATAAGGAGCGACAATATTTTCCTTTCCTTTCAGAGTTAGGTGACATTATCACAGAGGAATAGAGCAAGATGGATAAAAAGGGTTCCATGCAGTCAAAAATCCTGAAGTTATACCCTTTTGAAGAAGAAGATGTGAAGCACCTGGAGTCAGCACCACTGGTGGATGCAGCGCTCATGCGTTTGGTGAGATATGTAACCCTACCTTTAGAGGATACGGTATCTTTTAAAGATCCTTTGGAAAGGCGGATCGATTCAGACCTTAAAAGGATATACCTGACTTCTGTGATGGCTTGCAAACCAGTGCTTGCAATGGCAGCGGTATCTAAGGCCATAGAATCCTGGGCTGATTCCGTAGAATTCCGGAGGGGTATTTCTATTGAAACAGCCAAAGACTCCCTTATTCAAGAAATCAGGATGGCGTCCGCCTTTTTGGGGGAGGCATCTATTGATGTTATTCGCCTGATATCTCGGGATATGTTAGCAGCGGTCTCAGCACGCTGTGCGTTATGGCTCCGTCCATGGCTGGCGGATCCAGCATCCAAACAGGCCTGGTGCCGTATTCCTTTTGAGGGGGTCATCTTTGTTTGGTAACAAGCTGGATACTGCCATATCCCGGGCTACAGGTGGGAAATCTGGGTTTCTTCCCCAGGACAGACGTCTTCAAAATCAAAAGCGTCCATTTCCTAGAAGACAAGGCCCTGATCGTGCCAGGGAGGCGCGGAGCTATAGACCTGGTCGGGAATTCTCAAGGTCATGGAGATCCAGGCAGTCTTCTTTCAAAAATACCTCAAAAGGGGGTTGTCCGGCAAGCAGGATTCCGCGAAATCCTTTTGAAATTGGGCCCGCTCAAACTTGTCAGGTGGGGGCTCGTCTTCTCCACTTCAGGCATGTTTGGGCGGCCTCAATTCGGGATTTTTGGACAGTAAAAACAGTTTCCTCAGGTCACAAGTGGGGTTTTATCAACACCCCAAGGCTAAGATTTATTCCCACAAATCTTCCAGAATCAAAAGAGAAGAAACAAGTCCTATTGACCTACGTGAACTCTTTACTGGATCAAGGCGCAGCCGTTCCCGTTCCAGAAGAAGAACGTGGAGAGGGCATGTATTCCCCTCTGTTTCTGGTTCAAAAGAAAAACAGCACATGGAGGCTGGTAATAGATTTGACCCATCTCAATTCCTTCATTCGCAAAGAGAAGTTCAAGATGGAATCTCTGCTTACCATCCAGCAGTCAGTGTATCTGGGGGACTGGATGATATCAGTCGACTTGAAGGACGCTTACTTCCATGTCCCCGTGGCAAAGGAGTTTCAACAGTACCTCCGCTTTGCGGTGGGCAATCAACATCTTCAATTTACATGTCTTCCCTTTGGGTTAACAACGTCCCCACGGGTCTTCTCCAAAGTTCTTTTGGCAGTTGTGGCCTTTCTCAGAGTCAAAGGTGTTCGTCTCCACCACTATCTCGACGACCTTCTTCTGCTATCCCATAACAGAGAGCAGCTCTTGGAGCACAAAGACCTAGTCATCTCCACTCTACAGGAGTTCGGGTGGCTTCTGAACTTAGAGAAGAGTCACCTAGATCCAACTCAGTCTCTTGTTTTCCTAGGGGCGCAGTTCAACACAGTGGAAGGTACTATCGCCCTTCCAGAAGAGAAGGTTGGAGTCATACGAGACAGGATTCATGCAGCCCTTGCATCATCCCATCTCTCGGCTCTCCAATGTCTGAAGGTGATTGGCACAATGTCAGCCACCATTCCCATGGTAAAGTGGGCCCAGTGGCACACTCGTCCCTTTCAGAAGGGGTTTCTACAACAGTGGGACTTATCCAGCCAGACACAGCGCATATTCCTCACTCCAGCCATGAGGACGTCTCTTCTTTGGTGGCTGCAGGGGAAGAACCTGCGCAACCACCATTCGATCATTCCCATCTCTTGGGTCACGGTAACTTCAGATGCCAGCAACCGAGGATGGGGTGCTCACTGCCTTTCGGATGTCGCTCAGGGCAGGTGGACATTTCCATCACAAAGAGTCGTCTCCAATGTTCTGGAGCTAAGAGCGGCCTTCCAGGCGCTTCGGTCATTCCACCATCTGACAGCGAATGCCTCGGTCATGCTAAGGTTGGACAACACAACCGCGGTGGCTTACGTAAAGAAGCAAGGGGGAACTCGCAGCTGGTCCCTGTTACAGGAGATGGAGCCGATAATGAATTGGGCTCAGAAGAATTTGTCCAACCTTTCTGCAGTCTACATCCCAGGGGTGCAGAATGTTCAGGCGGACTTCCTATCGCGTGTCGAGTTGGACAACAACGAATGGTCCCTACACGGGGAAGTATTCGATTGGCTCCTGACCTTAGGATTGTCCCTGGAAGTCGACTTGTTCGCTTCCCCGTGCAATCGGAAGCTTCCGAAATATTACTCAAGGTTCAGGGATCCTCAGGCATATGGGATAGATGCCCTCACAAAACATTGGAAGTTTCAGACAGCTTATGCCTTCCCTCCAGTTCCGGTGATCCTGCAGTTCCTTCAGAGGCTCAGGACAGAGAAGGTGGAGATTCTCGCAGTGATTCCATTCTGGCCCAACAGACCTTGGTTCCCTCTACTGCTGCTCCTCAGTTATCAAGAGCCAGTTCCCCTGCCTCTCAGGCCGGATTTGCTATCTCAAGGCACAAGGTTACATCCATGCCCATCATGTCTGCACCTCAAGGTATGGTTTTTGAGAGGGAAAGGCTAGAAGCTCTTGGTTGTCCGGAAGAAGTCATTCCAACCCTTCTCAATTCCAGACGCGGGAGTACTAATAGGGTATATGAGCGCATATGGTCCAAGTTTTCAGCCCATATGTCCTCCAGAGAAAATTCTTGCAGTTCTCCAACAGTACAAGACATACTAAGCTTTCTCCAAACAGGCCTTGATTTACCTTTAGCTATCAGTTCATTGAGAGTCCAAGTGTCGGCTATTTCAGCCTTTACGGGTATTTCCTGGGCAAACCATGCACTGGTACGACAATTCTTCAAGGGAGCTATCAGGCTCAGACCCCAAAGAAAACCAAGATTTCCTAAATGGGACCTCCCTTTAGTGCTGGATTTTCTTTCAAACCTTGGAAAGGATTCTACAGAGCCTCTGTCCATAAGGGATCTCACTCTCAAGACCATCTTCTTGGTAGCTATAACCTCAGCCAAGAGAGTTTCTGAGATTAGGAATCTAGGTTCGGAGGAACCTTTTCTGACTTTCTTTCCAGACAGGGCAGTATTGATTCCCATGTTGGGATCGAATCCCAAAGTAACCTCGGTCTTCCATGAGAATCAGGAAATTGTGCTTCCCACTTTCAAAAACTCAGAGAGTCAGGATGTTCATCCTCTGGACGTAGGACACGCGCTTAAACAATATTTGGAAGTCACAGCTCCTTTTAGACAAACAAAATTTCTTTTTGTTCTCCCTCATGGCAAGAATAAAGGATTGCGAGCTTCGGCTAGATCTATCTCTACTTGGATCATTCAGATCATTTAGAGGGCATACAGAGCAAAGGGCTTGGCTCCTCCTGAGGCATTAACGGCTCATTCAACATGGAGTATTTCAACGTCGTGGGCAGCTTCTCGTCATGTGGCGCCTGAAGTTATTTGCAGAGCAGCCTCTTGGTCTTCCATTAATACCTTTGTTTCTCATTACTGTTTAGAGCCAGCGGCTCTGTCTTCTGTTAATTTTGGTTTGCAAGTTTTGTCGGTTGACAATGCTAAATAAACTTTTGTTCTTTGCTCGACATTTTGCCCACCCGGGTGTGTTTGGCGAGTTATTTCCCACACGTATGCTGCCATGGAGCCTTTCAGGAAAACGGAAAATTTATATCAAATACTTACCGTAATTTTCCTTTCCTGATAGGCTCCATGGCAGCAGGAGTTCCCTCCCAAATGTCTGGAGTTGGCTAGTTATGGAACACTGATAGTAGCCGGGAGCAAAGATTTATGGGAGTTGGGTCCTATTGGGTAATCATGGTGGCGGGGCTACCCACACGTATGCTGCCATGGAGCCTATCAGGAAAGGAAAATTACGGTAAGTATTTGATATAAATTTTCCGTTTTTATTGCGGTTTGTTTCCCCGTTAAGGAGATTTACTCTTATTATTAGTTCTGTTTACCATTATCATTGAAAGTAAAAGAAATTACCAAAATTTGGGGTTGTCCTCAGAAAAGTAATTGAGGGGAAATTGAGTGACTTTTAATTGAAAATATTGTTTATTCATGGTTTAAAAGGTGTTTGTGAACCATGGAGCTAATTTCTTGTCAAATAAATGTTTTGTATTGTATAAAGTTTTTTTTTGTTTACAAATTTTTTATTTGGTACAAAATGTCATATAATCTCTAGTGTCTTTAAAAGCCTTTTAGCATTCTGATGGCTTGGTAATCAATGACACTTCATATATTTATTTGTTATTCTTTTTCATGTATTATTTCTGTATATATATATATATATATATATATATATATATATATATATATATATATATATATATATATATATATGTATATGTATATATATATATATATATATATTACTCATTTTTAACAATTTCCGGTCCATTTCTGGATGTTTTGTAATATGTTTTTTGGTGCCTGGAGCCATTTTTAGATATATTTTTATTGTTTATTGTATTTATCTGTGAGGTCTAGGTCAGGTTTTTGGTCTCTTATAGTAGTTATACTCTTAAAATCGACCGCTATAAGTTTGCTTTATTAATTGATAGATATAGTCCCATTTCATTATGGCTTTTCAGTTAGCTGTTTGATCTTTGCTTTTGTGAAGCTTCCATTCCTATAGAGGAGATCCATGTTAAAATGGCCATCTGGACTACAACAAAATGGCCGTTATATATATAAAATATTCTTCATTCTTTTAACCATGAGAAAATGGCTGCTTTTGCTCTAACAAAATGGCAGCTACAGTGGTGTGAAAAAGTGTTTGCCCCCTTCCTCATTTCCTGTTCCTTTGCATGTTTGTCACACTTAAGTGTTTCGGAACATCAAACCAATTTAAACAATAGTCAAGGACAACACAAGTAAACACAAAATGCAATTTGTAAATAAAGGTGTTTATTATTAAAGGTGAAAAAAAATCCAAACCATCATGGCCCTGTGTGAAAAAGTGATTGCCCCCTCTTGTTAAAACATACTATAACTGTGGTTGTCCACACCTGAGTTCAATTTCTCTAGCCACACCCAGGCCTGATTATTGCCACACCTGTTCACAATCAAGGCATCACTTAAATAGGAGCTGCTTGACACAGTAAGGTCCACCAGAAGATCCTTAAAAGCTACACATCATGCCGAGACCCAAAGAAATTCAGGAACAATTGAGAAAGAAAGTAATTGAGATCTATCAGTCTGGAAAGGGTTATAAAGCCATTTCCAAAGCTTTGGGAATACAGCGAACCACAGTGAGAGCCATTATCCACAAATGGCGAAGACATGGAACAGTGGTGAACCTTCCCAGGAGTGGCCGGCCGCCCTAAATTACCCCAAGAGCGCAGCGACGACTCATCCAAGAGGTCACAAAAGACCCCACAACAACGTCCAAAGAACTGCAGGCCTCACTTGCCTCAGTTAAGGTCAGCGTTCATGCCTCCACCATCAGGAAAAGACTGGGCAAAAATGGCCTGCATGGCAGAGTTCCAAGGAGAAAACCACTGCTATACAAAAAGAACATCAAAGCTCGTCTCAATTTCTCCACAACACATCTTGATGATCCCCAAGACTTTTGGGACAACATTCTGTGGACCGATGAGACAAAAGTGGAACTCTTTGGAAGGTGTGTGTCCAAGTATATCTGGCGTAGAAGGAACACTGCATTTCATAAAAAGAACATTATACCAACAGTAAAATATGGTGGTGGTAGTGTGATGGTCTGGGGCTGTTTTGCTGCTTCAGGACCTGGAAGACTTGCCGTGATAAAAGGAACTATGAATTCTGCTGTCTACCAAGAGATCCTGAAGGAGAATGTCCGACCATCTGTTCGTGTACTCAAGCTGAAACGAACTTGGGTTCTGCAGCAGGACAATGATCCTAAACACACCAGTAAGTCCACCACCGAATGGCTGAAGAAAAACAAAATGAAGACTTTGGAGTGGCCTAGCCAAAGTCCTGACCTGAATCCTATTGAGATGTTGTGGTATGACCTTAAAAAGGCCGTTCATGCTCGAAAACCCTCTAATGTAACTGAATTAGGACAATTCTGCAAAGATGAGTGGGCCAAAATTCCTCCAGGACGCTGTAAAAGCCTCATTGCACGTTATCGCAAACGCTTGGTTGCAGTTGTTGCTGCTAAGAGTGGCCCAACCAGTTATTAGGTTTAGGGGGCAATCACTTTTTCACACAGGGCCATGATGGTTTGGATTTTTTTTCACCTTTAATAATAAACACCTTCATTTACAAATTGCATTTTGTGTTTACTTGTGTTGTCCTTGACTATTGTTTAAATTGGTTTGATGTTCCGAAACACTTAAGTGTGACAAACATGCAAAGGAACAGGAAATGAGGAAGGGGGCAAACACTTTTTCACACCACTGTATATCTATTTTACTAGATATCATGAAAAATGGCCAATGTCCTTCAACAAAATGGCTAAAGTAACTAACATTATTTGTATAGGTGAATCCTAAGGAAAATGCCCACTGTTCTTCAACAAAATGGCAACCGCTTATGGCTTCAACCACCCTTATTAGGCTTTGTATATATTTAAAACACTTGCCATTCCAAATCCTTTGACCCCCGATGATTCACTAGAGCGCAAAGCATGTTGAGCGGAGAAAGAGTGCTGATTTCTTTACCGCCGCATGGTGTGTATGCGCCATAGCTTTCTAACATCCACTGATGTTGCCACATGTTATATACCTGGTCAGTGCCATTTTGAGAGGACCATTTCCTTGAAGGGGATCACCCTTAAAGTGTGATTTTCTGGGACCTGATGACTTCTATTGTGCCTATTTGCGGTTCACATTTTTGTGCAGTCTTTTGATCTGGAGAGTGTATTGGATTAATGAAGGAGCTGCCTGCTGAATAGTGGAGGAGGGAAGAAAGCATGAAGAGATGAGCTCTGCTTATCCATCCCAGGGCCTAATGGCTGCTACAGGATTTACTGGTGGCACAAACAGTACACATGGACACAACAGGTCGGAGAGTGCAGCATGGATGGTAAGTCACAAATATTTAATGTGTGCTGCTGACTGTGCCCCCTGTGCTGCCTGTACATTTTAGTGCGACTTTTTTTTATCTCCTTTTTCTTGGATGGGACACCCCAAGACCCCTTTCACACTGTGCCGCCACGCGTTTTAAGAGCGCTATTCAGCTGAAGAAGCAGTGTGTATGCCACTTCTCCACAGCTCCTGCTCATTAAAATGAATGGGGCAGCATAGCTATACCGCCGAAATAGCGCTCGCTCTCTCTCTCTATATCTATCTATCTATCTATATATATATATATATATATATATATATATATATATATATATATATATATATATATATAGTTTTAGCAGAGACCCTAGAGAATAAAATGGCGATTGGTGCAATATTTTATGTCACACGATATTTGCGCAGCGGTCTTCAAACGCAATTTTTTGGAAAAAAATACACTTTTCATGAAATAAAAAAAAAATAAACAGTAAAGTTAGCCCAATTTTATTGTATAATGTGAAAGAGGATGTTACTTTGAGTAAATAGATACTCAACATGTCATGCTTTGAAATTGCGCACACTAGTGGAATGGAGTCAAACTATGGTACCTAAAAATCTACATAGGCGACGCTTTAAAAAATGTAACGGTTACCAGTTTAGAGTTACAGAGGAGGTTTTTTGCTAGAACTATTGCTCTCACTCTGATGATTGCGTTGATACCTCACATGTGTGATTTGAACGCCGTTAACATATGCAGGCGTGATTTACGCATGTGCTTTCTTTGCTGCGCGAGCATACAGGGGTGCTTTAAAAAAAGTTTTTTTTCTTTTCTTTTCTTTTTTACATTGTCCCTTTAAAATAAAAACAAAAAATCTGCTCCCCATTCACCCCTGAGACCTTGTAACACTAACTAAGTCACATGACACCAGAGAGGGAAAATGGCGAATTGGGCTCAATTTGGAAAATTTCACTTAGGGGTGTACTCGCTTTTGTTGCCAGCGGTTTAGACATTAATGGCTGTGTGTTGAGTTATTTTGAGAGGACAGCAAATTTACATTGTTACACAAGCAGTACACTCACTACTTTACATTGTAGCAAAGTATCATTTCTTCAGTGTTGTCACATGAAAAGATATAATAAAATATTTACAAAAAATTTGAGGGTTGTACTCATTTTTGTGAGCTACTGTATATGGACGAGCTTCATTAAATTATTTAATAACACATATTTTGGTAAAGTTTGTACATTATTACATATTTCACAGGTTTGTTTGAGCGCTGCGTGTTTTACTACACTGTATAGACACATGCAGCCTGGCTCGGCCTGATCCCCCACTCTCTCCTCACAGGATTTGATTGACAGCAGCAGGAGCCAATGGCTTGTGGAAGTGAGGAAAACCGAGCAGCGCTGCTGTATTCGGGCACATCGCTGGATTGGGAGAGGATTCAAGTAAATATTTAGGGAGGGGAGGGGGCGATACATCAAAGGAGACATTTTATTTACCTTAATGCAGGAAATGTATTGACGTAAACAATGTCCTACCTTTAGAACCACTTTAATAAATAAACCCATGTTACCCAGTAATACCAGCTTTATGGATGCAGCCTTTAATGCATGTTTATTTTTAAAATAAAGATAGTATATAAATAGAAAGGAGTCAGATATTAAATATTACATTTGTATGCCAATTCCCAGTACTATTCTCTGGAATTGTTACATTGTGTCGCTTGTGACTATGACGTGTGTGTTCCCGTGCTCCTCAACTTCATCTAGTGCCAATAATATGGTATTTTACTACTACCCATAATAAAAAAAAAAAAAACATTGATTCAAAGGTTGTAGCCTAAAGAACATTTGTTTTTGCCCAATTTGCACAAAAAAGAATGTACAGTACATGCAGATTTGCTGCACAAACGGCTATACATTTTTTATCTATAAATGAATGAATGAAATACTTGTATAGCGCACAATGCGAACTGGATCGCCTCTAGGCCCCTTTGTATCTTGGTGACCACTGTTACTGTGTTAAAATTAAGGGAAAACCTAACTTTGTAAGTGGCACCAGAACAGAAAGTGATCGGATAGTTTTCGGTGACATTTCCCTCATTTTTATGATTTCTATTATCTGATATGCAACATAGTCAGTACTGTCAGATGAAGTGATCTCTGCCTGGCAGCACAAGTATTTGGCTATCTAGCCAGATTTGGTAGAGACAGCAGTGCAAAGAGTGGCATCAGGCAAGTAATCACTGTCTACCAATGTTGGGGGGTTACATTTTACAGACACTGATCACCAAAGGGAGTTGCAAATTACTGCTACTGACCACCAATTGGGGAGTTAAATATTATCCACACTGATCATCAATGGGGCAGGGCATGGTGGTAAACAATACTGCCATTGACCACAAATAAAGAGAGGGTTTACATAATACTGGAACTTCCCACCAATTAGGAGGGTTAAAAAGTACTGCCCCTGACCACTAGTGCAAGAGGGAGTTATCAGCACTGCCACTGACCACCTTTGTTGGGGATGCAATTTGCCACAGTTCCCCATAAACGTTTCATGTACAAAAATAAGGTCTGTTGGCATGGACCATAGGAACCTGGAGGATGGGGTAAATAGTTTGATCTCTGTATTTGTGGACGAAACTAAGCTAAGCAGGGCAATAACTTCTCCACAGGATGTGGAAACCTTGCAAAAAGATCTGAACAAATTAATGGGGTGGGCAACTACATGGCAAATGAGGTGAAATGTAGAAAAATGTAAAATAATGCACCCACAGATACCTACAGGCAGGCCATGCTTCCCCGCAAGAAGAGACCAAAATGCCCACCCTGGGCCTTTTATTTCCTACCCAGCATGCAGTTCAGTCAAGGTTCATGGGTAAGTAGGTGAGCATTGGGGGTAAGTGAGTCCTTTCACAGAATAACTAAGTCACTTCCTGCATAGGTATTTATGTGGAAATAAACAAGTCTCATTCACATTATATGCCACTAGAGGGAGTCAAATACCAATTTAGTACCATTGTCTTATATAGCATTACATGGCAAAAATTCCAGTGCTACATACTCCCCCTGCTTTAAATCTTTGGTCTCCAAAGATATTCAAAATTTTTGCTCTGTTACACATTTTTGCCTCTAGGCGATTGCACAGTACTGACAGAGGAGCCTCCCACCAGTTATCGTGCGGTGGGAGACTGTTCTGTGCACCCACAGCAGACACCGTGGTGTCTAATACAGATGTGTCAAAGGGTGAGATGGGATTGCTCCTTCCTGAATCAACAGTAGAGGGGCCAGGCATTTCAGAATTTCTTTTGTTGGTAACTCTAGTCTCTTCGGAGCATTCACCCAGCACATCATAAGTTAGTCTTTTCGGTGGGCAGATCTCTCTTTTGACTTTTAGGTGTAGACACTATCTTTGGACAAGTACTATCTTTATTTGGTTTGGCCTCTAGTACTTCAACGCCATTGAGGGATGAGTGATCCTCAGAGTGTCCATTTTGTGGCACAAATTCTGGGGCTTCTGGCCTTAGGATTCCACTGTCTTTCCCTTTTTGTTCTTCTACTTCTGCCTTCTGCAGGATGGTTCCTTCCACTTCGGTTTTGGGTATTTCTTCACCCATTACGGGAAAAGAAGACACTTCCGATCCTGTTTCTGGCAGGGAAGGTAGAGGGTCACATCTGGTGACAACAGGGGATAAAAGCCGCTTCACCAGATCTGTGTTGGTCCCAACAATCAACAAAATTCTTGAGGACCCTGGCAGCCAAGGACAGACAATGGCCAGTGTCTCAAAGTTCTGAGGTTTCCCAGCCCCCAATGGATCACACGACAACATGACCCGCAGACATCCATCACAAGAATAGTATTCTGGTTGAATGCCCTGAATCTTTATGTCTTCCAAGTTTTTCAGGGGCAGGTATGACAAGTACCTCTTGTAGAAGTCTCTGGTCAACAGGGTAACCTGGTCTCCTGAATCAAGGATGGCTCTGGTTTAAATACCTTCAACCAGAATAGGTACTACAGGTGCAAGGTCTACCAACTGGGCAGGAGTCTTGTCAGAAACATCTGTAACAGCAGATTGGAGTGCTTGGGCTCGTGCTCTCTCCATCTTTCGGCACCGGGAACACCGATTCCATTGTCAGTTTAGAGACTAATAAGTGTTTCCCACGAAAACAGCATAAACGGCCAGTGTTCTCCACTGTTCCCTTGTAGACCCAGGAAACATCCTTCTTGAAGGCCCGGATCTCCTCTCTATCCTTGGGTCACTTCTCTAAGGTTTCTGCCAGTCTTCTGTCTTCCTTCGTGGACTCAGACATACTCGCTGGGGGGGGAATTACACCTCCGCAGTTTGAACAGATGCCTTGATTCATCATCTCCGTCATCTGAGACATTTGTACCTTCAATGTGTCCGACTCAGACACAAGATCCAATGACCCGATCACCATCTCCATCATCTTGGACATTTCTTCTTGCAGCTGGAGCGCCAGCTTTTCCAGCTCAAGATCGCCCCTGTGTAGTTGTTGGGTGGGTGGAGACCAAGATGTGTCAGTGGTCGTTGTCAGGACGCTGTACCAACATCCCCCCCCCGTCTCTACAGGGAGCTCAATTGTCACCTTTGCTTCTCTGTGGACGATTTCTACTTCGCACCACTAAAGCACAGTGGCGGGATCCATTCTGGAGTTCATGAGGGTGGGCTTGATTACAGAGTAACAGAATCCTGGACGAGCCCCCACGTGTAGCACTTACCCCCGAAAGAGCTGCTGGTAATTGAACGGGCCTGTACTCTGCTTTCCCACCCTCAATAATTTGGCTCAACCCGCTTAACACAGCTGTGTAACAGTGTTGGTGCGAAACCCAATAACAAAGAACAATTCAATAATGACAGTTTACATACATCGCACCTTTGTTGTTACCTCGGTATCTGCTGCTCCACATGCTAGGAGAATGAAAAAGCCTCACAACAACCAGAATATGAGTTTACTGAAGCAGGTTTAAAATATAGGTACAAGAGCTGTATTGACACACAAGTTTGACACAATACTGAAATGAGTATTTATAAATGGCTACACTCAAGGGTTACTTAAATGACCCCTGCAAGCACGTCTTCAAGTGGGACTAATGCTCAGAGAGATAAAATCTTGGTACTGGGCACCTTCCCACTTCCAGCAACGACCGTAGTAATAATGTAGCAGCGATACTGCAAGGCCTTACAGTAAATTATATAGTCTCTTGTCTTCTTTATTCAGCTATCCATTATACTGCAGTATTTGTATTCCATACAGTTTGTAAATGGTAATGTAACGTAAAATAGTGAACAACAGTAACTTTAATTATGCAATGCACTTATAACCTCCTTTCTTTAAAACACACTACGAGCGTCAGTCAGTTCCTATTAAAGTTAGGCTTTGAGGCCTATCTGAGTACAGTCTGATTTGAAAGACTGTCCTGTGGGACTGCAGGTCTCAGCAGCACTGTAGTGACTAGTCTGTAGTGTGTTAGGTGCTTTATATAAGTTTTGGGCAACAGCCTTCTCACCACACCAGGCCCGGATAACTGGATGCCTCTGCTCCACTGGTCTCAGTCCTGCTGCCAGCCAGCTCTTTCATGCTTCACCGCTCTGCAAGATGATCGGGACCCTCGTTTGGTTCCATCAGGTGTTCCGGATCCTCCGGTCAGATCACACTGCTGCTCCGGCACTGTAGTAAGAGTCCCTCCGGTGGTTGCAGTTTTGTTCTACGCCAAGCAGGCCGCGGCTCTTCCAAATGCACACCACAGATCCCTGCAGGCAGGCCACACACCCCAGCAAGAAGAGACAGAAAATGGCCGGGCTGGGCCTTTTATTTCCTACCCAGCATGCAGTTCAGTCACCTAAGGTTCATGGGTAAGTAGGTAAGCATTTTGGGTAAGTGAGTCCTTTCACAGAATAACTAAGGCCGCGTACACACGGGCGGACTGTTCGCCCAACTTTGTCCGCTGAACAGTGTTTCAGCGGACAGTCCGCTCGTGTGTGGGCTTCAGCGGACAGTTTCAGCGGACAGTCTGACGAACAAAGTTTTTCGGAAATTCCGTAAAACTGTCCGCTGAAACTTGGTTTGAGCGGACAGTCTGCCCGTGTGTAGGCTTGTTCGTCAAACTAAGTTCCGCGCATGCTCAGAAAGGATTTACACGGCGAAGGTTGCATTGCAGTGTATAGGACGTCGTATTTCTAGTCCCGTCGTACGTGCCGTTCACGTCATCGCGCAAGTTTCAGCGGACTGTTCGTTCGTCGTGTGTGGCCAAGTCCGTCCATGCTAATTTTGAGCGGACTGTCCGCTCAAACTGTTTGACGAACAAAGTTGGGCGAACAGTCCCCGCGTGTGTACGCGGCCTCAGTCACTTAGTTTAGCCTTCCAAAGCTGCTTACTGTGATAGTCAGCTATAGATGAGGGCGGTGGCAAGTTTTTGTTAACACGGTAGTATTTGTATTGGTCCAGCAGTGCACCAACACCTTTGCTGCCATTGTGCTCTCGCTGGGTGTTTGGTGTGCTCCTGTACCTTTAAGGAGGGGTGGCTCCCCTTCAGCCCACCTGCTCTCATCTAACCATGAGAATGCATGTGCCTTCACTGCGGGGACACTTATATGTTAGTGTTAGGACCACAGATACCAGGGTGCCTTGACGTGGCTTTGTGGCTCACGCATGCGTTTGCAAATGCGTGCGGACTAAACCCCTGTTTTTAACGCATACTGTTAGACAGTTTAATTTTGTTGTCTGTGAGCTGGTGGTAAGTAGGCTTTGGTTTTTTCCTGGGCATTCCCCAGACATTGTTGTTAACTAAGTCACTTCCTGCATAGGTTTTTATGTGGAAATAAACAAGTCTCATTCACATTATATGCCACTAGAGGGAGTCAAATACCAATTTAGTAGCATATATATATATATATATATATATATATATATATATATATATATATATATATATACAGTGGTGTGAAAAAGTGTTTGCCCCCTTCCTCATTTCCTGTTCCTTTGCATGTTTGTCACACTTAAGTGTTTCGGAACATCAAACCAATTTAAACAATAGTCAAGGACAACACAAGTAAACACAAAATGCAATTTGTAAATGAAGGTGTTTATTATTAAAGGTGAAAAAAAATCCAAACCATCATGGCCCTGTGTGAAAAAGTGATTGCCCCCTAAACCTAATAACTGGTTGGGCCACCCTTAGCAGCAACAACTGCAACGAAGCGTTTGCGATAACATGCAATGAGGCTTTTACAGCGTCCTGGAGGAATTTTGGCCCACTCATCTTTGCAGAATTGTCCTAATTCAGTTACATTAGAGGGTTTTCGAGCATGAATGGCCTTTTTAAGGTCATACCACAACATCTCAATAGGATTCAGGTCAGGACTTTGGCTAGGCCACTCCAAAGTCTTCATTTTGTTTTTCTTCAGCCATTCGGTGGTGGACTTGCTGGTGTGTTTAGGATCATTGTCCTGCTGCAGAACCCAAGTTCGTTTCAGCTTGAGTACACGAACAGATGGTCGGACATTCTCCTTCAGGATCTCTTGGTAGACAGCAGAATTCATAGTTCCTTTTATCACGGCAAGTCTTCCAGGTCCTGAAGCAGCAAAACAGCCCCAGACCATCACACTACCACCACCATATTTTACTGTTGGTATAATGTTCTTTTTATGAAATGCAGTGTTCCTTCTACGCCAGATATACTTGGACACACACCTTCGAAAGAGTTCCACTTTTGTCTCATCGGTCCACAGAATGTTGTCCCAAAAGTCTTGGGGATCATCAAGATGTGTTGTGGAGAAATTGAGACGAAATTGAGACGAGCTTTGATGTTCTTTTTGTATAGCAGTGGTTTTCTCCTTGGAACTCTGCCATGCAGGCCATTTTTGCCCAGTCTTTTCCTGATGGTGGAGGCATGAACGCTGACCTTAACTGAGGCAAGTGAGGCCTGCAGTTCCTTGGACGTTGTTGTGGGGTCTTTTGTGACCTCTTGGATGAGTCGTCGCTGCGCTCTTGGGGTAATTTTGGGTGGCCGGCCACTCCTGGGAAGGTTCACCACTGTTCCATGTCTTCGCCATTTGTGGATAATGGCTCTCACTGTGGTTCGCTGGATTCCCAAAGCTTTGGAAATGGCTTTATAACCCTTTCCAGACTGATAGATCTCAATTACTTTCTTTCTCAATTGTTCCTGAATTTCTTTGGGTCTCGGCATGATGTGTAGCTTTTAAAGATCTTCTGGTGGACCTTACTGTGTCAAGCAGCTCCTATTTAAGTGATGCCTTGATTGTGAACAGGTGTGGCAATAATCAGGCCTGGGTGTGGCTAGAGAAATTGAACTCAGTTGTGGACAACCACAGTTATAGTATGTTTTACCAAGGGGGGCAATCACTTTTTCACACAGGGCCATGATGGTTTGGATTTTTTTTCACCTTTAATAATAAACACCTTCATTTACAAATTGCATTTTGTGTTTACTTGTGTTGTCCTTGACTATTGTTTAAATTGGTTTGATGTTCCGAAACACTTAAGTGTGGCAAACATGCAAAGGAACAGGAAATGAGGAAGGGGGCAAACACTTTTTCACACCACTGTATATATATATATATATATATATATATATATATATATATATACACACACACACACACACAAACTGTATATAGTGCTCTATCTATTTTAAGTATATTGAAAGAAAACTTCACTTGCATAGTGCTTTTAAACATCTCAACACCAAAAACGTACAGTACCTAAGAATGACTGTTCATGAAAATCAAAGTTCCACTTCTGTTGCGCATTACAATAAGAGTGATTTTTCCCAAATGGGAACCATGTTCACAGTTAAGAATTGAATTCATTCAGATAAGAAACTTTTTCAGGGAACTTTTTTTTATCCTTCTGATTCCATTTTCCTTGTCACTACAGTCTAAGACAGTCTAAAATTATCATAAATTTGACCCAAAAAAAACATTCTAACCATTTATGGCCTTTCTCACTTTACAAAGCTGTCAGCTGTGGTTACCATGGGATATAACGCATGTTGGTGTAGATCGTCACTTGATAGGACTTTCTAAAGCACATCAACTAAAAACTATTTTTTTTCCACTTCCTTAAACATGCTTCAACATGCAGAGGAGTGTGAACAAAAAGTAACAGTACATTTTTCATGTCAGGTAGAACAATTTGTGAATGTGTCTTTATTCACATTAGTGGCACACGAATGAACTGGTGTATGTAAACCCTACATTTTTAGCACACTTGACTTCATATCTCACAGTATACAGTTTTCTTAAAAGGGTTGTAAAGTCAGAAGGTTTTTTTATCTTAATACATTCTGTACATTAAGATAAAAAAACCTTCTGTATGCAGCAGCTCCCCTCATCCACCCTAATACTTACCTGAGCCCCATCTCAATCTAGCGATGTTGCATGAGAGACTCCCTCCTCGCTTGGGCTGAGACAGCAGTGAAGCGCCATTGGCACCCCCCCAGTCAATCAAATTCAAAGCCAGTGAGCCAATGAGGAGAGAAAGGAGGCGGGGCTAGACCATGGCTCCATGTCTGTATGACTCGGCTCGGTTGCCCCCATAGCAACCTGCATGCTGTAGGGACACTCAACAGTAGGGAGGGGCCAGGATCACTGAAGAGGGACCCGAGAGGATCCGGGCTGCTCTGTGCAAAACCATTACACAGTGCAGGAAAGTATGACATGTTTGTTATTTTTAACAAAAAAATAAATAAAACGAGACTTTATTATCACTTTAAGAAAATAACTTTTTATAAAACTGTTGCAGTTTCTTACCTGGTGATCCTGCCAGTAACAGCACTTCCTTTCTTAACGCTGTCAGCCTGCCTTGCGTACTCCTTCAGATGGCTGTTGGGCTGTCAGCTATGCACATGCCCCCTGCAGGCCTGAACTTGCTGGAATTCGCTCAGCAGATGACCCTGTCAGCTGCTTCCCACCCGACATCCCTTGACTGAAAAATCAAAGGTGCTGGGCAGAACATTGTCAGCATCAGGCAGATATAGCCATTGTTTGTGTATTTTGACAGCTAACCATTGTAAGCACTCCTGTCAGTTCTGAATGGTTTGTTTCAACCCTCTATCACTTCTGCTGGACAATTTGCTCTGTTAAAGGAATTTGAAAAAATAACAATAAAGTTGAATCGATCAGGATAACCACATTGGCTTCCAATCTGTTACTTGGATAACTGTGGTAATTCTAGAGCTAATACATGCCGACGAGCACTGACCCCCAGGGATCCGTGCATTTATCAGACCAAAACCCATACGGGGCCCGGGGGCTCTGGCCCCTTCCCCAGCAGCTTTGGTGACTCCAGATAACCTCGGATCGATCGCACGTCCCCGTAATATCTTGTTTGGAACCAATGTGGTTATCCTGATTGATTCAACTTTGGTTACTCAATTACCACCAGATTTTTGGGGTCCAGTAGTTTTCATCAAAACCTTTCATCAAAACCTTTGTTACTGCACATCTGTTTGATGTGATTTCTGAACTATAGACTTTTCGAGTTTATGTGCACATGTTTTTAATATTTGCTGCATTATCCTGAGGAAGCTCAAGGGAGCGAAACATGTAGAAAATCGCAGCATTATCATGTGTGTCGGATTGGTAACAATTTGTGGTACCCTTCCTGGATGCATTTAATGAATTTACCTTTAAAAGACTGTATATTTATTTGTGTAATTTATTTTTATCTGTAACGAATATTTAATAAAAATTGTATCTATTTTTATGTGGGTATTATCTTTGATTAATTCTATCTGGGTACCGTTTAAAAGTCGGTTACCCTCCAGCCCCATTCAGTCATTTCCCCTTTTCTGTCCTCATTTTTTGCAATATATTACATTTTCATTTTTGAGTTTAATACCGTTTAAAGTGTCACTAACCCACATCATAAAAAACTATCAATAAATTATGTATTACATGCTGGTCACACTCACTCATTAACTATGAGATTAATTTTCTGTATTCTGCAATAAACCTAGTTGATCCTTCTGCTTTCTATCTCCACCTTCTGTCTGTGTCCCCAATTCAGCTAGGGGTTTTGCAGATGTGGTGGAAACTCTGTATATTTCCCCCCTATCACATCTGAGCAGTCCATGTGACTATAGAATCACACATGTGGGAGTATAAACAGTGGTAAATGACAGCCCACTCCCTCCTCCTCCTCCATGCCCACTAACCAGCTAAAGACATTGAGGGTGGAAAATAACATGTAGGTTGATGGAGGCTTCACCTTTCACTTATACTAAGACACAGGCTGTAGGTAGGGGCGTGACACAGCCTGTGGCTGGCAGAAATCATCACCATGTTATTTCCAAAAAATAATAGTGATTTGATTTCAAATATATATTTGTATTACAATTCAACACAGGTGATTGGTATCAATTATTTATTTTTACTCTGTATTCCAAAGACTGTTTTCTTCAACAGCAGAAGAATAGAAGCTCCTCCTACTTATGTTTCCCTGAAGATAGGCTGCTAAACATCTGGGTCAATTGACAGCTGTATATTGATTAGGAAAAAAAGGTACTCAGATTTTCTTTTATTAAAACGATTACAGTGCCATCATCCATATACAGAAATAGAAAACATAGAATGCTACTAAGTAAAAAATTGGTAAGGTACCTTCGTCCTAACATTGAACAGAGAGTGCTCCTTGATCCCACCCAAATGTGTGAAAACAGCAAATAAATTTTCTTTATTTTCACACTAATCTTCCTCCCTGCCAGTCAGGAGGCAGGACATCAGACCTGCTTCCTATTTGGCAAAGGCATCAGGCCACCCTATTGGATGCCTGGCGCTTAGGAAGTGAGCGGAGACTCGCACTGGAGCAGAAGTCGCCGCCGTTTTGAAAGGTAAATCCCTTTGGCTGAATCCCCCCCACCCCCGTGCGTGGAGGGGTGCCAGAGCTTCGGCGGGTGCCAGAGCCACAATCCCAATGCACACGGGGGGTAATATGCAGCCAGAGCCGCAAACCCAGTGAGTGGGGGGGGGGGGGGGGTCGGTGGGTACAGTGGCTGCATTTTTTATGGGTAAAGATGGCTGCATTTGTTGGAAAAGCGGCTGCATTGGTGGGCACAGGTGGCTAAATTTGATGGACAAGTGGCTGCATTTAATGGGCACAAGTGGGTGCATTTGATGGGCAAGTAGCTGCATTTGATGGCCACAAGTGGCTGCATTTAATGGGCACAAGTGGCTGAATTTGATGGACAAGTGGCTGCATTTAATGGGCAAAAGTGGCTGCATTTAATGGGCAAAAGTGGCTGCATTTGATGGGCACAAGTGGCTGCTTATGATGGGCAAAAGTGGCTGCGATTGATGGGCACAAGTGGCTGCATTTGATGGGGGGCTGCATTTTATGGGCAAGTGGCACAAATGGCGGCATTTGATGGGCACAGGTTGCTGCATTTGATGGGTACAAGTGGTTGCATTTGATGGGCACAGTGACGCATATGATGGGCACGGGTGGCATCATTTGCCCTCGGATCCCTTATTTACATCAGGGCACTCCAGACATCATACCTGTGACTCTAATGCAGCGTACCCAGGACCAGACTTTCCGGCAGACTAGGTCCGACGGAATCAGTCCATCGGACAATCCGATCGTGTGTGGGCTAATCCGATCATTTTTCGTAAAAAAAAAAATCAGACGGACCTAGAAATAGAACATGTTTCAAATCTGTCCGATGGACTCAATTCCTATCGTGAAAACCGTTCATCTGTATGCTGGTCTGATGGACCAAATACAATGCAAGTGAAGCTATTGGCTACTGGCTATTGAACTTCCTTTTTTTAGTCCCGTTTTACATCATCACATTCAAAAGGAACGGACTTTCGAACGGACTTAGTCCGTTCGTGTGTGACCAAGTCCGTTCATTCAGGAAGTTTGTCGGAACTCCACCAAAAGTCCGTCGGGAAGACCATCGGACTTAGTCTGCCGGGAAGTCCGGTTGTGTGTACGCGGCATAAGAGAAATTACTGATCTCACTGGCAACTTAATCTTTGATCGGGTGAGTATGTATAGGTTCTGATACATTGGGATATGCTACTCATGTGGCTTCTTGGCATAATCCTCTCCTTACCTTATATTTTAGTGTTTGTTTTAAATCCCATATAGTATACCTCTCCCATTTTGAGGAACAATTGTCAGAGCGCTTCACCTGTTTACCCACACTACCCGCCTTGCTATATATGTCTGTATGAAGATATTGAAGGTTTGTATTACCCTTTTTTATTACATTCTCTCAACAATTCAGAAGCACACAAAACATTTCCCACAGATACCTCCACCCAAATGACCCCTCCTCCAAAAAATAAAATAAATTTTTTTCCATTTCTATGCTCACCAGTCTACGCTTCAATCTTTATTCAAGACTCTTTGTCTCATTATTACTCCATAATGTCCCCCTCTTATGTCTTTGTTCATTTTCCTCAGTATCATTAATTTACTCAACTGATTATTCAAATAGATTGGATTGAAATAGATTGGAGACTAGCCACCAATGCCAGATTTTTAGAAATTTTTTAGGGCTCCTCCTATGTTTATATGTTAGTTCCTCTCGTCTTAACCACTTAAGGACCGAGCCTCTTTTTCATACTCTGTGTTTACGTTTAAAACATTTTTTTTTGCTAGAAAATGACTTAGAACCCCCAAACATTATATATTGTTTTTTTTCTAACACCCTAGAGAATAAAATGGTAGTCATTGCAATACTTTTTTTCCCACTGTATTTGCGCAGCGGTCTTACAAGCGCACTTTTTTTGGAAGAAATTCACTTTTTTGAATACAAAAATAAGACAGCAGTAAAATTAGCCCAATTTCTTTTTATATTGCAAAAGATAATGTTATGCAGAGTAAATTTATACCCAACATGTCAAGCTTCAAAATTGCGCCCGCTCATGGAATTGCGTCAAATTTTAGCCTCAAAATTCTCCATAAGCAACATTTAAAAAATTCTACAGGTTGCATGTTTTACATTGCAGAGGAGGTCTATTGCCAGGAATGCAGCCACCATTGCCAGGATTTCACTCACTATTGCCAGGAATGCAGCCACCATTGCCAGGATTTCACATACCGTATATACTCGAGTATAGGCCGACCCAAATATAAGCCGAGGCCCCCAATTTACCCCCAAAAAAACTGGCAAACTTATTGACTCGTGTATAAGCCGAGGGTGAGACATGCCTGTCCATCCCTGTGTGTGTGTCCGTCCCTGTGTGTCCGTCCATCCCTGTGTGTCCGTCCATCCCTGTGTGTGTGTGTGTCCATCCATCCATCCATCCCTGTGTGTGTGTGTGTCCATCCATCCATCCATCCCTGTGTGTGTGTGTGTCCATCCATCCATCCATCCCTGTGTGTGTGTGTCTCCATCCATCCATCCATCCCTGTGTGTGTGTGTCTCCATCCATCCATCCATCCCTGTGTGTGTGTGTCTCCATCCATCCATCCATCCCTGTGTGTGTGTGTCTCCATCCATCCATCCCTGTGTGTGTGTGTCCGTGTGTGTGTGTGTGTGTGTGTGTGTGTGTGTGTGTGTGTGTGTGTCCAGCCTACCTGTGTCCCGAGCCTGTGTCCCGAGCCTCCGTCCCGTGCCTTGCCTCCTTGCCTCCGTCCCGTGCCGTGCCTTGCCTCCTTGCCTCCGTCCCGTGCCGTGCCTTGCCTCCGTCCCGTGTCGTGCCTTGCCTCCGTCCCGTCCCGTGCCGTGCCTTGCCTTGCCTCCGTCCCGTGCCTTCCCAGGATCGCCGCTCTTCGTCGGCGCCTCGGCGGCCATTCTAAAATTCAAAAGCCGCGCCTCCGCCTTCGCCTGTGATAGGCGGAACACTGAATTTCCCAGCAGCCTGTGTTCCGCCTATCACGGACATCGTCTCATCCTCGTACTACGGACGAGGATGAGACGATGTCCGTGATAGGCGGAACACAGGCTGCTGGGAAATTCAGTGTTCCGCCTATCACAGGCGGAGGCGGAGGCGCGGCTTTCGAATTGTAGTATGTCCGCCGTCTGTCTGCTCGATACGCTGATCGAGCAGTCAGACGGCGATGACTCGAGTATAAGCCGAGGGGGGCACTTTCAGCCTCAAAAAAGAGGCTGAAAATCTCGGCTTATACTCGAGTATATACGGTACTATTGCCAGAAATGCAGCCACAATTGCCAGGATTTCACATACTATTGCCAGGAATGCAGCCACCATTGCCAGGATTTCACATACTATTGCCAGGAATGCAGCCACCATTGCCAGGATTTCACATACTATTGCCAGAAATGCAGCCACCATTGCCAGGATTTCACTCACTATTGCCAGGAATGCAGCCACCATTGCCAGGATTTCACTCACTATTAGCCAGGAATGCAGCCACCATTGCCAGGATTTCACTCACTATTGCCAGGAATGCAGCCACCATTGCCAGGATTTCACTCACTATTGCCAGAAATGCAGCCACCATTGCCAGGATTTCACATACTATTGCCAGGAATGCAGCCACCATTGCCAGGATTTCACTTACTATTGCCAGGAATGCACCCACCATTGCCAGGATTTCACATACTATTGCCAGGAATGCAGCCACCATTGCCAGGATTTCACTCACTATTGCCAGGAATGCAGCCACCATTGCCAGGATTTCACATACTATTGCCAGGAATGCAGCCACCATTGCCAGGATTTCACTTACTATTGCCAGGAATGCACCCACCATTGCCAGGATTTCACTCACTATTGCCATGAATGCAGCCACCATTGCCAGGATTTCACATACTATTGCCAGAAATGCAGCCACCATTGCCAGGATTTCACTCACTATTGCCAGGAATGCAGCCACCATTAGCCAGGATTTCACTCACTATTGCCAGGAATGCAGCCACCATTGCCAGGATTTCACTCACTATTGCCAGGAATGCAGCCACCATTAGCCAGGATTTCACATACTATTGCCAGAAATGCAGCCACCATTGCCAGGATTTCACATACTATTGCTAGGAATGCAGCCACCATTGCCAGGATTTCACATACTATTGCCAGAAATGCAGCCACCATTGCCAGGATTTCACATACTATTGCCAGGAATGCACCCACCATTGCCAGGATTTCACTCACTATTGCCAGGAATGCAGCCACCATTGCCAGGATTTCACATACTATTGCCAGGAATGCAGCCACCATTAGCCAGGATTTCACTTACTATTGCCAGGAATGCAGCCACCATTGCCAGGATTTCACATACTATTGCCAGAAATGCACCCACCATTGCCAGGATTTCACTTACTATTGCCAGGAATGCAGCCACCATTGCCAGGATTTCACTCACTATTAGCCAGGAATGTACTTACCATTGCCATCAGTGCAGCCTTGGAGGGGACATGGAGGGGGCTGGAGGAGCGCCAAAGAACAGGAGAATCTCCTGTTTTCACAGCGGCCTCTTTAAGAGAAAGTCCCGCCTCCTTTGATGGACAGAACAGTCGTCCAATGGCGGAGATGGGACTTCCTATTACAGAGGCTGCAGTGTAAACAGCAAATACTCCTGTGTGCACAGCGCTCGTACAGCCTCCTATCTCCAATGCAGCCAGACTATATATATTTTGTGTCCCCGGCGCTGGGAGATCGTCGGGGGCCACAAAAGATATATATGTTTAGATTACCAGGCGGGCCGTTCAAAACCGGACCGCGGGCCGGACTTTGGACATGCCTGGTGTAATGTGTCTGAATCAGCTTTCTGTACATACGTTGTCTATTTAGAAGAGCCTCCGAGGGGTTATTGTTAAAAAATGTACATGTAACCATATATAACATTTAATGAACTCTGATACAAAATCGCCACAACTTTGCGCAGTCCCACTAAATATGTAAAACCACTTCGCCTCCGGAAGATTTACCCCCTTAATGACCAGGCAGTTTTTTTAGATACATTTATGTAATTTTTTCCCACAAATAGAGCATAATGTTGGAGGTATTTGATCACAATTGCGGTTTTTATTTTTTGCGCTATAAACAAAAAAATACCAAAATGACAAAAAAAAACAATATTTTTTAATTTTTGCTATAAAACATATCCAATAAAAAAGTTTAAAAATCGAATTTCTTCAAAAATGTACATGCTTTTGGTAAAAAAAATCCCAATAAGCATATTATGAATGGTTAGCGTGAATGTTAGAGCATCTACAAACTATGATTTACTATTTGGATTTTTTTGAAATATTAGTAATGGTAGCAGTCAGTGACTTATAGGGGGACTGCAATGTCGTGGTGGAAAATTGGACACTAAATTACACTTTTGACACTTTGCAGGAGCCAGTGACCCTAATACAGTGATCAGTGCTAAAAATATGCACTGTCACTGTACTAGTGACACTGGCTGGGAAGGGATCAAATATCTACTCTGGGTCGATCAAAGGGTTAACTGTGTGCTTAGCCAGTGTTTTTGTGATATGTGTGAGGTGCTTTTACTAGGGGAAGAGATTGATTTTATTCCCTGTTTTGTGAGGACACAAAATCCATCCTGAACTGAGATCTGCCTTGTTTACCTATGTTCTGTATGTTTTACTGATGATCGGTGGGTGCTGGCGGACATCCAGTGCCTGACAGATTGGTTTCTGCTGTGATAAATCGCGCCCCATGAAGGCAGTATCCCTTATATACATATATACTTGATCCCATGATGGAGAGTTGCCCTTTAGCAATAAATCTGCTATAAGGCAGTCTGGAAGCAGTTAAAGAACCTACCACCCATGGGTCATGAAAAACGTAAAGCTGAATAGGTTAGAACTATACTGAATTAACATGAAGGGACAAAGTACCAATAAAGGAGGAGTATGTAATTGGCCTCCACTGCCAATATGTGTGCTGAACTACAGGCCACATTGAAATAGACTAACATGATCAGTAATGAGCCCCAGTGATCATTCCACAAGACTCCCTTGTATGCTGTGAATGAGGACAAGTCAGGCATATTATATGTAGCACTGACCCCCCGAAGGAGCTGCTGGTTTTATTGGGCTTACCGTTACCTTCTTGACCTATTCTCCGTCTAGGGGTTGCCGTGGAAGATGGCCCAAAGAAATGTGGAAACTGACACTGAATCTTCTTTTGGGTTATTTATTTGAACCAGACAGAGTCTTTAGACAAGGGTAGAGGGTTAGGATTAAGTTCAGGTACTTTAGACTGCAAAAAATGGAAAGTCTTTTATAGGAAAAATCCAGAGAATAGCAACCGTTTCACAGCTGGATTTTACAACCCTGAGAGGATAGACCTCCTCTCACTAGGCGTAGCAGCCGGCAGGGTGTTAAGCGAAGTCTCTGCCACAGACTTGAGTGTAGAATATTTGAGAAAAAGACTCAAAATGCATGGCTCTGCACCCCAGGCCAGGAGGGCCTTGGGGGCTGGTCAGGAGGACCAGAACCAAACAGACAGAAAATATTCTCTAGAACCTCGAACCACGTGATGTCAGAACCTTAAATACCACCTCCCAGAATGCACAGCAGGAAATTTAGAAGATTAGCCCCAAAACCCAACTGTGGTTTCAGGAAAGTTAACTAAAAAACAATAGCGCCAGCGCTACATATACATTTGTGATTAGAGGCAATGTTTAATTTGAAGTTGTCAGAAAACCTTTGTTGAGTGAAATTCTTGCTTATCCTGAAGGGTTCCAAATAGGGTTATGCCCAAGTCCATCAGGAAATGTGGTGTTAGGCATAGACCATGAGCCATACACTAAAAACCTTCTGGTTACTAAACACAGGGTGTGGGAAAAACATTGTATTACCCAGGATAGAATTTAGTTGGGTATGTGGCAAGATACATTTATGTTGAGTGATCCCATAGTCTCAAAGAATGTTCAGTTAAAGGTGCATGTTAACAGCCCTCTACCCCTCAAGGAATACCACAGTAGGTTGTCAATTGAAACAGGGGCACAAAGGGAGGCTTCCAAAGAAACCAACAGCGAGGTCCTACCGGCTGACTGTCACTGTGCAACTTGAGCTAAAATATGCCACCCAGAAAAAAAGGGAGGCCCAGACCTCGGGATTTAGATCTATGAGAGATTGATTTGATTACTCCTGGCAAATTTCAAGATCTTCTTTTGTAGCCCTTGAAGATAGTGGGAGGGTAGGAAAGTACAGAAATTTAGGCAGCAACATCATCTACAGTAAACCGCCATATTTCTCCCCAACCAAGAAATATTATGTTTCTACGAAAAGGTCAATAAACAACTTTAAGTAACAGTTTAGGGCAATTTGCCTGATAGAGGGTTTCTTATGACGCTGTTAGGTGGACACCTGAATGGGGTAGTAAGTAAGGAGCCCAGGTGACGGATCGTTAAAGAGAGTGCAACAACTTAGAGGGCAGAGAGGCGTTCAGTAGGAGTTGAAGGCAAAGAGCACATTTTTCCGTGTACTGCTGATCCCAAATAAAATTTCTAGATGTTTTAAAATAGCAAATCTTCATGTTGTGAGTTTAGGTCCACATTAAGAGCAAAGACATTCATGGTTTGAGTGTGAGAAATTACATTCTGCAGGTATTTTCCACAATATTTATACTCTTTGGGGTCTATTTATAATTTTGTTAACCCAACCTTCTTCCAAAATTCAGCCATTTTTACATAGGTTTTTTTTTTAAGTTTTTCATTGGAGTGAAAAGGGTTAGGGGAGATAAGTAAGTAAGAAATTAGAACAAGGATTAAGGGTAAATCTTTTCATGGGGACAAAGTTATGGTGACAGCTGTATTTGAAGGGAATTTACTTTACCATAGACAACTGATGTTTCTTTGTGGAAAGCGTGGTCACTGTGCACTACCAGCACAGTGACCAAGCTGTCACAGGCAGCTCCCAGTCTTTAGTAATGATTAGGGGGTGATGGGACCAGCCCCCCATCATGTGACCATTGTGACAGCCGATCACAGTGGTCATGTTATCGGCTAGGTCTTCCTGTCCCCTGGGCTTAAAGAAGACCCTGTTAAAGGGGTTGGGTGGGTAAGGGTGAAAAAAACAATCCCACAATCAATGCTGGTCAGTGGCACTCTAAAAACCCCACCTTTAAAAAAATACCACAAGCATTGGTGGTCAGTGGCAGTTTAATCCTGCCCCCCAAATCAATCCCACAATAATTAATGTTCAGTGGCCTTTAACTCCCCACACCTTTAAAAAAAACATTCCCACAATCTCTGGTGGTCAGTTACTGTCAGAGAACAGCCCTCAGAACAACTGGCACATCTGCTAATGCCCAGCAGTATCGTATATTGGTGCACAGAAATTCACCATTGGCACACAGAAATTTGCGGAGCACAGAACTTTGCCAATGCTAATACGCATGTTCACATGGGCAAGAATGCCCACAAAGATCGCTGTTTTCCTGTTCTTAAAACTATTGGATTTCCTGTTACTGACCCGGTTTGCCTTTGACCTGTTTTGTCTCCATTCTCAGCTTTGACCCTCGACTTGTTCCATTGACTCTGCTTCTGTCTGCTGTACCCATGTATGAACTCTGGCTTTCTCTTCTGGACTCCTCTGCTCCTGTTTACCAGTGCATGACCCTGACTTACTCCTGACCTTGTTTTCTGCCCTTTCCCTGGCCTATACGCCACGTATGACTACTGGCCTGGCTTCTGACCCTGCTCCTGGTTCTCCCTTTGGCCAAATCTCATCTTTTACATCTGAGGGACTCAGCAGTGCATCCTGCTCTTCCAGCCACTATCCAGCAGATATCTCATCACTCAGCCTATTGCAGCTGGCCATCCCTGCTTCTTTGGGCATAGCACTCCCTGTCACCACCTTCAGGGGTGCCTGTACTCAGCTGCAAGGGAAGCCCTCTCAGCACCTTGGCCTCCCACCAGGTACATGACAGTAACACCCCCCCAAATTCATCTTTGATCTACTGTGATCCTATTTACAAGCACATTTATAATGAAGGAAGGGGGCACTGCTGTTTTTTAAAATTGTGGTTCCTGTGATTGGTTTACAGAGATCATGAGGTACAAAGCCACTTTGACTGGCTCTGTACATCATGACTGTGAGCTGAGCTGTTCAGCTCAGATCACAGCCATTCATAGGCACACTGCTCAAGTATATTTTATAAAATGTTTTTGTTTTAGATACTGTGGGGAAATGTAACATTTTCCATAAGATTTTTACTTTAGTTGGCAACCCCATTGGGGGATTTTTAACTCACTTCCTTTCACTGTGACGCCCATACAAAAATGAGTAGGTTCAGCTGCCAACGAGCCAGGACAGCAGTAAAATAATTCTCAAAACTTTGGACCCTTTTTCACTCTACTAAATATGTGTTTTCTTTTGCTAGTGTCCCTGTTGAACAGATTTCCTTTCCTATCCTGACCAGAAGCTTTGTGAAACCACCCCAGTAGGGACATTTTAACCTTTCCCTGCTCTATGCCACACGGAAGTTAAAAAGAGCTGAACAAAAAAAAATTAAAAAGTTGGGAAAAAAGGCTGGCGTTACTACACAACATATTACATGTCAATCTTAAAAGGGACCCCTACAAAGTTCTTCAAGGGAAACCAATTGCTGAATTGGTTAGTCCGGAAGGTCAACTGGCTCTGCATCTTTTCACTGCAACTAAATTAACTATTATGAGGGCGTGGAAAACCCCAGTACTCAGTTTTGAGGCAGTCAAGAACAGGATTAACAATATCGTGATGAACTAGAATTTGACGACAATTCTCTTGGACACACATGATAAATTCCTTCAGGCCTGGCAACCTTGGGTTGCATATTCTCATCCCTCTATGTTCTACAGTACGCTTCTTTCGATTTAGCACTTTTCTGGTGCAAGCCCCGTGTACTCATCTTCTCCTCCTATTTTCCTCCTTTCTCTTATTGTCTTCCTTTTCCTTTCTTTATTTCTTTTTTTTTTTCATCTGCTTTATTTAATGCATTTAACTCATGTGTCTGTCAAGCCGCAAGGCGTTGTCCTGGTTTGGATGGTTGTGATGATAATACTTTATTTTTATTTTTATTTTTGCATTACATTTTCCTCAACAGCGAGACTCTTGATAATTATGCCCCGTACACATGATCGGAAATTTCGCCAGCAAAAGTCCGATATGAGGTTATGGTCGGAAATTGCGACCGTCTGTATGTTCCATCGGACTTTTGATGACGGAATTCCTGCCAGCACAAGATTGAGAACAGGTTCTCTATTTTGGACATTTTTGTTCTCAACTACCATGCAGTGTGACTTGATTCCCAAGGATACCTTTGATAGTGACTTTGGGACTTCTGCTACTGTGGGATGTCACGCATGGAACTTGCACATTTCTCTTTATTATTTACTCTCTGATTTTTGTTTATTACACCATGTAACCTTCTAACTGTTAGTCTGATTTGTTGGATGGAATTTTAATAAACTTCTTAAAACAAAAAATGTATCCAAATTTATTACACAATTTTGGAACCTAAGCAAAAATATTAGAAAAATCGTAGATGAAATTGTCATTGCTTAATACAGAGACCTTTGAGACCTCTGGCACTAAAAAAAAAAAAAAAGTCAGCTGGATGTTAGTTTTATAAATACATTTATCAAGGAGAGATGGTTAAACTAAAAACAGGATGTAAAGTATTTACAAAATATGAAAAGTCAGGCAAAACAATGTCATCTACCTGACAGTGTGAAAATGTAAAATCTTCTATGCTGGGGAAAAACAGAGCACTATACATGACCTGTATTATGGGTACTTTTGTTTTGAATATGACAGTGAGCTGTATGACTTATGCCGCGTACACACGATCAAATTGTCCGGCGACTTAGTCCGCATTTCACCGGACAATCTGATCGTGTGTGGGCTTCAGCAGGCTTTTTCAGCGTAAAGTCCGGCGGACTTAGAAAGTAGTTTTGCAGCCCAATCTTTCCGCCGGACTTGGGTTTCAACGGACAATACGTTTGTGAGTATGCTAGTCCGGCGGACTAAGAATGACACATGCTCAGAAGCAAGTACGAAAAGGAAGCTATTGGCTACTGGCTATTGAACTTCCTTTTTCTAGTTCCGTCGTACGTGCTGTACGTCATCGCGCTAGCAATCGCCAAACTTTTCCTGTGTGGCCAAGTCCGTTTGGTAGAAAGTCTGCCGGACTATCCGCCGGATTGTTTGCCAGACTAAGTACGCTGGACAATTCAATCGTGTGTATGCGGCATAAGATTTTAATATAATAATTAGAATACACCAAGACCTAAGGTTGGGAAATAATATTAAAGCCCAGTTAAAGTGGTTGTAAACCTGTAAAAAAAAGAAAAAAAAGAAAAAAAAAACAACAAAACCCTGTAAGACAAATGCATAATGAGCTAGTACTAGCACTACATAATAACTCATTATGAAATACTCACCTTAGATCAAAGCTGTTGCAGTGGTCCCTACACACCACTGTGACTGACGACATGTCTTCTGGTGTTATTTCTGGGTTTGCGGGCTCTGGTGCTGTGAGCTGGAGCCGAGATGATGTCACTCCCACGCATGCACGCGGGAGCCTGCCGGCCACGGCACGGCTGCAGAAGAAACGGCATGAGCGGGCCGTTTCTTCAGTGCGCATGCACCGATGCCATCAGTGCAAGCATATATGGTAAATATCTCCTAAACGGTTCAGGTTTAGGAGATATTTACAGTACCTACAGGTAAGCCTTATTATAGGCTTACATGTAAGTACAAGTGGTGTAACAGGGTTTACCATGACTTGAAAGGCTCAAACCTTATGATGTGTCGCTGATGTTTTACCAGTGAAAATACTGCTTCCTCCTATACTGCAGAGTTCTGAGTAATGCTGCGTACACACGAGTGGACTTTTTGACAGACTAGGTCCGACGGTCTTCCCGACTGACTTTCGACAGAGTTCCGACGGACTTTCCAAACGAACGCCAACACACAAGCACATCAAAGTCTGACGGAGTTGAACGTGATGACGTACGACCAGACTAGAAGGAAGTTCATAGCCAGTAGCCAACAGCTGCCCTAGAGTTGGTTTTCGTCCATCGTACTAGCATACAGACAAACACATTTTTTGACTGGACTCGAGTCCGTTGTAAAAATTTGAAACATGTTCTAAATCCAGGGGTCGAGTCCTGTGGGAACGCGTGGGAACGGCGTCCCTGCACTTTTTTCACAGCAGGAACGCTGTTCCCTTTGCCGGACTAGAGCCGCCCGAGCCGAATGAGATGTATGCAGAGTAGCGCAGGAAGCGCCTGTCTGTAATAGGTTCTCTCTCTTGTCACTCAGCGCTGTTCGCTCCCCGGCGGCCCCTCCTCTCTTCTCGTCTATCCCCATTGGCTTATGACATCATCTGGGATAGATGAGAAGAGAGGAGGGGCCGCCGGGGAGCGAGCAGCGCTGAGTGATATGAGAAAGAACTTACTACAGACAGGCGCTTCCTGCGCTACTCTGCATACTGGCAAGTAAGATCCCCTCATGTGCCCTGTAATGTGCCTCCGATGTGCCCCGTGCCCTGAGTGCTATGTGCCCCATGCCCTAATGTGCCCCATGCCCTGATGTGCTATGTTCCCCAATAATGTGCCCTGATGTGCCCCATGCCCTGATGTGCTATGTGCCCTTTGCCCTAATGTGCCATGTGCCCTGATGTGCCCCGTGCCCTTATGTGCTATGTGCCCTGATGTGCTATGTGCCCCATAATGTGCCCTGATGTGACCCATAATTTGCCATAATGTACCCCGATGTGCCATGTGCCCCATGCCCTGATGTGCCATGTGCCCTAATGTGCCTCATGCCCTGATGTGCTATTTGCCCCGTGACCTGATGTGCTATGGGCCCCATAATGTGCCCTAATGTACTATGTGCCCCAATGTGCCCCATAATACGCCCTGATGTGCTATGTGCCCTGATGTGCCCCGTGCCGTGATGTGCCATGTGCCCTAATGTGCCACGTGGCCTGATGTGCCCCATGCCCTTATGTGTCCCGTGCTATGTGCCACATAATGTTCCCTGATGTGCCCCATGCCCTGATGTGCTATGTGCCCCATAATGTACCCTGATGTGCCCCATAATGTGCCCTGATGTGCCATAATGTGCCCCGATGTGCCATGTGCCTCGTGCCCTGATGTGCCATGTGCCCCATGCCCTGATGGGCTATGTGCCCCATAATGTGCCCTGATGTGCTATGTGCCCGAATGTGCCCCATGATGTGCCATAATGTGCCTTCATGTGCCCGAGCCCTGATGTGCCCCATGCCCTGATGTGCTATGTGCCCAAATGTGCCCCATGATGTGCCATAATGTGCCTTGATGTGCCCCATGCCCTTATGTGCCCCGTGCCCTTATGTGCCCCATGCCCTGATTTGCTATGTGCCCTGATGTGCCATAATGTACCCCGATGTGCCATGTGCCCCATGCCCTGATGTGCCATGTGCCCCATGCCCTGATGTGCTATGTGCCCCATAATATGCCCTGATGTGCTATGTGCCCCATAATGTGCCCTGAAGTGCCCCATGCCCTGATGTGCTATGTGCCCCGTGCCCTGATGTACTATGTGCCTCAATGTGCACCATAATATGCCCTGATGTGCTATGTGCCCTGATGTGCCCAGTGCCCTGATGTGCCATGTGCCCTAATGTGCCATGTGGCCTGATGTGCCCCATGCCCTTATGTGTCCCCTGCCCTTATGTGCTATGTGCCCTGATGTGCTCCATAATGTGCCCTGATGTGCCATAATGTGCCCCAATGTGCCATGTGCCCCATGCCCTGATGGGCCATGTGCCCCATGCCCTGATGGGCTATGTGCCCCATAATGTGCCCTGATGTGCTATTTGCCTGAATGTGCCCCATGATGTGCCATGATGTGCCCCGAGCCCTGATGTGCCCCATGCCCTGATGCGCTATGTGCCCCATAATGTGCCCTGATGTGCCATAATGTGCTCCGATGTGCCATGTGCCCCGTGCCCTGATGTGCTATGTGGCCTGATGTACCCCATTCCCTGAGGTGCCCCGTGCCCTGATGTGCCCCAATGTCCAATTTTTTTTTTGGTGGGGGGAGAGGATCTTGGGTGGGAGTTCCCACACTTTTTTCCCCAGGACTTGACCCCTGTCTAAATCTAAAATCCATCTGTTTTTTTGACAGCAAAGGTCCGATGAAGCCCACACACGATCGAATTGTCTGCCCGATCCGTTCCGTCGGACCTTTGCTGTCGAAGAGTTCGGCCATGTGTACAAGGCATAACAACCACAACATCCCTTACAACAAGCCTTCTCACTTGGGTTTACGAGAGATAAAGCAGAATGCTTGACAAGGTTGGCTACATTCTTGAAATGTATTTGGAAGTCACAGTCATTTTTAACAGCCACTCTAATGGAAAAGTGATGGTGAGACTAGTAAAAATGAAGGTTGTTACTGTAAAGTCTGTCTGACTCTATATCTATTTATTTGATTTCAGTTGGGCTTTAAAAACTCTGGTGCTTTAATACAAGACAAATAAAGGATAAGGATATGTTTATTGTCATTTCAAAAAAATATGTCATACATGAAAGGAATTTTATTAGGTACTCAATTCCCGGCGAACAATAATCAAATCAAGACAAACAATGATCAATATGTAAACCTAGGAAATAAGATAAAAGTGTAAATAATAAATAGATCTTGCCTTGATGCAAAGCAAGCTCACCTGGATAATGCTGAATGAAAAGATTGTGAGTGTCTTAGCCCTTGTACACACGGTCGGACATTCCGACAACAAAATCCGTCTGATTTTTTCCGACGGATTTTGTCCGAAAGTGGTGTTGCATACACACTGTCGGATAAAGTTGTCGGAAAATCCGATCGTTCAGAACATGACGACGTTCATGCCTTGCGACGGGACTACGTTGCGGCTAGTAGCCAATAGCTTTGGTGTCGTAATTTGGTCTGAGCATGCGTGGCACTTTGATCAGAATTCTCTACAAACGATCGGAAAAAGTCCGATCGGATCATGTTGTCGGAAAATTTTATAGCCCAGCTCTCAAACTTTGTCGGTCAGATATTCAGACGGAAACAGTCCGATGGAGCCCACACACGGTCTGATTATCCGACAACACAGTCCCATCAGATATTTTACGTCCGAATATCCGACTGTGTGTACAAGGGCTTACAGGACAAGCAATTGCACTTTAAAAAAATTTGGTCCCCCTGGCTTAGTTAGTTACAGGTAGCGGACACAAGGAGTTGGCCCCCAGGCTTGAGAGAGCCTGATCCCCCGGGCAGAACCTCTTTCTTCCCTTTTTTTCTCTTCTTGTTAGACCTACTATTCTTTTTTATATACTTCCTCAGTACTTCTCTTCTCTTGAATTTCTTATTTTCCTTTTATTTGTATATGGCCCTCCTGGTATTGGTAGAGGCGTCCATGGACCCAAATACATGGTCAAACAGATGCCTGGACCTGGCCCTGGGAGGGTACTGGATATAGAATGAAATGATTGTTTTATTAATGTTCACCTTTAATAATGCCCTGGTTTTAAGGGTTTTTACATTTCCAACTTCCTCGTTTTCCTCCCAATTAGTGTCCTTCACATCATGGAACTGCTGTGAGTCGGCCCACAATAACTACCTGGGCTTCTAACCGAACTATCGAGCAGTTGAATTTTCTTCCTTATGTACAGTATACCAATAATGCTGTGTATGTTACCTTAGCAATTTACTTTTGTGGCTCTGTTTTGTATTTCTTTTATATTTTGGAAAGTAAAACTTAATAAAAACTACCAAAACAGAAAAATGTAAATAATAATAATATTAGTTTAACACCAAATTCCTGTTTTTTTATGTGAACAGCAACTACACATAAAAAGCTGCAGGATGTCCAATATGATTGCAGTATTATCAATAATAACGTGGTATTATCAATTTCAAATGACAGCAATGCCCAGAAAAGAAATTATACTAATATTTTGCTGCAATATTGCAGTATGTTGCAGAATTAGTCCATCCCATGGCATCTGTGAAAAAGCTGTTCCTCAGCCTAGTAGTTCTAGTTTCATTGCTACATAACCTCCAACCTGGAGGCAGGGGGACAAACAGACCATAAGCAGGATGGGAAGAGTCCCTCATAATATTGAGGGACAGCTTTCTAGACCTGCTGTTATAAACTTTACTGATGGTGGTCATATTGCTGCCAACAATTTTTTTAGGTAGTGTTTACCACCCACTCAAGTGCCTGTTTATCTGTAAGAACAAGGTTGTGGCTGTGAAACCCTCCTACGAATGGTATCAGTCTTCATCACCGCAACCTGGATGTAATCATATATGTGAAAAATAAATACTGAATAGAGACATCACTTAAAGGAGAAGTAGAGCCAAAGCTCTTCTGGCTCTACTTCTTCTGTGGGTTACAGGAGTGCACTTTGTTTTGCACTTCTGTGACCCATGTTCAGCTAACAGTAGATTAAAGTCTGCTGTCAGCTGACATCACTAAACCGGTCCAAGCTCTGGAGCAATCCCGACTTTAATGTTGGAATTCACCCAGATGCTTGGGTCGGCAGCGGGCTCAGTCCTCTCTTGAGAGACTGAGCTAGCTGCTCCTGCCCCTGAACTGCCTGGTGCTCCAGTGAGCGCTGGAGGGGCAAAGCAAAGAGCTGACTGACTGACTGACTATCACTGCTCTCTGCTCAGTAAAAATCGAGAATTGAGCGATTGGTCTTTGATTGTATGGTTCTTGGTCTTAGAGGCAGCAGGGAACAGATGCTGCGTCAGACCAATGCTGCACCCACCTAGGTGAGTATGAATGTTTATTTTTTAAAATTCCCAAACATCTCTTTTTAATGGCTACTGGACTTCTTAAGTAAAAAAGTTTTTTTTTTAATCATGCATTATACAAAATTAGACAAATTAGGAAAAAGCATAGCACTATATATCCCACCAGTATCCAACATCCCTCACCCCTAAAACAAACAATGTTGTTTACACATACCCTGCCATAAAAAAATATGGTTCCTCCAAACTGAGAATAGGCCAGGTGACATAAGAAAAATAACTAGTGAAGAAAATGAAACCACAGCGTACACAAATAAGGTTAAATATTTGCACATTAAATGCCCCTAGCAAGAGGAAGCCAGATATAGAAATAGTCCATAAATGTAGGCACATTGTTGTCAGACATGTGCAAGACTTTGTGCTGTATGGCTTTGCAAAAATGTAAGGGTGTTGGATAGTTGGATACTGGTGAGATATAGAGTGCTATGTCTAATTTTGTATTATTCATGATAAAAAAATGTATCCTTTTTTTTTTTTAAGTGGTCAAGTAGCTTTTAAGTGGTGTAATTTTCCACTATTTATTTTCTATGTTTATGATTGAGTTCCTGTTTATCTGCAATTATTTTATAAAACGATAAGGCAAGAAGTAAGGATGCTCTCCATCACAAACCTTTAAAATGAGATGAGGACTGAAGTACAAAGGCCAGCACACTTTAATCTCCCCACAAAGTAAAGGTGTTGATAGGCCTTCTTCACTATGCTCCCGAACAACATACTTTAAAAGGTGCTGGGAACTTTTATGCTGCGTATACACGATCAGACTATCCGGCAGACTTAGTCTGGCGGACAGTCCGCCGGACTTTGCAGCAGAGGTCCGCCAGACTTTCCAAACTAGTGGACCTGAACACACATGACTGGACCCCTGTCATAGTCCGCCGGACTTTTGAAATGAACGGACTTGCCCACACACGGAGTAAATTGCGTTCATTTTGAATGTGGCTCCAGGTAGATGGAACTAGCGAAGGAAGTCAATGTCGCCGCCTCCATCGGCGAGATTGACACCTCGCTAGCCCGTCACCTGGTATGGATTTAAAGGGGAACCCCTATGTCAAAAAGCATAGCAGACCCTTATCCAAGCACGCAGCCTGGCCGGTCAGGAAAGGGGGTGGGGACGAGCAAGCCCTGCAGCCCCCCACCCCAAAGCACATTGTCCCCATGTTGATGAGGACAAGGGCCTCTTCCCGATAACCCTGGCCGTTGGTTGTCGGGGTCTGTGGGCGGGGGGCTTATCAGAATCCGGGGGTCCCCTTTAATAAGGGGACCCCCAGATTCTGGCCCCCTACCCTATGTAAATGAGTATGGGGTACGATATACCCCTACCCATTCACCTGGGGAAAAAAGTGTACATAAAAAAAATACAACACAGGTTTTTAAAATACTTTATTAGACAGCTCCGGAGGTCTGCTTCCTTCTTCGGGGGTCTTCTCGCCAGAGTCCTCCACTATCTTCTTTTTTGCTAGCTCTTTTACTAGCAGAGGAGCCTGGCTTTCTCTTTCGTCGCCGCTGCTGTCTGGGGGTCTTCTTCCGACTTCGGGGGTCTTGTCCCACTCTTCGGTTCTTCTTGCCGGGCCTCTTTAACTAGATGCTGACCGCCGACCGTCCAATGACGGCCAGGCGGCGCACCTATTGTGGCGGGAGGCCGTCATATGACGGCCTCCCGTTTAAACAGGGAATGCGCGCGATCGTGCGCGCGCATCCCTGTTTCTTCGGTGGCGACGTGTCACGGAGACACCGCTCGCCACCGAACGGGGTGAACAGCCATTGGTTATGGCTGTTTACCACGTGATCGGCCGAGATGAAGTCAAGGCCGATCACACATGGCCACACCCCGGCTGTGCACGGCGCATGCGCGCGATCGCGAGCACGCTGCGCGTGCACGTCGGTGGCGGTGTGTTCCCCGGGAACACTGCTCGTCACTAACGCTGGTAAACAGCCATTGGCCGGCTGTTTACCCACGTGATTGGCTGTGATCCTTTCACAGCCAATCACTAAAATGTAAACAAATTGCGGTAACGTGATGTTACCGGGTTGTTCTTCTCCGTGTGTGAGGAGGAGATTGCGGTAACATCTCGTTACCGCCTAGTGTACACCAATCACATTGATTGCCCCCCCCCCAATAAAGAGGACCTGTCACCACCCCTCATAGTACCTGTCAATCACAGTCCATCAGAGTACCTGTCACAGTCCATCAGAGTATTTGAGTACCTGTCACAGCCCATCAGAGTACCCGAGTACCTGTCTCAGCCCATCAGAGTACCCGAGTAACTGTCCCAGCCCATCAGAGTACCCGAGTACCTGTCCCAGCCCATCAGAGTACCCGAGTACCTGTCACAGCACATCAGAGTACCCGAGTACCTGTCACAGCCCATCAGAGTACCCGAGTACCTGTCACAGCACATCAGAGTACCCGAGTACCTAGCACGGCCCATCAGAGTACCCGAGTACCTGTCACGGCACATCAGGGTACCCGAGTACCTGTCACGGTCCATCAGAGTACATGTCACAGTCCATCGGGGTACCCGAGTACCTGTCACGGCACGTCAGGGTACCTGAGTACCTGTCACGGTCCATCAGAGTACCCGAGTACCTGTCACAGTCCATCAGAGTACCCGAGTACCTGTCACAGTCCATCATGGTACCCGAGTACCTGTCACAGTCCATCGGGGTACCCGAGTACCTGTCATAGTCCATCAGGGTACCCGAGTACCTGTCACAGTCCATCAGAGTACCCGAGTACCTGTCACAGTCCATCATGGTACCCAAGTATCTGTCACGGTTCAACAGTGTACCCGAGTACCTGTCACAGCCCATCATAGTACCCGAGTACCTGTCACAGCCCATCAAAGTACCCGAGTAGCTGTCACAGCCCATTAGAGTACCCGAGTACCTGTCACAGCCCATCAGAGTACCCGAGTACCTGTCCCAGTCCATCTGAGTACCTGAGTACCTGTCACAGTTCATCTGAGTACCCGAGTACCTGTCACAGTTCATCTCAGTACCCGAGTACCTGTCACAGTTCATCTGAGTACCCCAGTACCTGTCACAGTTCATCTCAGTACCCGAGTACCTGTCACAGTTTATCTGAGTACCTGTCACAGTTCATCTCAGTACCCAAGTACCTGTCACAGTCCATATGAGTACCTGTCACTGCCCTTCAGAGTACCCAAATACCAGTCACCAAGCCAACAGAGTACCTGTCACCAGGCCATCAGAGTACCCGAGTACCTGTCACCAGGCCATCAGAGTACCCCGAGTACCTGTCACCAGGCCATCAGAGTACCCCGAGTACCTGTCACCAGGCCATCAGAGTACCCCGAGTACCTGTCACCAGGCCATCAGAGTACCCCGAGTACCTGTCACCAGGCCATCAGAGTACCCGAGTACCTGTCACCAGGCCATCAGAGTACCCGAGTACCTGTCACCAGGCCATCAGAGTAACCGAGTACCTGTCACCAGGCCATCAGAGTACCCGAGTACCTGTCACCAGGCCATCAGAGTACCAGAGTACCTATCTCCAGCCCATCAGAGTACCCGAGTACCTATTTGCAGCCCATGTCTCATAGAATATACGTTGGGATGTTTGCTTTCCAAAATGGGGTCATTTTGTGGATAATTTCACTGTCCTGGTGGTCCAGGACCTTCAAAAGTGTGATGGGTAGGAATGAAATGAGATGTGTCATTTATGCTCCTACAACGCCTGAACGTACTACTTCAATGTTCAGCCTCTCTATGTGGCCAGGCTGTGTAAAAGTCCTACACATGTGGTATCGCCATACTCGGGAGGAGTAGCAGAATGTGTTGTGGGTTGTAATTTTTGCTATATACATGCTATGTGTTAGAAATATCTCATAAATTGACAATTTTGTGTAAAAAAAAATGTGTTTTAATTTTTTTCCACATATTCCAAAAACTTCTGGAAAAAAAGTAACCATTCAAAAGACTCATTATGCCTCACAGATTATACGTTGGGGTGTTTGCTTTCCAAAATGGGGTCATTTTATGGGAAATTCCATTGTCCTGGTACTCCAGGGCCTTCAAAAATGTAATAGGTGGTTGAGAAATGAGATGCGTCATTTTTGCTCGTAGAACGTCTGAAGGTACTACATCAATGTTGGTGCTCTGTATGTGGCCAGGCTGTGTAAAAGTCTCACACATGTGGTATCGCCGCACTCGGGAAGAGTAGCAGAATGTATTTTGGGGTGTAATTTGTTGTATGTATATGTTGTGTGTGAGAAATAACCTGATAATATGACAATTTTGTAAAAAAATAATAATGATAAAAAAAAATCTTCATTTTGCAAAGAATTGTGGGAAAAAATTACAACTTAAAAAAACTCATCATGCTACTTACTTAAAGGGGTTGTAAAGTAAAATTTTTTATTTTTTAAAATAACAAACATGTCATACTTACCTCCACTGTGCAGCTCGTTTTGCACAGAGTGGCCCCGAACCTGCTCTTCTGGGGTCCCTCGGCGGCTGTCTCTGCTTCCTCCCGCAGGTGCTTCTCACGTTAATGCGAGCTCCCTCGCATTGGTGAGAAGCACTGCGGGCGCGCTCCCGTGATACAGCCGGCGGCTATAGCCGCTCGCTGTATCACAAGGCCCTGCCCCCCGGCGCTCTGCGTCATTGGATGTGATTGACAGCAGCGCGAGCCAATGGCTGCGCTGCTTTCAATCCATCCACTCCAGCCAATCAGCGGCCAGGCTGAGCGGCGAAGAGGACGGCGGGGGCGAGCGCGGGATTTTCGAGGGGTCAGGTAAGTAAAACGGGGGGACTGGGGGCGCCAGCAGTGTGAGATGTTTTTTCACCTTAATGCATAGAATGCATTAAGGTGAAAAAACATTTACCTTTACAACCCCTTTAAAACCTTGGAATGTCTACTTTGTAAAAAGGGGTCATTTGGGGGGTATTTGTACTTTCCTGACTTGTTAGTGTTTCAAGAAATGAGGTACACCTGATGTACTGAAGGCCTGATCAGATGTGATCAATTTTCAGCGGTTGGCACCATAGTTTGTAGACTCTATAACTTTCACAAAGCCCAAATAATATATACTAATGTGGGTTATTTTTACCAAAGATATGTAGCAGTATAAATTTTGGCCAAAATGTATGAAGAAAAATTACTAATTAGCAAAAATTTATGACAAAAACAAAGAAAACTGCATTTTTTTCACAAAATTTACATTTTATTTTATTTATAGCACAAAAAATAAAAAACTCACTAGTGATTAAATACCACTAAAAGAAAGCTCTATTTGTGTGGAAAAAAGGACGCAAGTTTCATATGGGTACAGTGTTCCATGACTGAGTAATTGTCATTCAAACTGTGAGAGCGCTGAAAGCTGAAAATTGGTCTGGTCAGGAAGGGGGTATAACTGCACTGTATTGAGGTGGTTAACTAGCGTTGGCCCGGTCTTGTTGCTGTCGCCGCTGCTGCCTTCTTCTTCTTCTTCTCCCTTCTGATGTTGACACAACGTTCTCTCTGGCCATAATGGCAGGGATGCATTGTGCGGCGACTTATATAGAATGAGGGGCGGGGTCACAGGTGATGTCACATGGTGACCACGCCCCTTATGATGTCACAGTCTAAGAGGAGGCGCCCATCAGCATGCCCCTTAACGTAAAATGTACCCATCAGAGTGTCCCTTAACATAAAATAAGGGGCATTCTGATGGGCACATTTTATGTTAAGGGGGCACTCTGATGGGGACACCTGATGTAAAGGAGCACTCTGTTGGGCACGCCTGATGTGATGGGACACCTGATGTAAGGGGGCACTCTGATGAGCGGTCATCACTGGAGGCCGCTTCCATCTTCATCCATCTTCCTTTCAGGTCTGCAGACTCTGTCTGTGTGACTGGCTGGAGCTGTCATGATGTCACTCCCTGCCAGGGAGATGCTATTATCGCACAGGAATCTAAAGGAAGGACCAGGGGGCTGTTCCTTCAGAGCGTATGCACCGATGACGTCATGAACTGCATATATAGTAAGTATCTCCTAAACAGTGCATGTTTAGGAGATATTTACCGTACCTATAGGTAAGCCTTATTGGCTTAGGTACCTATAGGTAAGATGTAAGGTGGCACTGTGATTGGGACACCTAATGTAGAGTAGCATTGTGAGGGGGACACCTGATGTAAAGGGGGACTTTGATGGAGACACCTGATGCAAAGGGGCACTTTGATGGACACATCTAATGTAAAGGAGCACTCTGATGGGTACACCTGATGTGATGGTGACACCTTATGCAAAGGGGCACTCTGATGATGGCACCTAATGTAAGGAGGCACTCTGATGGGAACAAATGATGTAAGGGACACAATTATGGCAATACCTGATGTAAGGGATGTAAGGGAGCACTCTGATGGGGACACCTGATATAAGGGTGTACCCTGATGGTGGCAAGTGATTCATGGGGGTAGTCTAGCAGGGGCGCCCAATGCAATGAAGTAGGGGCACCAGATGTAAAGGGAAACACTATTGGGGACATTTAAAGAAAAACACCAGAGTGTGTGGAGGAAACAGAAAGAAAAGTACCAAAGACCACGGCTTGCAACCAAAAAATGGCAAGTCGACGTTTATAATCTTTCATGGCACAGACTTATGACTCGGACATTTTTTTTAGTGACTGAACCTCCGTGAATTTTTATTCACTACTCCTGAACATGCAGTGTAAACTTGGCCATTACTGCTGTCTTATCAGCTGAAGCTGACAAGACTGACAAAGGCAAACATTAGACAATCAGCACAAGTAAATACTATGAAATAAAACAAGTCAGCTATGAACAGGGAAGCAGGGTTGCCATAGAAACGTTGGATTGAGAAGGAGGCTTGGTTAACTGTACAAGAAGTGCTCAATGTAAGGGGGAAAAATAGACTCCACTGTGGACTCAGAAAAAAATACTTAAGATGGCGCTGCCTAACCCCTGGAAACAAGTTTTTTAAAATTTCTTTAAACAGAAACTAATATGCGATTTGGGCTGGATTACAGTGGCTATAGTTTGATAATTACTTATTATAATGGACTAAATGAAAAGAAGCATCAGAGTGGGAGAGTTTACTTCCTCTTTAAATGTCATTTTTGTATGTGTGTGCTGTAATCTATTTTGTAACACCAAATTTAACACACCTGCTCCTCATTCACACCTGAGACCTTGTAGCTAGGGATGAGCCGAAGACCCCCCAATTCGGTTCGCAGCAGAACATGCAAACAGGCAAAAAATTTGTGCGAACACCGTTAAAGTCTATGGGACGCAAATGTGAAAAATCAAAAGTGCTCATTTTAAAGGCTTATATGCAAGTTATTGGTATAAAAAGTGTTTGGGGACCTTGGTCCTGCCCCAGGGGACATGTATCAATTCAAAAAAAAAAATTCAAAACTGCGTTTTTTTTCAGGAACAGTGATTTTAATAATGCTTAAAGTGAAACAATAAAAATGAAATATTCCTTTATATATTGTGCCTGGGGGTGTCCTTAGTATGCCTGTAAAGTAGCGCATCTTTCCCATGTTTATAACAGTACCACAGCAAAATGACATTTCTAAAAGAAAAAAAGTAATTCAAAACTGAACGTGGCTATAATGTATTGTCGGATTCCTGGCAATATAGCTAAAAATACCAAAAAAAATGGCGTGGATGTCCCCCCTAACATTCATACCAGGCCTTTCAGGTCTGGTATGGATATTAAGGGGAACCTCGCACCATTTTTTTTTTTAAATGGCGTGGGGGCCCCTCAGGCACTATATCCTCTGAACAGCAGTGTATATACTATACAGCCTGCACTATATACTCTGCATAAAAACTGGGCCTTAGATGATGGTGGTACCAGAACACTTTAACCCCCCCCCCACAGTTTCTCTTATTGGGCGCAGGAAAGACCCCGCTGTGAAATATTGTATCAAAAATTTTAATAATATGACCCTGTTAAACAGGGGCAGAAAAATTGGGCCTTTGGTTTTGGTGGCACCAGAACACTGTAACCCCTCACAGTTACACTTGTTGGGCACAGGAACGGGCCCTGCGTTGAAATATTATATAAAAAATTGTAATTACATGCCCTTATTAAACAGGGGCAGAAAAATTGGGCCTTGGGTGGTGGTGATGGTGCCGCAACACTGTAGCCCTTCACAGATACTCTTGTTGGGGGCAGGAATGGGCCCTGCGTTGAAACATTATATTAAAAATTTTAATTACATGCCCCTGTTAAACAGGGGCAGAAAATTTGGGCCTTGGGTAGTGGTGGTGCCACAACACTGTAACCTTTCACAGATACTCTTGTTGGGCCTTTGGTTTTGGTGGCACCAGAAAATTGTAAGCCCTCACAGTTACTCTTGTCGGGCGCAGGAACGGACCCTGCATGAAACATACAACACTCTAACCCCTCACAGATACTCTTTTGTTTAAAAAAAAGAGGGGTTCATACTTACAGATTTGAAGATAAAAACAAGCTTGTTCTTTAGATAAAAAGTGATTGCCACGAACATCAACCGATGCGTTTCATCCACACAGACATAATCTGGGGTGTGATTATCGTGTGCAATCGCTAGGTATTTATAGAAAGACTCACCAATGAGTGATTTTTCTTCAAATTGGTCACAGGGGACACCCGGGACCATTACCACAGTAGACCAAGGTGGAGTCGGCGTGCATTCCACGCCTCGCTGACAAAGTCCGCCGTTATTGGATAAACAGACTGAATTGGCTTCAGTGTGCGTCAGTGTGCATTCCAAGCCTCGCTCACATGGTCCGTCAATGTTGGATAGAGGGCGGAACTGACGTCATGCGCTCTGCACTTCCTACAACGGCACAACGTAGAGTGGATGTGAGGCAATGCGCTCCACCCCTTTGCTCTTATGATCGCCTGTTGAAAAGTTGAAGTACAGAAGTGACGTAGATCGCTCCATGTCCCACACTCAATCTCCTATCAATGAATGAAAGGTGGAACATCACAGATACGCTCAGCAATGCCAAGCTAGTCTCATTGGTCTATATCATAAGTTTAGGAGGGCAAATGCACATAACGTCAACCGCTCACCACACAGTGAACCATAGACGTACAATTTTCAACTCGGCGATACGCCACACATCTACCCCCATGGATTAAACATGGGAACAGATATCGGCAGAATGACGGGCGAAAGGCTAAGAGGATGATAATCTCTGAATATAAAAATATGTTTAAAATTAAACAACTAACTAGAGTGTACCAAAAGACATTTATCAATGAATGGGTCATTGGACTTGGAAGGTAAATAAAGAATAGTGTAAATACATAGCAGCATTGAATGCAGATTCATATATGGTCAAATGGTCATGAAAAATTAAATGAATCATGATAAATGAAATTAAAATTAAAAAACCTTAAAGCAAAATCAGATAAAGTGAGAGCATAATGGAGGGAATTCAAGCTTTATTGATAAAAGTCCCACTCTACATTCATACCATATGGAAAATATGATTTGATTTCATATATCCAATACGTTTCAAGTTTGGACACACCATGTTTAGCTGAACCTCCACTCCATGGAGAGATAAACCGACCTATTGCTAGAAACTGAGTACCAGTTGGGTCCTTATGATGAAAACGTGCATAGTGTTTAACAACGCTGTGTTTATTTTTACAGGACGTAGGTAGTGGTACACATGATAAATGGTTTGATGGGATAAGATCTATGAGTAACATTTGATATAAATGAGGTAGTTTTCTTTTTCCCAAGTTTATTATGGAGACAGACATTACATTTTTTTACATGGAAAGTAGACCTTCAGATCATGAAAAAAATGTAGGTTGAGAAGGGGGATTAATAATATTGGGAGCAATCTGCATTTGGAGTGATAGAGCCCCTCTGTAGATTACATCAGCCTTATCTAGTAACAACGGCCCAATAATATGGAACCCCCCATTGTTTACTGAAGATGTGTTTAATTTCTCGATGTTGAAGGGAGAAGAACATGAAGAGTGACCATTTAAAATCCCTTGATTGCCTATTGATTCTAGATTGAGGATTGTTGTGAAACAATTCTCCTCTGTCCAAATGTCATATTCTATGTATTTATTGGTCGAGATCACATTGGAGGTAACTTTTTCAAGGACTTTATCCCTAACCAAGGTTGCCTGTGTCTCAAAATCTTGGATATTGGTACAGTTACATTGCAGCCTTAAAAACTAGCTCTGTGGGAATGAGCGTAACCAGTTCAGATGGTGGCAGCTGTCGACAAGAATATACAAGTTCCTATATGTTGGTTTGAAATAGGTGCTTGTAATTAGTTGGTTACCCACTACTTTGATGTCCAGATCCAGAAAATGTATTTCTGTGAGGCTGGCTTCAAATGTTAACACAATACCTTTATCATTATTATTAAGAGTAGCCATATATGATGCCAGGGACTCCAAACTGCCATTCCACAGGAGGAGGTTGTCGTCTATATAATGTGCCCAGAGAACTAACTCAGATCTCTTGTGGGTATAGACAGTATCCTCCTCCCACTTGGCCATAAATAAATTGTCCAAACTGGTTGAAAACTTAGCCCCCATAGCCACACCCTTCTCTTGAAGAAAAAAATGGCCATTAAGCCAAAAATAACTGTGGCTTGTGGCGAAGGACAACAATTCCATGATAAATGATTTCTGGCTAGGGGGAAGAAGTGTATCTTGTAATAGATAATATTGAACTGCTTCAAATCTGAGTTGATGTGAGATACAGATACATGTGTACAAAGACACCATGTCAGCCGTAACCAACAGGCAAAACACAAGTAGAGAGGCCTCTGGGTGCAGTGTTTTTTTGGTAAAACACTTTAATAATTTATATAGATCAATTCACATTTTAGTGAAGGTTAACAGGCATGGTATACATGGTATCAAAGTGATGTTTCCCGAATCCTGGGCCATATGGGTTCCTTGTTGGTAGCCGTGTATCTTCTGACAGATGAAAACGCCAGCTCCTGAAGGCGGCCTCAGAAAGAGGCGTAGAGCACAAGGAATGGCTGGCTGCGGGGGGGGGGGGGGGGGGGGGGGGGTGACTTCATCAAAACTGGGCGCTTTTCGAGAGAAGTGCGCAACCTTCACTAAAATGTAAGTTGATCTATATACATTATTAAAGCGTTTTACCAAAAAACTACTGCACCCAAAGGCGCCTCTCTACATGTGCTTTGTTGCAGCTTTGGAATATGGTTTCTATCCTATTATGATGGCAGCCCTTCTAGCATCTTTTCGACGCTTTTATACCTTTGCCATCATCCCTACATAGACTTTTTAGCCTGTGTATACTATACAGACAGATCATATACCCGTTATATAATATTTATTGTCAGCAGATTTGTATTTGAATGTGTATGACTTCTGAGTTGTTGCACCTACACTTGTGATAATGTAACCAACAGGCAACCTTCAGGAAACTCAATATAGGAAAGCAATTGGATGGTGTCCTTGGTGTTCCTCAAATAAGAGGGTACCTGTTTGACCAGAGGCTGTAGAAAAAAATCTATATCTCTGCCTATTCTGGAAGTGACTGAATCTATCCCGCTGACGATGGGATGTCCAGGGGATTTTGTGGCATGTTTATGTATCTTTGGAAGATAATAGTGGGTATGCGGGGAGCTAATGGAACTAGAAAGGCATACTCTTTTTTTGTTTAGAATCAAATAGAGGAAACCTTGTTTAACAATGATCTCTAAATCTTTTTTGAAATAATTAGTAGGGTCACAGGGTAATGGACTGTATGTCATTTAGGATGTTTAACATGTCAATTTCATAATCCCATTTATCTAAAATGATGATGGCACCGCCCTTATCTGCTGGGCGTACTACTAACTCTTCTCTGTCACATAGTTGTTTTAACCCAACTTTGACAGCTCTACAAGTTTGAACCCCTCTTTTTTTAAAATAAAAGACCTTACGGTAATAAAAGACCTTACGGTATTACACTATATGGATCCATTTGTTTTTTATGTCTAATGCTGCTGGAATGGTTTAACATTTTCCACATGTTTGGAGTCCGTTCGTTTAAAAGTGGGACTATCATTTATCCTCCACCTCCAACTTTACAGCTGCATACTCCATTGAGGCAGAGTCCTCACCATGCCTGTCCCATGTGCTGTAGGGTCCATGCATCCACTGCATTTGATAAGCATGACAACCTTACTTCACTCCATGAACATGCACTTTCAAGATTCAACATTTGCACCTATGCACATGTGTTGATATTCATTCACTTTAGTTGATGATTCTTACAAAGATGAACTGATATGTTGCGTATTTACACATGCTTTAGCTTATTACAATTTTTTTTTCAGCATTTTTTCTACCAAAATGGACTAGTATGTTGGATTATTTTCTGTTTTCCATTTCACATATGGTTTCGTTTATTTTATCCCAGTATTTGTTTATTCATTCACTCCCTTGAGCGCTACACTATAGTTTTATTTTTCGTCATTTCACTTTGTGTCTAGTGGAGTGTTGGCTGCTCACTTAAATAAAGTTTTTCCCTTGTGCAATTTTTCACTCATTTTATTTATCCATCTTTAGAAACTGCCCGCATTCTCCACCATGTGTGGGAGATTAGCTTGTGGGGAATCACCTTTTCTGGAAAACAAGGTCAGCGTGCAGGCAATTTCTTTAAAATCTGGCGGGTTGCCAGGTTTATTTAGCAGAGATTTGCAAAGTAATGAAAACAAACAAAAAAATTTGTAAAATTAATTAAATTGCCATCCGGCACTAAACTATACAGTAGTCTCCTCTCTATACAGTGTGGGGCTGGTCCCCATCATCCACAAAACGTGTGGTAAAGCAAACCTTCTTTTTTTAAATCCAAACAGAGCTCTCTCTCAGATTTCCTTCTGAGTCTCAGGCCAGAGATATCCTGTGCTCTCTTCCTGCTCATTTAAAGTCCACCAGAGTGTGGACTCAAGTGGACCACAACATCCAGACCGGAACCAAGACTGCCACAGAGGCTAGAAAAACTCAGGCCGAATTCAGCTTCAGTCTCTTACAACAGAACGTATGCGAGGTGAAATGTATCAGGTGTCCATTACCTCACCTTGCATACCGTCACAATATATATATATATATATTACTGTATCTCACAAAAGTGAGTACACCCCTCACATTTTTGTAAATATCTTATATCTTTTCATGAGACAACACTGAAGAAGATATAATAGTTCAGTAATCCATGTCCTTGGGCTAATTGTCTTCAGCAAACTATTTGCGGGCTTTCTTGTGATCATCTTTAGAAGAGGCTTCCTTCTGGGACAACAGCCATGCAGACTAATTTGATGCAGTGTGTGGCGTATTGTCTGAGCACTGACAAGCTGACCCCCCACCCCTTCAACCTCTGCAGAAATGCTGGCACTCATACGTCTATTTACCATACCAGGTCAATAAAAAAATTAAAACACTGAATGTTATGTCATATATAATTACTTGGTAGCTTTTAAAATATAAACTCATTGTTTTTCATTTATGTTCTAAATAAAGTGATACCCTTATTTAACTATCAGATGGGGAGTCATCGTACGTATTAAGCTGGACTTACATCTGTAGAATTTCATTAGAAAATTGTCATTTTCAGAACCTAAAACTTTTTTATTTATTTAGGAGAAGTAAGGAAGGGTCATAACCCCTGTCTGTTTATTTTTTGCCATCTGTGTCATTGGGGAGATTTACCTTCACTCCCTGTCCCATAGCCTGTCCCATAGCCAAAACCGGAAGTGAAAGGAGATCCCTGCAAATTAAGGGGATCCCTTGGTAACATCTAGGTCACCAGAAATAGTGTCCCCTTTGGAAGATTTCCCCACTATTGTTTTTCTGGGGACAACCCAAAATTTAGATTTTCTTTTACTTTCACTTTCAATAATAATAGTAAACAGGACAAATTGAGAGAATGTATCTTCCTAATGGGGGCACAGACAGCAATAAAAACCTAATAAATGTTAAAATCCCTCTCCACTTCATTCAAAACTAAAAAAATAAGTTTTGCCTTTAGTTGTACTTTACATTTGATTAACTGAGAATTAAAGAGGTCAATTTGACAATCAGTTTTAACCACAGCAATTGAAAAAAAAAATTAAAGGACAATGATGGAAAATTTGAATCTAATGGGAAGAAATTAATTTCTAAATGTTGAATTTCCCTGCTGAGAAAAATCATACCTGGTCTTATGTGCATAAACTTGTCAAAGTTAACTTGAAAGTAGAATGTTTGTTTTAGGAAAATCGAGACAGGGCCCTGTTTCCCCGCCAGCAACAGCCATGCTGGCCAAGGGCCCCTCCCACCATCCTCTTGCTCAGGGATGAGAAAGGGTACACACACAAAAATAAAACGTCGAGAAACTCTGACATCTTTGGCCACTTACATTCTACAGGCCTAAGGACCACCTCCAGAAACAAGGAATGTCCATGCGTTCAACCTTTCAATGATTTTACTGTAGCAGATGCATAATGAACAGTTTTTTGGCAAAAAAACCCTTCATCTCCAGCCTTTCAGTCCAGACATAAAGAATTCTGTGCAGTGCAATGTCTAACATTAACATTAGGTGGTCCGTCCAACTTTCCAATTGTTCTCGCTGTAGATGCCCCATAGTTGGGCTCTCCAACAGAACCTGTCTTCGGCCAGCCCTAAAGGGTTCACTTCCTAAAGCTACAAGCATATATGGCTTACACGGCAGTATACTAAGGGTAGCCTCTTCCTATCCTCTTGGCCCAGGCTCCTCTGGCTCTATCAGTGAAACAAATACTCTTGAGCACGAATGTGTTAGCGAGGAAGTCCAAAGTTCTGGATGGGCAATAGCTTTTGGCCTTGCTGCCCTCCATGATATGGATATCCTAGCAATCAAATGGGAAAACAGAAAAGAGGGGGCCCACCAGCCTTGTGCATTATCCTTGGATACATTTATTAAGAAAAAACATTATTAACTGCTTGCTGCCCGCCCACCATCAAATGACGGCGGGGCGGTACAGCTCTTGTTCTGGGCCACGGTCACATGACGGGGCACGCAGCGTGGCGATCGTGTTGCTAGGACACGGTGCGACACCGATTTGTATAAAGAGCCGTGTCCAATCACAGCTGGTCACATGTAAACACGGAGATGCCGGTAATCGGCGCTCCTCGTCTTCCACTGACAGAGTGTGAGGAGAGGAGAGCCGATCAGCGGCATCTCCTCACAGGGGACAGCTAGGGAAGTAATCAGGGCACTGATCATCAGTGCTCTGTTTACAGTATATAAATAAAGTGTACAAAATGGAGTGCCCACCAATGCCAGCATACAGTGCCCACCAATGCCAGTGATCCAAGCCCACACTGCCCACAAATGCAAAAATCCCAGGCAGTGCTAGCAATTAGTGCCGCCTATCAGTGCTGCCCATCAATGCCCATCACTGCTGTCCACCAATGCCCAACAGTGTCGCCCATCAGTACCACCCATCAGTACCACCCATTAATGCCCATCATTGCCCATCTGTACCGCCTATCCATGCCGCCTATCCGTGCCCACCAGTGCCGCCTATCAGTACCACCTATCAGTGCCCATATTAGTGCCTCCTCATTAGTGCCACCTCATCAGTGCCCATCAGTACTGCCTATCAGTGCTCATCAGTGCCACCTATCAGTGCCCATAAGTGCGGCATATTAGTGCCTCCTCATTAGTGCCACCTCATCAGTGCGCATAAGGGCCACCTTATCAGTGACCATAAATGCCACCTCATCAGTGCCCACCAGTTCAGCCTATCAGTGCCCATTGGTGCTGCCTCATCAGTGCACATCAGTGAAAGTGAGAAATTACTTAGTTACAAAAAATTTATTTTTTTCCAAAATGTTTTTTTTTTGTAAAAAATAAAAAACCCAGCAGTAATTAAATACCACCAAAAGAAAGCTCTATTTGTGTGAAGAAAATGCTAAAAAATGTGTTTGTGTACGTGTGTAACATGACCGTGCAATTGCCATTCAAAGTGCGACAGCGCTGAAAGCTGAAAAATGGCTTGGGCAGGAAGAGCGAGTTTGTGCCTGGTAGGCAAGTGGTTAAAAACTACTCACAAAGGTAGAAAGAAAATCATGCTTCTAACAATCTTTGACTTGTGACAGTCCATCCACTGATAGCAGTCTCCAGGTCCTGGAGAGAGGAAGTGCGAACCGCTGCTGGCTGACGCATTTCAAAGGTTTTACCTTCTTCCTCAGAGGCAGACTAGCCCCACTCACTATGTCCATCCAAGGGAGAGGTTTCACAAAAAAATGTACTAACCCCTCCTTACAGACCTGACACTCGAAAGAAAAGTCACGTCCATGAATCAGTTGAGTCCATGAAGGCACCATTGAATGGGCGGATGAGTGATTTTTATACTGTCTCATACAAACAAAAAATTCTACAGGCTTTCCAACAAAATTCTACAGAAAATTAGGCCAGCCTTAGTTTGCCCTCCTCCAGTGCTGATAGGCCTATGATTTGCGAATCCACTCTATCATGTGTCTCTGCTATCCTATTTGCTGCTTTTTCAGCATCTTTCATCTTCTTTCTTTGGCCACAGGGTGGTCAATGGTGACATAACTTCAATGCACGTCTGTAAGAGTTACATTATCCTGGAACTGGGCACGGGTCTCTGCGCTTTTGCTACAGTTAGTCTACAAAAACAATTGCGAGAAGACAAGGAAAATATTTTTTGGCAAAAAATATATGAGAAGTCTCTAATGCCAATGAAATTCTACCTACTACCAAGATTGTTTTTTTTTTTATTCTGTGTTGGGCATGCTTACCTGTTCTGTGTATACAGGTGCACAATGGCAAAGCAGGCCAGCAGCCAGGCTAAAGAGATTATTACACGATAGTCAGATATGGCAAATTAAAGAAGTGAACTGAACTAGAAGAAACAATTAACAGTAGTAAACTTATCAGTGATTGTTAACCTTAAAGTTGAAAACTGTAAATCAGCACATAAAATAAATCTTGACTGAAGTATTTGAAGCTGATTTAAGGAAGTATAATTTGAAAAAAATATGGCCACTTGCCCCTTGAGCTAAATGCCAGCTTTTAGGATGATGAAAACCAGTCATAAAACGGCCTTAAAATCTAGCCAGATATAAAAGGGACAAATGAAGGCAGCGATATGTTCTTTAATGCATACTGTATGTAGCGCTTAACCCTGAAGGAGCTGCTTATGATTGGGTCCCGTGATTCTGGATATCAATAACTTTCCTGGCAGTGCCACACCCTCTGGCACACCAAATTTTGATGAGGAGAATTTATTTTGAAAGAATAATCCCAATCAGCAATAAAATACCGAAAAGCAATAACAGTAAACAATAACAATTAATAAATTCTCACAACACTATAAATTACTTGAGGATCAAATGTCTCTGCCCCTGAACCCTAAAACCAGGAAGGTTCTAACTAAGGGGTGGTATTGTGAAATGAAGACCCATAAGTCTCTCCACAACTCTCCCACTGGCCAATGTATTGGAAATTATTGTGGCCTGGAAATGGATTTGGGGGTGCTCAGAATTTATTTATTACAGGTACTTATATAGCACAATTATATAGTCAATAAATATAGTCAATTACCCAATACTTTACTACATTCATATCAGTCCCTGCCTTCAAGGAGCTTATAGTCTAAGGTCCCTAACTTACATTGATACATATACATGAGACAATTTACCTACCATCATGTCTTTGGAGTGTGGGAGGAAACCCAGGCAGGCACAGAGAGTACATGCAAATTCTGTGCAGGTAGTGCCGCAGTTAGGATTTAAACTGACAACCCTAGTGCTGCTATTCAGAAGTGCTAACTACTTAGCCACTGTACTGCCAACAGATTTGATTGCAACCCACAATACCAGTTTTAAGAACCCAAACTGTGCCCTAAAATTAGACACTGTTCCTTTAAGAAGTGAGTAGGAAGTGATGGTCAGCGGCCTCTCACCACTAAACAAAATATGATTACACCTCCTTCTGCTCTCTGTTTGAAAACAGTGACATCAGCTGTGACTCTGGACTCAGCGATGGTGATATCCTACGGAACTGATGATGGTGATCTCTCACAGCTGTGAACTCTAGGTAGATGTGCAGTAGAGTCTTTCTCTCACTCTCTAGTGATTACTTTTCAGTTCCTCATAAAACTGCCTCAAACCTAAGGCATCCATCCTTTTGCTTTACTGCTGTAGCTCTCTGGTCTCCTGGAACTTGTAGATATGTCCAATCATTGGCTTAATAGGAACATATTTCCTGAAGACATTTCCTATAGTCCCACAAGGTTCCCAGCAATCCTATTCCTTCCAGTCTGCAGAGCAGCCACAGTGTCCTCTGCAACCTTGGGTGGTAGATTATTATTATTTCTATACAGGATTTATATAGCGCCAACAATTTGAGCAGTGCTTATCAAAATGAAGGCAGCCATTACAGTTACATTACAATTTGGTACAAGAGGAATCAGAGGGCCCCGAGATTGTTTCTCCTCTAGCTCACAGTGGCCGCAGTACTGCCTTACATGGCTCCTGTGTTCTCTCTCTCTCTCCTTTTCTTCTCACTAACAGCCGAGGAGAGTTTGGATTGCTGGGTTGCTCTGATACCTCTAAAAATGTCGCACTGCTTCTGTCGCAGACTTGCCTAAAGAACCAATCCCCTCTATCTTCTTCCTGCAGCAGCTAAAAGCCTGATCCCCCCCCAACACACAGTCCCCTGCAGCTTTCCCAGCTTCCCCCCTCCTCTCTACCACTGGCTGCTGCGGGGGATGCTTCAGGATGGACCGATCACTGACTCTGTCCATTGATATCTGACGCATAGTAAACTGTGTTTGTTTTTGTGAATGAACAGGAAGCTCAGTACAGAGCTATTTCAGTCAATTCTTTCTATGCAGCTGAAGCTGCAGATACAGAGATTGAGGGCTGTGTCTTTAATTTCCTTTCTCTGTCTTAAAAGTGAAACATCACATGATCATCATCATGACCCCTGATATCTCACCAAAGCTCCCCCTATCCTAAAAAAAAAATAAAAAAAAAAAAAACAACAACAGGAAAAAAAAAAAAAAAAGAATTAAATTGTTAAAGAAAAAAAGGTAACCCCCCCCATTTAAAAAATAAAAATAAAAATACTGAAACCATCGGTGGACTTACCAGGGTTGCAAAGGTTACACTTGCAACTGGGCTTGAAAGGAATGGCCCTGGGCTCAGAGGGGAAGGGCCCCAGCCAGGGATAAGGGAGGTCCTTCGTGGTTTCTTGCACCAAGGCCCTGATGGTTCTAGTGACACCTCTGCCTCAAAGGCTTCCTGATTAAGAGAAGTAAAACATCCCTGCCAAAGGATGAGGACACAGCACAGGCCGCCCCCCCCTGGCATGGATGGTGTCTGAGGCTTTTCTCCCCTGGCCAGTCCCGACTGAGCTGCTCCAGCTCCCCCCTTGCAGCCCCTGGGGCAGAGTTAGTGTAGAAGGCGCTGTCAAGCCCAACCCGCCCAGTGAGCAGAGAGTACCTGGAGTCAGGGCTGGATAAACATAGGGGCTAATGGAGCTGCAGGCCCAGGCCCCTACAATAGAATAGGTCCATACTTGGCAGCTGTCACGGATTCTAATAAACTGTTCCGCCATGCTCTTGTCCTGGTTTCCAAGATTTGTTTTTTTTGGGGGGGGGGGGGGGGGGACGTTGGAGGGGATGTAAAAAAAATGTCAACCCTGGGTGCCAGATGTGCTAGGTATCCCAATGCTATAAAAAAATGTTTTAAATAAATGGCTGTCATTATGGGGGTCATTTACTATAGCGCCGCGGCACGAATTAGCGTTAATTATCGCTAAACTGGTATTCACTATAGCGGTTGTGAAAAAATACTCCCAAAATCGAATTTACTATAGATCCCTGAAAACAAATAGGGCCCAAACCCTTACTCTGCTAAAACCTGGAGCAGAGGTGGATCTAGGCTTTGTGAGACCTTAGCCAAAACTTAGACATGAGGCCCCACTCATGCCCATAATAGGAAAAATAATTAAAGAGATAAAAATGTAACTATATTAGTAGGGTACAGAATGGGGAGAGGATAAGTGGACAGTACACAGGGCATCAAAATGTAATTCCCAAAAATTAGAGAGTAACATCACTATTCTACACCCACCCACCAAGAACCACCAAATATCACAGAATAAATTAAGAAGAATGTAAAAGCAAACAGAGAGATGCACCACCAGGTCAGGATAGAGCAGGTTTAATTAATACACAAAAGTATATGTTCACTTGCATTGTGGTTAAAATAAGTTCAGAACTATAGATCCTCCGTTAGTGGCATCTCCCAGCATGGTGCTAGCCCTGTATTGTATCCGTCCATAGGCAAACAAAATAAAGTCCTGTCCAGCAGGAAGTTATAATGTAGACCAATGGAGCTGAGAGTGAGGCTTGGCTCTCAGTCAGCTGTAAGCAGCAGAAGCCCAGCGCAGTGAAGTTACTGATGATGCGACAACGTTTCGGCGAATGCGCACTGTAAGCCTCAGTCGCGAGCCTTCCTCAAACATAGAAGACCAAGGCTGCTACAGGCCTTATATGTGCTGACGATAGGCGCCATCTAGTGGGGGCAGTGTATAGCACTCACACATACATACATACTAGGTGGATGCCTAGTAGGGGAAAATGTAATTTCATATAAAAACAAATTAGATTTAAGACGGCCACAGTTGACTAGCGGGGTAGGCGCCAGGGGACAAACCCACCACACTATTCCCAAATGCTCCATAGGGAAAGATGAGATGATGAGATCTGAACTTGGAGGGTAAGTTGTTCATATTGGACAGCTCTGTGCTTGACTAAAATGTCAATCCACTTAGTGGTACCAAATTCAGAAATATTAAACCATTCTTTAGCTTCTTCTGGCTTGAGAAAAGAACAATTTTTAATTATTCTTAGACCCCTAGGCGAGATTCTGTTCTCGAGATATTTTTCGAGAAAATATTTATCCCACCATTGTAAATTGGTGGAATGAATTAAACATTTAAATTTTTTACATTTACCACACAACACATATCTAATATTTTTGTTAAGTGTAACATTGGCACTAAATCTAGACGGTGGCAATGTAGTATATAGATCGTTCAAAATTTCAGTGACTCTATATCTGCCATATTGAGAAAAAAAAATTATTATATATGTTCACTGTTACATATACATGCAAAAATGCAAATGTGTATGCACAAACAAATACCAAATTGGAAAAAAAAATGTTTTAAAATAATAACAATAGAAATTTCAGATAGCTCATATATGAAGGACTACTGAAATTAATACACAAAACAGCAGCTGCAGCCGACAATAGCTTCAAGTTCATATGCAACAAAAAACAGGGGTTAGTAGCGCTGTTGCTGAATGAGATTAAAAACTCAGAATGTCCACTTTAAATCAGTCTATGAGCTATATTGATAGAAAACAATATTTATGGGGTAACAGTGAAAAAAAACCTTTGTGTAAGCGAACCGACAATCCATGCTCCAGGGCAAGCTTTTCCAGGGAAAACTAGAAGCTAGTTCCAAAAACATGTAAAAGCAAACAGAGAGAAGCGCCACCAGGTCAGAATAGATCAGGTTTAATTTTTTTTATATAATACAAACTTTATTAAACATTTTCTCACTTATTACAATCAACATTTACATAAAAATAAGAAAAAGAAATGAAATGATCAATTCTCGCCCTATAAACATGTGTCAACCCCAGTGATTGGCTCCCCTAGCACCACCTGTCCCCATCCCCCCTCCCCTTCTCCCCCAAAAGGGAGAGAGAAGGGAAAAAATAAAAAAGTGGGATTACCAATACTCAACTTATCGTGCCGTCTCAACGGATGCCTTCCCTTTGTGTTCATTTGTAATTACAAATAAATCGATATAATTTTATAACTTAATTTGTTTGTGCTCTATTTGTGTTATTTTATTATACCTCCCCTCCTTTCCCCTTACCCTTCTCCCTTAATGAAATACACCACGTGTGTCCTCATGAGTGATCTTTCTGTACAAATACAATATTAAGCATTTTTCTTTATTTTATTATTATTCTACCTATATTTATATCTTATTTTTATAGTGTAATTTATATGAATGCCTTTCTTTTTGTGTCTTTATGTGAATACAAAATACATCTCTTTACTTGTGTTCAGTGTGTATAATTACTTAATATCCCCCATCCCCTCTGATAAAACAATAAATAAATAAACAAAGTGGGGGGGGGGGGGGTGGTGTGCAAGCAGCGACCCACGGGGGGAACCTCCCTCCGCCATACATCACATAATCACACATTTACATTGATGTCTTTAATTAAAAATAAAAAATAAAAATGTTGTGGCTCGTTCCTCATTTTCTTCCCTTTATCAGATTTCCCTTTAGAGTCTATGTATTCTTGGCAGTGACCTCTCTTTCTATCTCTGGGGCATATTTTTCCCATATTTTTTCAAATTTATCCCGTTTATTTCTAGTCTTGTATACCCACCTTTCCGCTTTTCTCGTTTCATCCACCTCCCTTTTCCATTCTCCTAAAGTCGGGCTTGTGGCCTGTTTCCAGTATGTGGGTACTATCCTCTTTGCCTCGGTTAATAAATGTGGTGTTACACTATTTTTATATGCTTTTATAGTATCCATAGTCCCATGGAACAAAAAATGCCCCGGTACTAGTTCTATCTGTTCCTTTGACATCTTCTTGACCCATGGGGCTATTTCCTCCCAAAATATCTTGATCTTAGGGCATGTCCACCAAATGTGGAGGAATGTTCCCTTTTATTTACATCTTCTCCAGCAACGGTTACCTGTAGTTGGATATATTTGCGCTAATCGAGCCGGGGTTCTGTACCATTTGGTCAGAAATTTGCATGACATTTCCTGAATAGATGAGCTTACTGACGCAGAATATGTTACTTCTATTCATTTTTTTATTTGTGTTGATGTAAATATGCAGTTTAATTCATTTTCCCAATCTTTAATAAAGTAGGGTGTTGTGCTTTTATCCTCATTATGGATGAGTTTATACATTTGGGATAATAAATGGTTTGGTCTAGATATCTTCATGCACATCTTTTCAAATGTGGTTAATGTGTTCTGGGGTCTTACTTTTTGTTCTATCTTTTTTTAAAATAATCTCATTTGGTTGTATCTCCATCCTGCTATCCTCATGCCCCCTTGTAGTGACTCCAGTTCCCTTTGAGGCATGAGTACACAATGGAGCATACCTAAGGCACATTGTGTTCCCCCCTGATTCTCATGGGCCCCAAGGCTCCATTCTCTTCTCCAGATCAGGTTTAATTAATACACAAAAGTATATGTTCACTTACATTGTGGTTACAATAAGTCCAGCACTATAGATCCTCCGTTAGTGGCATCTCCAAGCATGGTGCTAGCTCTGTATTGTATCCGTCCATAGGCAAACGAAATAGAGTCCTGTCCAGCAGGAAGTTATAATGCAGACCAATGGAGCTGAGAGTGAGGCTTGGCTTGGTTTGAAATTCACCTATGTCTCAGACCCTGATAAACTATCTTTTTTGGACCTAGAGTTATATCTCGATAAGGAGACCATACATACTAAGAATTATCAAAAACTTATTGTTGCACTACAGGAGTATCCACTATCACAAGTGGAAGAATAATATCCCTAGAGGCCAATTCTGCCGCTTCAAGCAAAATTGTACAAGTCATAATGACTTTATTGGGAAAAGCAGAATACTTAGCCAAAAATTGAGGGACAAAGGACACCCCGAATCATTGATTCAAGAGGCTTATACATATTACGCATCAGATTTCTGCAGCGTAATGAATGTAGCTTAGATCAATCTGTTCTCTTTACGACCAGATTTCATCATGATCATAAAAAGATGGAACAACATGGAGTAACATATAGAAGAGCACCTAATATAAAGAACAAAATCGCCCCCAGCAAGTTGAAATCTGTTTCTTTCGAGTCCATACCACGGTTATGTCTACTCCCACTGCATGGTATGTTTCAGTGCAAAAAACCTTTAAGCAAAACTTGTGAGTATGTACAACATGGCCATAAAAATTTCTCTACTAAGGGTAAGATTATGATATCAGTGAGTTTTACAATTGCTCTTCTGACTTTGTAGCCTGTTGCCTGTATTGTCCCTGCCATCAACTCTATGTGAGCCAGACCATTCACCCACTTAGACAAAGGTTTGGGGAACATCGCAGATGTTCGCATCGCAGATCGCAGAAGATTGAGGGAGGCAAAAACTTGTTTGATGCAGAGAAGTTTTATAAGCTCTCTGAGCGTAAAACCTTTTGGATATATTCCCTTGAGACCTTGTCGCCTGGGGGAATTAATGAGATTCTTGAGCTGTCCACGATTTTATAAAATATTCAGTTATGTAGTGTAATAATGGTAGAGGTCTGTAAAGCCGCGTACACACGGGCGGACTGTCTGTCCAACTTAGTCCGCTGAAACACATTTCAGCGGACAGTCCGCTCGTGTGTGGGCTTCAGCTGACTTTTTCAGCGTGCAGTCTGGCGGACTAAGTATTTCGGAATTTCCGTAATATTGTCCGTCCAACTTTGGTTTCAGCGGACAGTCCGCTCGTGAGTAGGCTAGTTGGACGGACTAAGTATGGCGCATGCTCAGAAAGGATTTACACGGCGAAAGGTTGCATTGCTGTGTATTGGACGTCCTATTTCTAGTCCCGTCGTACGTGCTGTACACGTCATCGCGCAAGCTTTCGACGGACTGTCTGTTCATCGTGTGTGGTCAAGTCCGTCCGTCGGATTGTCTGACGGACTTAGTTGGCCAGACAGTCCGCCCGTGTGTACGCGGCTTTAGAGACAGTTCTTGTGTGTATATGTGTGTGTACATATTGAAATATATATATATATATATATATATATATATATATATATATATATATATATATATATATATATATACATACACACATACATACATACACAAATCTTTTTTTTTTTTAATCACACGTTTTTAAATTAATTAAATAAATATGATTAATTTTTATTGTTTTTTTATATATATGTGTGGGTTTGCGATGGCTGCTGGGGTCTGGCGGGGTGGTTGCTGGGGGATTGTTTTCATCTATTGATCAGTTTATTTTATTGTGTTCCATCAGATCACTATCTCATCTTTCCCCATGGAGAGTTTGGAAATAGTGTGGTGGGTTTGTCCCCTGGCGCCTACCCCGCTAGTCAACTGTGGCCGTCTTAAATCTAATTTGTTTTTATATGAAATTACATTTTTCCCCTACTAGGCGTCCACCTAGTATGTATGTATCTGTGAGTGCTATACACTGCCCCCACTAGATGGCGCCTATCGTCAGCACATATAAGGCCTGTAGCAGCCTTGGTCTTCTATGCTTGAGGAAGGCAGTGCCTGTGGCTTACAGTGCGCATGCGCCGAAATGTCATTGCATCATCATTGACCTCACTGCGCTGGGCTTCTGCTGCTTACAGTTGACTGAGAGTCAAGCCTCGCTCTCAGCTCCATTGGTCTGCATTATAACTTCCTGCTGGACGGGACTCTATTTTGTTTGCCTATGGACGGATACAATACAGGGCTAGCACCATGGTGGGACACCACACATTTGCTTCTGGCCCATGTGCACACATCACTTCCTGCATTTGTTCTTCTGATGTAAATCAGGAAGGACTATGCAACTATAAATGAGAGCTCCTTTCTATTAAAATATACAGTAAAATCTTGGATTGTGAGCATAATGTGAGGAGTGTGAAGAGAAAGATAGTTGGCAGTGTGTACAGGAGAGGAGTGTGGGGGGTATGACAGTTGACAGTATATACAGGAGAGGAGTGTGGAGGGTATGACAGTGGGCAGTATGTACAGGAGAGGAGTATGGAGGGTATGACAGTCGGCACTATGTGCAGGTGAGGAGGATGAAGGAATCTGGGAAGGAAAAATGTAAAGGTTTGTGGAAGGATGTTTAGGGACTGCGTAGTGGTTAAGCAGGCCATACATGAATTGAAATTAAGTCAATTAACAGAGACCAGCCATAGTCGATCTATTTATGGGCTAGCTGGTTGTACACAAGTCAATATATTCATCAACTTGAATACAACCAGCCTGTCGGTTTTTTCCCAAAACAATCAGTGCTGCCAGCTATAGTTAACAACACTGATCATTGTATTGCATGGGTAGGGAAGGCTCTCCACTGGCAGAACACAATAACACTGCGGGATTGATTCCCCCCATCCACAGGTCAGCAGGTGAGAGACGGTTTATGGGGACAGGCTGGGGAGAGAGGTCTGTCAGTAGGGGGGTGTGAAGTGGTCATGGAGGGATATCCATCAGCGGGTGGGGGGAGTAACTGGGAGTGATATCTTTTGGAGTAGGGTCTGTCATCTGCAGGTTGGGAAATGGTCACCAGTGATACAAGTTGAAGGGAAGTGGCTAACATAGGAAGTGGCTGGGGAGTGACCTGGTTGGTGGTGAGTGTGAAATGGATGATGTGTTTCACGTTTCTTTCACATTTGCTGTAATGTTTACCGCCTTCGTAAAAGTGATCTGTGGTGTATTGTAATGAGTGGTATAGCAGATGACAGGCGTTCATGAGGTGCTACTGCTGCCTCCTTGTTTTTTTTTTTATATTGGTGAATGGCAGTTTTACATTGTTGGACTATGCTGCTACTGTGAGCGAGTTTGGCATTCAGTTGCAGAGTGGCCTCATGGAAATCAATAGGTGAGTTTGACAGGCGGTGCTGCCTGTCAAACTCTGCAGGCTCCAAGCTGTCCATTGAGCTCAGTGCCTCTGACAAAAAGTGAGGAGAGGCACTGTGAGCTTATCCTCTCAGTCTGCTGCAAACAGAGTATGCCAGCTTGTATTTAAAGCAGAGGCCCAGTGATAATTCTTTTTTTTTATTTTGTTTAAACCTTTCAGACACTTACATATGCATAGTATTACACTCACTTGTTTTGTGCAATATCTCCCCTGATGTCCGGCTTCGTTTGAAAAACGTAGTTATAAAAACTGTTGATGGCAGGTTTCATCTTGCTTGTGAGCATGTGAAGCCCACACGCATAAACTTCCTGGATGCAGTGAATGCTGAGCTACCAGCATTTACCGCTCGTTCGCACGCATGTTCAGTTTGTACGGCGCTGAGCGCTGTAAACTTCCACATTGCCATCACAATGGGCGGCGTCGTCGGAAGTTCCTGCCCCATTGTAATGGCAACAAAGAATGATCTCGCAATCATTAGAGGCGGACAGCCACACTGACTCCAGGGAGACAACTGGCACTTAGCTCCCAGGAGACAATGCACCACCGAGGATGATGACGATACACGCCCATACCCGCGGGGGTCAGAACCAGGAACTAAGACAAAAAAGAAGGCTAGACAGGTATCCACTGAGAAAAAAAAATTTTTTTATTTAATTTGGCAATGTATGGCGTGCGAGGATGGGATTAAGGTGAACTTAAATATTTGTGTGGACCTCCGCTTTAAACTGGCCGCTCTGTATGTAGTGTCTGACAGGCTGCACAAGGAACCCCATATCTCTGAATTCATACATGATAGGAGCCCCAAATTTTGACCAGTGGTTAAGGAGGTCAGCTACATACCCCCCAAATTTGGACTCTATATGACCCCTGGTCGCTGAGCCAAGACCCTCGAAGTCGATAGGTTTTTTTTTTTTTTTTTTTTGTGATTTTTTTTTTTAATGGGCCTATCTTAAGGTAAGGGGCCTGGAGCTGCAGCTCCAATAGCCCCTATATTAATCCAGCCCTGGGTACAACATTTAGCAAGTCACATAGTTGATGATTAAAAGAGGCAGAGAGATCTAAGTATGCAGGCATCTGGGGTAAAGCCTTCTGGGGTAAAGTCTTCCCGGTCATGTAATCACCGCAGTAGAGCAATGCATATGCAAAGTGCTCCATGCTGAAATCAATGCAAACCCATTAAACAATCCACATTCAGTGAAAATTCATGTATTGCAAAGTGCTCCATGCTATAATCAAAGTTGTGTGAGTAATATACACTAGTAAGCTGTAAGCTTTGATATTTTGAAATTGACGTGGCTGCACTTATTGCCACTGATGAGGCGATACTCCTAGGCGGCATTGGTAGGCTACACTGATAGGCGGCACTGATATGCACTGATGGGCTCTGGTAGGCTGCACTGGTGAGCACTGATAGGCGGCACTGATGGGCACTGATAGGCAGCACTGGTGAGCTGCACTAATAAACAATGATAGGCGGCACTGATGAGCACTGTCTAGTATGGACCCGGAGGGAACTGCCCACATCAAAAGTTAAATAAACAATGGCGTGGGGTCCCCCCAAAATCCATACCATACCCTTATCCGAGCAAGCAGCCCGGCAGGTCAGGAAAGGGAAGGGATGAGCAAGTTCCCCCCTCCTGAACCATACTAAGCCGCATGCCCTCAACATGGGGAGGGTGGATGCTCTGCCCCCCCGCCCCAAAGCATCTTGTTACCATGTTGATGGGGACAAGGGTCTCATCCCCACAACCCTTGCTCGGTGGTTGTGGGGGATTTGCGGTTGGGGGGCTTATCGGAATCTGGAAGCCCCCTTTAACAAGAGGGCCCCCAGACCCTGGCCCTCCCCCTATGTGAATGGGTATCAGGCCCATTCACCAAAAAAGGTAGTGAAATGTAACAAAAGACCAAAGCCGTTTTTTGATAATTCCTTTATTAAAAATGTCTTCTTCTTCCCCTCGCTTCTTCCTTTGGTCTTCTTCTTCCTCCAGCTACTTCTTCCCCGGTTCTTCCTCCATCTTCCTCTGGTTTTCTCCATATTCTTCTGGCTTCTTCTTCTCTCACTTCGTCCTCCGTTCTTCTTTCTCCACAGCTGCCGCCGCCACTCCGCTAAAGATTCAAAAAACGAACCTCCTCCGATGCTGTGATGGGTGGATGACGTCATTCCAAGACCACGCCACTTGTGACGTAACTGTCTTGGGCATGATGGGTCAGTGATGTCACAAGGGGGCAGGGTGTCCGGCTGATGTCATCCGGTGGCCATGCCCAATTGTTATATATGAACTGTGCGCTATGGAAGAGGACAGATCGGCTGGCCTCAGTGTCGGAGGAGGGTCGCTATTTTCATGTTCAGCGGGACCGTGGTAGGAGCAGTGGTAAAGAAAGACCGGAGGACGAAGCGGGGGAAGAAGAAGCCGGAAGAAGATGGAGAAGACCAAAGAAAGATAGAGGAAGAAGCGGGGGAAGAAGAAGCCAGAGGAAGATGGAGAAGACCGAAGAAAGATGGAGAAAGAAGCAGGGGAAAGAAGATGTCATTTTTAATAAAGAGATTGTCAAAAACCAGCTATTTTCTTTTGTCACATTTCACTACTTTTTTGGTTAATGGGTAGGGGGAAAAATTTACCAGATACCCATTTACATAGGGGGGTGGGATCTGGGAGCCCCCTTGTTAAAGAGGGCTTCCAGATTCTGATAAGCCCCCCGCCCGCAGACCCCCACAACCACCGGGCAAGGGTTGTAGGGAAGAGGCCCTTGTCCCCATCAACATGGGGAAGCAACCCGGTATGGTTCAGAAGGGGGGCACTCACCTCCCCTTTCCTGGCCTGCCGTGGCTGCTTGCTCGGATAAGGGTCTGGTATGGATTTTGGGGGGGACCCCACGCTATGTTATTTTTTTACATTTTGGTGCAGGGTTCCCCTTAAAATCCATAACAGACCAGAAGGGCCTGGTATGGATTTTGGCGGGGGGTCACGTGTATTTTATTTTTCATTTAGGCGTGGGGTCAACATCCAATGTTGGACAGCACAACAGTGTGAAACATCTCTAAGGCCTCATTGCTTAAAATCGCATCAAATTTGTGGCAAAAAGCACTGCAAACTCGCAAGACTTTTAGGTCGCACAAGTGTGAAAGGAGCCTTATGGACATCAAGTTGCATAAATGTTGGCCAAATGTGAAAGAAACCTAATGAGACTCATTGATAACACCTTTGAGTTAGGCCCCATTTGCACTTGTGCGACCAATGCCTGTGTAATCTTGCGTTATATGGACCTCAAATCGCATCAAAGTCAAACCAGAGTAGTGCAGGGATGAATTTGACCCATTTGCAGGATACACAAGTGAGAATAGGGCCTAATTCAAAGGTGTTATCCATGAATCTCATTCACGATGCTGCGACCTGAAAGTCACACTATTTTGCTGCTGCAACTTGGCCCCAACTTCTGGGAATGCCTGTGTAATATTGCGTCTTATGTACCTCAAGTCACATGAAAGTCATACCAGTGTAGTACAGGGACTACTTTGAAGTTTTTGCAACTTAAAGTAGCACAGATATAAATGGTTATCATTGAGAATCATGGGGTACAACTTGTCATGCAACTCAAAAGGTCCAAATTGGCTGAAAATTTTTTTGAAACAAATCATATATTTTAATAGAAAGGAGCTCTCATTTATAGTTGCATAGTTCTTACTGATTTACATCAGCAGAACAAATGCAGGACGTGATGTGTGCACATGGGCCAGAAGCAAATGTGTGGTGATGCCAAACAAATCAATGAACCCCACTCACACCAAATCTAACTACCGCATGCACCCCCACATTGAGTAAGCACAAGTATATATCCTACACTTACCCGGCAAATGAGCAGCACCTCCTCTTTGCTATAGTCCACCTAGATGGAGATCCTGATTCCTGACCAGCACGGGAACTTCCGGGTGATTACAATGACTCATTTCCAGGTCAGAAGGTGAAACCACGCTCTTTTGATCACAGCTGCGAATATTTGCTCGCAACCACAATTATAACTTTTTATTTTCATTTATTTGCAGATATGCAAATCTGTATTTCTACATATAACGATATTTGAAGGCGAACTTAAGGGAGTTTGATAAGAAATGGTGTCCCTGAGATTGCAGCAGGTGAATTACAAAGACAAAGGCCCAGTTTGAGCCCTGGATCACACTGACAGCGGGAGGAAATCGTTCAGCTGAACTCACATGATTTCATTCCTTCATGTCAGTCACGACTGACATGAAGCGGGGAATTTCAGACATCTGTGTAGGTTTCACAGATGTTAATAATAAAAAAAAAATCGCACCCTGAAGTCGCTAAAAGTAGTACAGAAACTACTTTTGGAAATTTCGGCGCTGATTAGAATGGTGCAATTGCTGTCGGTTTGGCATGCGATTTGTACATCACTTAACCAGGTACCAAGCCTGGTTACGCATAGCAGCCTTGTCTTTATAACCTTTTGTTGTAGTGACGTTACACAGACTTCTTATGTGCTATTACAAACCCAGGTCCTTTAGAAAGATGCCAGGACCCCACATGCACCCCTTGAATAACTTCAGACCAAACGTGAGCGGTTGAAACAACTTTTACTGATAATGCAGCATGTATGACAGGGTAAAACGTCCTTTCCCTAACTGACTCTAGTAGTGACTGCCCCAGCATACCTGCACAGGATATAGCGAAGCTTCATCCAAAATGAGAAGCTCCATTTGTTTGCACCCTTCTCCCTTTTTTGTGGGGGTGGGGAGGGGGAGTGGGTACCTGGTTTTGACAAGTATCCGCTTCCACTTTTGGCATATTGAGATGGAAATTCAGCCCCCCCTTCTTCCCCCTGAAGTCTTCTGGGACATATCACAAGTCCCACAAGACTACAGGATCATTCACAAGGCACAGTGTGACTCATGCATGCGCAATAGGAAACTGACTGTGAAACCACAAGGCTTCACTTCATATTTCCCTAACTTCAGATGCCTGCACCTGCACCTGAAGCTGATTGAAGAATTGGCTCAGGTGAGGACATTGCTGGATCCAGGGGCAGGTAAGTGTCCTCATACTAAAAGTCAGCAGTTACAGTGTTTGTAACCGCTGACTAAGTTATAAGTTCTTTTGGGTGAAGTCCATACTTGGCACAACTCAACTAGAAAAGTCCAAAGTTTAGGTATCTTACAAAGAATCAGCGTTTCATTGACGAACCACAAGTCTCAGCGAGTTCCTTCAAGGTTGCCGTTCTGTTGCCCGACTTCCCAATCTCTTGAGACCCAAACCTCTTCCCTTTTATATCTCACGGGACAAGAGGCTAGACCCCAAAATTTTCTTTAAGGCATTTAGGGCCAGTTCACACCAGAGCCATTGTGATGTGTTAGGTGGCTTTGCCCAATACAACCACAACACAATAGCAAGGGAAATAACATTGCTTTAAATCATTGTTGTTCACACCTATATACCTGCATTGCCTGGCATTGCATTAAAATTATGCATGTATCATTGTTGTGCATCACAACACTGTAGCAACGCTGGTGTATCCCATTGTAGCACAAGATGTATGCACACGATTGTGCAGTAGAAATAAAGTTAAAATAAGTGTTTACAAATAAAGTTAAAAACTAAATTTCCCCTTCCTGTCACCATATTTCTGAAGCTACATGATGTGATATGCCATGAAGATAAAATAACGCAGCGCGAGAAAAATGCACTCAAACAGCAAGTATATATATCACAAACGCATCAGAAATGCAAATTAATGTGTTACAATATTGCACTTTAATGCGTCTCAGTGCAGATTCTGTATTGATTGCAATGTGGTGTGAACCAATTAGAGAATAACTGAGGTTGATTCACACTTCTGCGACCTGAAAGTTGTATGACTTTTCCAGGCGACTTTGACGTGACTTTGAAGCAATTTCAAGGAACGCCTGTCTAATCTTCCTGTAATGTCGGATTCAAATCACATCAATTAGGATGAGGATCCGACTTGGATGCAACTGCCATTCAATTCTATGGGCTGAAAACAGACAGAAGTCAGACCAAAATAGTGCAGGAACCTTTTCCAAAGTCAGAATGACACGAGTTTTACCAGTTAAGTTGGCTTTTTTGTTAGTTTTGGATAGAGAATTTAGAACCCCTGTCAATTTTTATTGCTGTCCATGTCCCCATTAGGAATATTTGTCCCCTCTATTTGTCTTGTTTACTATTATCATTGAAAGTGAAAGTAAAGGAAAATGACAAATTTTGGGTTGTCCCCAGAAAAGTAATAGAGGGGAAATCTTCCAATGGGGACACTAGTTCTGGTGACCTGCAGGTCCCCAAGAAATTCCTTTAATTTGCAGGGATTTCCTCTCACTTTCTGTTTTAGCTATGGAGCAGGAAGTGAAGTGAAATATTCTCAATAGGACAATGGCGAAAACAAAATCTGACAGGGGTCTATGTTCTTGTTCTATTCAAAATGAAAAAAAAAAAAACATTTTGCCTATAGCTCTACTTTAATGTGTTCAGCATATAAAAAGGGAACCTGGAATATCACAGCTCTCACTGTGTACAAGCTTGGACTACAGCAATGATTTACAGCAGTAGTCATCAACTCTGTCCTCAGGTTCCACTAACAGGCCAGGTTTTATGTATTACCTTGGGGAGGTGCAGACTAGAATACTGCAATCACTGAACAGCAAATTATATCACCTGTGATTTATTTCAGTTATCTTGCAAACCTGGCCTGTTAGTGGGCCCTGAGGACAGGGTTGATGACCACTGGTCTACAGCATCTCCAGTGGCCTTCTGCATATGGATACTTACATCAGTGGTCTTCAACTCCTGTCCTCAGGACCCACTAACAGGCCAGGTTTGCAAGATAACTGAAATACATCACAGGTGATATCACTTGCTGCTCAGTGATTGCAGTATCCTAGTCTGCGTTTCCCCAAGGTAATACATAAAACCTGGCCTGTTAGTAGGCCCTGAGGACAGGGTTGATGACCACTGACTTATATGGAGCTAAGCTGGCCCCATGTAAGTATACAAAAAATATAACTGCCGCAGTTGGGTTATACATGACTACTAAATTTGATCTGGGCATCAAAGCCTCAATGACCTCTGGTCACGAAAGAGTTAAAAAACAAGTTGGCATCTGCATCTTTCATATTGTTCTCCTGGTGGGTTCCCTTTAAGACATATAATATAGTGAGTTATGGTAATTCCGTTTTTTAACATCAAGTCGAATGTTTACCCAGGAACAAACGTGTCAACTCTACAGCGTTCAGCTCAACAAACAGAATTTTAAACACAGGCAGCTAAAAATGAATTTGAACTCAGATCAGAAAACTTCACCCACAGGAAACAGCCATCGCCAACTCTTGTTACTTTCGAAAACCTCTCCAGATCCCACGACTCCCTCTCTACGGATCCCATAGCATAGAACAGAACTTTATTATTTTATTTTTAGGTGACAAGAAGGGCAGAGAGAATCTAGTCTGAGGAAATCACAGCACGCTGTTCCAAGGTTTCCTCGTTAACCTTTCTGGTGCCAGGCTAAGTACGAGGCTTTGCTGCTGCCCTTGGCCCTGCAGGGGTTAAGATGTCTTTTTTTTTTTTTTTCAGGAAAACCAAATGTGAATGGATTGAATCGGGTTCCCTAATGAGACGGCTTTGGTGTGTTTACCCCAAATAACGCAGCCTGAATGCTGATCCCTCACATAACCTCACACACTCTACATTCGAAAGACTGCACTTCCCATTGGATCTCCAGGAAACACCAGTTCTTTTTGGCTGGAACCCCCACAAATCAGGGACAGCCATATCAGGCTCCCCTGGGCACCCTGCATGTCATTAAAGTGCAGTGCACGGCTTTGTAGCACTCTTCCTCTCATTGGGCGACCTGGAAAACACTGGGGAGAGTGGTTTGAGGTGAACAGAGGTCTGGGTATAAATAGCATCTGGTTACATGACGGGGAGATTCAAAAAAGTTATCTCTAAATTTTCCACAGACTTATAGACCACAGGCTTCTCCTGCTGGCTTTATTTTACAGTAGGACATACAGTGGGATATACATAGACCTACTATCTGTCTTAGACACAGAAGCACACACATCGCCTGAATGAGCTTATACTACATTCACAGACAGATAGGTCCCCACAATGCTCAATAGAGGGACTCACACTTTTAATGCAATATTGAAAAATATACCATTAAAGCCAACCTCCGAGCAAATACAGTATATAAATCATCATGCAATGCTGGTACGTATTCATTAAAATAACATTAAGGCTACTTTCACACTGGGGCGTTGTGTGTGTTAGCGTTAATGTGCCGTTAGTTCTAGTGGCGCTTTACAGATGTTATAGCGGGGCTATTCCGCTGCTAGCGGGGCACTTTTAACCCCTGCTAGTGGCAGAGGAAAGGGTTAATAGCAACCGAAATGCGCCGCTGCGGAGGCGCTTTGCAGTCGCTTTTGCAGCAGCACCCATTTGTTTCAAATGGCAGGGGCGGTGGAGGAGCGCTGTAGGATGCTGCTTGCAGGACTTTTTTTCCCGTCCTGCAAGTGCACTGCCCCGGTGTGAAAGCACTCCGACTTTCACACTGGGGTGGCTAGAGAGGCAGTTTACAGGCGCTATTTATAGTGCAAAAATGCCTGAAAAGCTCCCAGTCTGAAAGGGGTCTAAAGCCCAACTCTAGACAACCTGTTTAGTGTGGGGCAGTGATCTCCAAACTGTGGCCCACCGCTAGCCCTTATCTGGCCTTTGGGGCACTATTCCTCTGACTCACACTAACAGTGGGGCATCATTCCTGCCACTGACCCCAACAATGGGGTATTATTCTTCCCAATAATACCAATGATAGAGCACTATTAGGTAGCATGCACAATGGACATAATAATAACGTTATAAAAACATCAATAGCTTTGCAGTGAGTTTTTCAGCGTTTTTTTTTTTCTTTAACTTTAATACTGCGGTAGGTTGGCTCCCCTGCGGGAATCACCATAGCTATACAGTGGATAATTTAAGAGCTATAGGGGGCACCCGCAGTGTGAAGCCGGAACCGATACACGTGACCCGTGGCCGCGATGTCCGCCGGCGACCCGCTTTTGCTCCTGAGAGAGACAGAACGGGGATCTGTCAATGTAAACAGACATATCCCTGTTCTCTCAGGGAAGTGGAGAGAGATCTGCTCTTCCTAGTAATCAGGAACAGCAATCTCTCTCTCTACTCCCTGTCAGTACACTCCTCTCACAGTTAGAAACACCTCCCTAGGATACACTTAACCCCTTTATCGCCCCCTAGTGATAACCCCTTCCTTGCCAGTGACATTTATACAGTAATTAGTGGCTATTTTTAGCCCTGATCGCTGTATAAATGTCAATGGGCACAAAAAAAGTGTCAAATGTGTCCGATCTGTCCACCACAATGTCGCAGTCCCACTAAAAATCACTGATCCCTGACATTACTAGTTTACCAAAAATATGTAGAAGAATACATATTGGCCTAAACTGATGGAATTTTATTTTTATTTTTTTTGGTGGTGGTGGTGGGGGGGATATTTATTATAGCAAAAAAGTAAAACATATTGCTTTTTTTGTTTATAGTGCAAAAAATAAAAACTGTAGAGGTGATCAATACCACCAAAAGAAAGCTCTATTTGTGGGAAAAAAAGGACGTCAATTTTGTTTGGGCATAGCGTCGCAATTGTCAGTTCACAGTGCCGTATCGCAAAAAAATGGCCTGAACAGTAAGGGGGCAAATCCTCCCTTGGCTGAAATGGTTCAATCAATGGAATCAAAAACGTTAATGCTGGTAAGTTGCATTTGGTAGTGTTTATCATCGTTTATTGGCGTTTTTGACGTTGGAGTGTTTTTACAGCTGAAAAACTCCTCTCGGTACCCACTAGTTATGGAGGTTTTTTTACAGCCAAAAATGCCGCAGCCAAAAAAAAGTTGATAACAGCCTATGTGTGCACACATAGGATATACATTCTGGAGAGTTTATTGACCGTAGAAAAAAACATCTGAAGCCGAAAACAGCAGCTCTATAAATGCCCAGTGTGCATGAGGCCTTACTCCCAATAATACCAATGATGGGGCATTATTTCTCCCACTGACACTGACAATGGGGCACCATTTCTCCTGCTGATACAATTGATGGGGAATTATAAATTCCACTGATACCAATGATGCAGCACTATTCCTCCGACTCATGCCAATGATTGGGCACTATTCATTCCACTGATACCAATGATGGGGCACTATTCCTCCCACTGATACCAATGATTGGGCACTGTTCCACTCACTGCTACCAATGAAGGGGGACTATTCCTTCCACTGATACCAATGATGGGACACTATTCCTCCCACTGAGACCAATGATAGAGCACTATTCCTCTCACTGATACCAATGATGAGGCACTATTCCTCTCACTGCTACCAATGATGGGGCACTATTCCTTCCACTGATACCAATGATGGGACACTATTCCTCCCACTGAGACCAATGATAGAGCACTATTCCTCTCACTGATACCAATGATGAGGCACTATTCCTCTCACTGCTACCAATGATGGGGCACTATTCCTTCCACTGATACCAATGATGGGACACTATTCCTCCCACTGAGACCAATGATAGAGCACTATTCCTCTCACTGATACGAATGATGAGGCACTATTCCTGCCACTGATACCAAAGATGGGGCACTATTCCTCTCACTGATACCAATGATGGGGCACATTTCCTCCCTATATCACTAATGATGGGACACTATTCCTCCCACTGTTACTAATATTAATGATGGGGCACTATTCCTCCCACTAATACCAAAGATGGGGCCCTATTCCTCCCACTGATACCAATGATGGGGCACCATTTACTTTTATTCACATGCAATGTGCTTTTGAACTTGTAAAAAATGTGACTACTTCAGGGGAGTCAGTTCCCAGCACCCTCCCTACTAGCATATCATAACTGTCTTCCCTTACAGGAGTGATAGCACAGAGCAGCAGTCTCAGGGCTTTTGGATGTCTAATAAAGAGAGGCCTTTAAAGGTAAATAGCACTCATTAAGTAATAACAAGTTCCTGCCCGGCGGGTGCTTTCTAGTTCTCGCAGGATATACCCATAGATTATCCAGAGACTGCTCCTTGTGCATGCTGACCAGACACAGTTGATTTCTGATCACAGTACCGAGCCCCTCAGAGTGTGATCAATCACAGCAATCAAATTCACAGTTTCAATAGTAAGCAAGGCTATCATTTATGATGCCTTGCTTACCACTGTGATGATCTCTGTGGTTGGTCATAGGGATCACATGGTACTAATAACAGGCCCTGTACCATGTGATTTATGTGATCCATCACAGTAGTAAGCAAGGTTTCATAACTGAAACCTTTGCACAGTGGTAGAGATTGCTTACTACAGTGATAGCAGTGGTAAAATAATAATAACAAAAGGTAATTATATATATTTACAGTTAAGTCCATATATATTTGGATGCAGGCACAATTTTCATACTTTTGGCTCTGTAGGCCTCCAGAAAAAATTAAAACGGAACAATCCAAATGAATTTGAAGTGCAGACTTTCAGCTTTAATTCAGGTGGTTGAACAAAAATATCAAGTACAAATTTTATGAATTGCAACCATTTTTATACACAGCCCCCCATTTTCAGGGGCTCAAAAGGAGTAGGACAAATTAATATAATCATAAATAAAATGTTAATTTTTTTATATTTTGTTGAGAATCTTTTACTGGCAATGACGGCCTGAAGTCTGGAACCCATGGACATGATCAAAGACTGGGTTTCCTCCTTTCTGATACTTTGTCAGGCTCTAACTGCAGCTGTCTTCAGTTGTTCAATTGGTTTGAGATGAGGTGATTGACTAGGCCATTGCAGAATATTCCACTTCTTTTCCTTCATAAGCTCCTGGGTTGCTTTTGCAGTGTGTTTTGGATCATTGTTCATCTGTACTGTGACGCGCCATCCAATCAACTTTGCTGCATTTGGCTGAATCTGGACGGACAGTATATCTCTAAACACTGAAGAATTCATTTGTCTGCTTCTGTCTTCTTTTCACATCATCAGTAAACACCTATGACCCATTGCCACTGGAAGACATGCACGCCCATGCCATCACACTGCCTCCACCATGTTTTACAGATGATGCTGTGTGCTTTGGATCATGAGCTGGTCTAAGTCCTCGCCACACTTTTTTCTTACTGTCATTCTGGTACAGATTAATCTTAGTTTCATCCGTCCAAAAAATGCTTTTCCAGAACTAGTCTGACATTTTTAGATGTTTTTTGGCAAAGTCTAATAGGGTTTTTCTATTCTTCAGGCTTATGGATAAGTTGGACTTTGTGGTGAACCCTCTGTATTTGCTCTCTTGAAGTCTTCTCTTGATTGTAGACTTTGACAATGATACGCCCACCTCCTGGAGAGTGTCCTTCATTTCTCTGGATGTTGTGAATGGGTTTTTCTTAACCATAGAGAGGATCCTGCGATCATCCACCACTGTTGTCTTCCATGGGCATCCAGGCCTTTTTATGTTGCTGAGCTCACCAATGCGTTCTTCTTTCCTCAGAATGTACCAAACTGTTGCTTTGGCCACTCCTAATGTTGCTGCTATCTCTCTTATGGATTTGTTTAATTTTTGAAGCGTTACATGATATAGTTTCACAGCAATAAATTCCAAATGCAAATACCACACTTAGAATCAACTCCAGACCTTTTACCTGCTTAATTGATGAAGAAATATCAAAGGAGTAGCCCACACCTGGCCATGAAACAGCTTTTGATTCAATTGTCCTATTACTTTTGGTCCCTTGAAAAAAAAGGGGGGGGGGTGGCTATTCTTAAGATCTGTAATTCCTAAACCATTCCTCCAATTTGGATGTCCATACCCTCAAATTAAAACATATCCATTATATAACTATAGCTTGAATATATTTTGTGTCCAAATATATATATGAACCTAACCATATATACAGTATAAACATATAATTGTGTATGTATATTGTACGGTTTGTTATTTATACTTCATCAGGAAGCATTTCCGGTCACATCACATCTGGGTCCGAGCTTCCGGTTTGTCTCACAGGGGGAGTGGAAGCCATGCCGACCTTCTGGTGTCAGTGTGGCAGTGTGTGGCTCCTTACCAACGTTCTCGCAGGTCTTACTTAGTGCCGGGACAAGGCATAAACACATGTAAGCAGGATTTTTTGTATTATTCATAGTTTTTAATAAAAAGAGTATTGCGCTGTTGGTTCTCCCTTTGTCTTTCATTCCAGACATCGAGGTGGAGAGGAGACCATGGCATAGAGGATTAACTGTTTCCCCCAGTCTACCTACTGCATGATTTCTCCATATAACCTTCTAGACCTTGTTTTTAGTTAAAGAGGTCATGGCTATCTGGTGAGCAGGCTTTTCATTTGAGCAATTTGGGTGTCATTTGCACTCATTATGAGGGGTGAAGGACTTTTTACTGCTAATAGATCAAGACTACTCACTGAAGATTAATGGACTCTTAAGATTTATATTCACTAATATTGTCTTATTTGTTTCACATTGTTCCATGTTTATGGTCGTAAAGTACACTTTATTAAAATGTTTCTCTTTAAAAGCATCCCCTATTATCACAAATTCACCAGTGCAGTGTTGCCTCTGCCTGCCACCTGTACGAACCCTGGCCTATTTATAGAACACCTTACTGCCTGCTACCTGGACTGATCTTTTGCCTGTTTGCTGACCATGTCTCTGCCTGCACCTTAACTGACAGATATGCACATCATGTTAATTACATTCCTGAAAGACATCAGGACAGTGGACATGGCATTCCTGGGGGGCAGCCATGTACCAGTAGGCTAGGCTTGCTTGACTTAAAGGAAATGGGACTGCAGTAGGTGATTTTTACACTAAGCTATATTCCCTGACCACTCGTACAGAGGTGACCATTACAGTACAATTAGTTTTGACATTGGTTGATTTGTGTGATACACAAGATACAATACCCAGTACATAGTCACTCCAGACAGTGAAAGTCTCACACGTGTGCTACTGGCATACTTATGAGGAGTAGCAGAATGTGTTTTGGGGTGTAATTCTAAGTATGCCAATGCTGCCTGTGGGAAATATCTTATTAAACTGTCAGCATTGTGTAAAAAACAATGAATTTTCATTTTATTAATGCATTATCCAAAAATGTGACAATAAAATTAAGTCTTCAAAAGACCAACCAGGCCTCTTAAAATATACCTTGGGGTGTTTACTTTCCATAATGTGGTCATTTCATTGGTGTTTCTACTGTCCTGATGCTCCAGGGCCTCCAAAAATGTGATAGGTAGTCAAACATTTAGATGCGTAATTTATGTTCCTAGAACGTCTGAAGGTGATCCTTTTGCTTTCGGGCCCCTTTATATGGCTATGTTATACAAACATGTGGTATCACCATACTCGGGAAGAATAGCAGACTATGTTTTGGGGTGTAATTTTAAGTGTGCCCATGATGTATGTATGAAATATCTTATGAGTTGACAACTTTGTGTGAAAAAATACATTTTTCATTTTCTTTCCCGCATTTTCCAATAACTTGTGGCAAAAAATGGCATTTTCAAAAGACTCGCTGTGCTTTTTAGAAAACTCCTTTGAGTGATTGCTTTCAAAAATGGGGTAATTTTGTGGGTGTTTCCACTGTCCTGGTGCTCCAGGACCTTCAAAAATGTGATAGGTAGTCAAGAAATTAGATGCGTCATTTACGTGTAATTTATGCTCCTTTAAAGCCCAAAGGTGCTCCTTGGATTTTGGACTCCTCTATGCATCTAGGCTGTGAAATACACACATGTGGTATCCCCATACTTGGGAGGCATAGTAGAATGCGTTTTGGGTGTAATTCTAAGTATGCCTATGTTGTATATAAAAATGTATTTGTTAAATTGTCACCTTTGCAAAAAAAAAAAAAAACTTTTTAAAAAAATGCCTTTAATTTTTTTAAACAATCTTGACAGAAATGTACAGTACCACTTCAAAAAAATCACCATGCCTCTTACTAAATACCTCGAACTGTCTACTTTCCAAAAAGGAAACTGGGTGGTATTTGTATTGTCCTGGCCTATTTAGGGCCACAAGAAATGAGATAAGCAATCAGTGGATTTTTTTATTTTTCAATTGAGGGCACCGTATATTCACTGTCACTTGTAGCTTTGTCACTATTATTTAAGTATATATTACATTACACTTTCTTTAGGCACGCTTTCTAGTTTACAATAAAACATTTTTTTTGTGCCTTTCCCATTACATTCTTCTTGGCCTTTCTCACTCTTCTTCTCAGGGGGTCTGCGGTGGGGGGCCCTCCATAAAGGTTCTGCTGCCTGGCTGTCCACCCACCCTCAGCTCCCAAAGGGAACCTATGCTCTGCAGGTTCACAGCACTGGGATCCAGATAACATTGCTCTACATAGCTACCGATATATGGGATTCTGCAGATTGGGCAGATTTTACTTTCGATTTCACTGCTATGTAAGTATGTCGGACATTGGATGCTGTTTGCCTTTTGAAAATTGACACACTTAGTGAACCGTCTGTTTGTTTTATCTTATTTGACATGGTTCCTCCACAGATGTACACTTAAACCAACTTTGGCTGCCTCCTGATGAAGTGGGCGTTGTCCCGTGAAATGCATAGAGATTACAACTTCAGCAATTCAACAGTGTTCTACTAATTATGTTGGTATTCAGAATGTACATAGTTTAAAAATCGTATTTTTTGTCTTTCTATATTTATGTGGAAATATAAATGTCATGTGTATTTTTTTTATTCTTTTTTTGTTAACTCCAATAAATTGTGTACTTTTTATATAACCCAGTTGTATTTGTGAATGAGCACTACTCTCAAATTCCCATGAGCAAATATTTTTGTTCTTTGTGTAGACATTTTTGGGACTGAATGCTGCTCAGGTTTAAACATATGGTGGCTTCCTTTGTTCCTTCAATCCGTACCTGGATGAATCAATGTTCAAATATACTATATATACCATATTTTGTAGACTTTATAAGTTTCACACACTAAATAATATACACTGATTTGGGTTATTTTTGTCAAAGAAATGTAGCAGAATATATTTTAGGCCAAATTTATGAAGAAAGATGTTTTTTAAGAGAAACTTGCTTTTTTAACATTTTAGGTATTTTTTTAATTTATATAGCAAAAAATGAAAAACCCAGTGGTGATTAAATACCACCAAAAGAAAGCTATATCTGACTCAAACAAATATAAAAATTTAATTTAGTACAGTATTGCAGAGTATTGACGAGTAATTGTCATATACAGTGTGAGAGCACCGAAATCTGAAAATTGGCCTGGGCTGGAAGGGGGTGAAAGTGTTCCATATTGAGATGGTTAAATGCACATAAAATCTCATGGGAAGATTGTTGTTAAAATGAATGGTCTAGCAACAGTGTCTATTTAACTGCAGTATAAAAAAGTGAGGTCAGCAAGCTGGCTCTGCTGTCTGGCAGGGCTGTGCATATTTCAATACTGGCAGAACATAATAATAAATCCTTAAAATGGCTCCCATTAATGTATTTCAATTGTGCAACACTCATAGAATTCACAAGACTGCTATATACTGCTGATGAGAAAAGGTATTTAGCAGTTTATATTGACTAAAATAATTGTATTTCCAATGTCTGTGTACTGTGGGAGACCAGATATAGTGAATGCAGGGTCCTGGGTTTAGTAACATTAGGCCTGGCAAAATGCATTGGAGCGGAAGGGTATGAATGGTTGGATGTAGCAGTGTGGTTTGTATGACCTGAATAAATTGGTTTTAAAGCGGTTGTAAAGGTTAGTTTTTTCCCCCTTTTAAATAACAAACATGTTATACTTACCTCCACTGTGCAAGGGTTTTGCACAAAGTGGCTCGATCCTCCTTTTCTGGGCTACCTTAGCGGAGCTCCTAGCTCCTCCTCTTCTCTAGTGCCCCCAGGGAGAGCCACATTCCATGGGGGCACTCGTGAGGGCGCAGACACAGACAGCAAGACTCGGCCCGCCCCCGGCTCCCGTGTCACTGGATTTGATTGGCAACAGCAGGAGCAAATGGCTGCACTGCTATCAATCTATTCAATGAGGACTCAAGACAGTGGCTGGAGCTAATGTGCTCGTCCCTGTCACTGGAACGATCGGGTTCAGGGGGGGCTCTGGGGGTAGCTGCACTACATAAGGTTTTTCACCTAATGCAGGGATATGCAATTAACGGACCTCCAGCTGTTGCAGAACTACAACTCCCATGAGGCATAGCAAGACTCTGACAGCCACAAGCATGACACCCAGAGGCAGAGGCATGATGGGACTTGTAGTTTTGCAACAGCTGGAGGTCCGCTAATTGCATATCCATGACCTAATGCATAGAATGCATTAAGGTGAAAAAACATGAGGGTTTACAACCCCTTTAAGCTCAGTGATGTCATTAAATTGTGTCCCTTTCTTCTTTGACACCCAGCTTGCTGAGGAGAGGGACTCTTTCCTGGGTGGGCACCTGATGCACCCATGAACGGAGGAAAAGGGAATGTCTTGAATCGATGTTACTCACTATTGATTCTACTAGTTGTATTCAACATTTCAAACCATAAAGCAGATTCACATGGAATTTTTATGCCAATGTATGGCTTACAAGCCAACTCATATAAATTGTACACTTGACATATTGGGGTTGATTTGCTAAAACTGGAGAGTGCAAAATCTGGTGCAGCTGTGGATGGTAGCCAATAACTTCAGTTTGTTCAATTAAGTTTTGACAAAAAACAAAACAAAAAAAACTATAAACTGATTGGTTTCTATGCAGAGCTGCACCAGATTTTGCTCGCTCCAGTTTTAATAAATCATCCCCATTCTAGTATGTCAGACCTTCCTAGAAAGGATTTCAGTGAAGTAGGCTAAGCAAATCAGCAAGGAATTCCCCTTGCTTGTCCATAGGCTCATGATCTTCTGGGGGAATTCCATGAGAGGACAAGCCATGTAATCCTTCCACATTGTTCTGAGTCTATCCCAGGGCCTCCTGTCTGTCGGAAGTGGTGAGAATAGCTTTGAAATTAGTTTCTTGGTGGAACATAGTATATTATTCCAGAATAAGCTACTCATAGCATTACTTTAATTCAGGATGGATTTGATTTAAATCACTAGTAAAAAGGCTTGATTTAAATCATACTTTTTAAACAGCAACTGTCATCTCTATCCTGCACCGGCTCCTCCTCTGACCCGCTGTTGACTCACGGACAGTCCCATTCACTTTAATGGGATGGCTGGTGATGCGACAGTGGCACAACAAGGTGAGGGACGTGGCGGTAGCAAGCGAGTGGATGCCCGCTAACAGGTGCTGCCATGATGGATCTGAAATGACAGGCGCTCTTTAAATGTATTGGATTCATTTACCAAAAATTTAAATATAGCAGAATATACAGCCTCATGCTACATAACTAAGCTCCATTTCATGCTGAATAAACAAAATTATTAATGTATCTTAAATAGAAAACTATCTTTAGATAGATTTTTACTCCAAAAGCATTTCAATAAAATAAATTTAAATTTAAATTTAATAAAATTTAATAAAAATCAAAAAAAATCTGATTCAAATCAAACAAATCCGATTTTTAAAAACAAAAAGCAAAACTACAAAACCAGCTTTTGTTGCAATATTCAGGTTCAAGCCAGAGTTTTTCCCCGCAATACTTTTGTTCTGCCACTAGATGTCCTCAGTTTAATGGCCAGCATCATTTCATTCACTTACTTTGAGCGCAGTTCATTCTTCTCCATGCGTCTGGACAGTAAAAGGGGAAGTAGCACAGTGCTTAAGCCCAAATTCATATTCATCCTATTTGGCATGCAATATGACATGTCAAATCACATGCCAAATCGGCAGCTATTGCTGGCAATGGCACAGTCTGAATTGGTGCAGCATCGCACCGATTCCCAAAAGTAGTTCCTGTACTACTTTTGCCAACTTAGGGGGCGATTTGAATAGACATCTGTGCATGAACCCGCACAGATGTCTGTCAAATTGCCCCCAAAGTCGGACTGCATTCCCGGGGGTTGAAATTGTGCGAGTTCAGCTGAACTTGCACGATTTCTAACCTGCAGCAATGTGAACCTAGGCTTACTCATCTTGCTGTCACTCTGCCTTCTCCTCCTATCAGCATACTTCTTGTCAGCACATTAACTTATTGGTTCCTTGTGCTGCTTCTCCCTCCCCTTCCCTGAGCTCTGCTGTACAGGGAATGCAGGAGGTTGATGCAGATCATATTCAAGTACAAAGACTGCTTGCATATAAAAAATTTATGATATCTCAGTGATTACAGAGATGCATTGGGTTGTGTCTCTTATAGCTGCATGGAGTTCAGCTTTAAAGGGGTTGTAAAGGTAAATGTTTTTTCACCTTAATGCATTCTATGCATTAAGGTGAAAAAACATCTGGCAGTGCCTGCGCCCCCAGCCCCCCCCGTTTTACTTACCTCACCCCTCGAAAGTCCCGCGCTCGTCCCCGACTTCCTCTTCACCACTCAGCCTTGCCGCTGATTGGCTGGAGTGGATGGATGGAAAGCAGCGCAGCCATTGGCTTGTGCTGCTGTCAATCACATCCACTGATGTCGAGCACCGGGGGGGCAGGGCCGTGTGATACAGCGAGCGGCTATAGCCGCCGGCTGTATCATGGGAGCGTGCCCGCAGGTGCTTCTCACCATGTGAGGGAGCTCGCATGAACGTGAGAAGCACCTGTGGGAGGAAGCAGAGACAGCCGCCGAGGGACCCCAGAAGAGCAGGTTCGGGGCCACTCTGTGCAAAACGAGCTGCACAGTGGAGGTAAGTATAACATGTTTGTTATTTAAAAAAAAAAAATAATTTTAACTTTACAAGTTTAAAGTGTACTTATCATGGCAGAAATATGAGGACTGCCATTGGGACTCTTTCTGTGTCCGGCTGCCATTCTTCCAAGTCTCAGATGCAGAACAAGCAGGTAATGGATGGAAGTCAAAGACATGTCAGAATTCCTTATCTTAATTCTAAGGACCACAGAGCTCTCTAAGCAGAAACTCAGAATTTGACCCTTTGTTCACATAACCTTACTTTATTACCCAAATCTCTTATTTTTTACACATTTATAAGGACAGAGTCCTGGTTATCCATATGCAATTTTTATTATTTTGCTTATGTGTATCTCATTGCTTCTCATCAAGTGGAAGTACTGGACATTTACAGTATAATTTTGCCTGAGTCAAAGATTAAAGAGGAACTGTAGTCTGCTCACATAATTTGTAATAAAAATATCTTTGCCATTCTGAAACTTGCCAAATATGATGCATTAATCTCCCTCCACTGAGTCTGACTTCAGCCATTTTAACTGTGGGCAGCTGAAGCTGCTGCCTGTTCACTTCCTGGTATTACACAGACACACAGAGGCACACCTCCAGCTCTGCAGCCCTGCAGCTCTCATTGGTCGTCTTATTTATTTATTTATTTTTTTCAATCTCTTTATTAAATATTTTTTGCTACATATAAAAAGGAGAATTGCAGTCATACACATCAAAAAAGATAACTTCTCAAAATTCCAACACCAATTACAAATGTAGCACTAACCCCCGAAGGAGCTGCTGGTTATTTTTGGGCTTACCGTTACCTTCCGCATGTCTGGCATGTCTAGGGGATATCCCGTGGTAGATGACCCAGTAACTTGAGACTGAAAATAGATCCAGTTGAATGGATTTTATTTGCAAACTTCAACCATTGAACAAACAATCTTTAACTTGGGATCAGAGGGTTGGAAAGAAAAGTCCAGGTACTCTCAATGTCAAAGTCAAAAACACTAAAGAACTTGCTTACTGCATCCAGAGAATAGCCATTCGCAGCTGGATGAACACTCAGGTTGGACAGTCCCTCTCTCACAAGGCCTAGCAGCCAACAAGGTGCTTGCTAAGGAACAAAGTCTTTATCACCGACGTTGTTGCAGAACACGTAGGAAACTAAGCTGTAGAACACTTGTAGGATACCTGGATCTTTCAACCAGCTTGGTGATATCCACAAGTCCGGATTCTCTCGGGTTACTTCAGCCCTTCTAGGCTCTTGTTAAGAAAACCAAACTCAGGCGTGGTAATCTTCTAAAGAGTCCTCCCCTGGAATGCTTGAAGTTCAATGGGTCTCTCCCGAACCGGAGAAGACACCCAACCACCTCAGAACCTCCTTTAGTTTCCTTGCCTTGGGCTAGCCAGCCCCGAGGCATTCAAGTCGGGTGGATCCACACCCCAGGCCATAGCCTTCCTGGGGGCTGGTCAGGAGGACCAGGACCAAGTACTCAACACTTCATACTGGACCGGAAACCCCGAACCACGTGACATCCGTGTCTTAAATACCCTCTCCCAGAGGGCACAGTGGGAGGGCCACTCCCACTGACCTGGCTCTGAAAGAGAGTAATCTAAACGCCTGACTAGACCATAGTTCCACACCTGCCACCAGAGACAGCCCCCCCCCCCCCCCAGTGGCCTGGCTGAACATCTCACCGTCCAGTCAGACTGACACAGAGGTTCAATTTAGACATATAGACCCAAACCAAACTGTAGTTTGGGTAAAGTTTTAACTTTGAAAAACATAGCGTGTGTTATTCAGGAGCCCGCCGCTACACAAATAACCTCTCTGGACCTAGTTCCTAAGTAATTGTCCCCATCTGTTCCCCTTTCCCTTCTCCTCTTTCTTCATCAAACTCCCATTTGTTCTGCAAACCTAATAGTAAGTTTAAATTCAACACAGTCTTTCCACTTTTCCTCAAATCCTGCCCATCCCTCTTTCCCACTAAATCTCAAGTACTCCAAACTGTTTATTTTGTTTACTTTGTTAAACAAAAAACTCTCTAGATCCTGCCACTGCTTGAATTCGATTTTTCGTCACGTTCAGCAGTGTAGGGACCAGAGTTCTCACATATTAGTTAGCTGGAATTTTCGTCCGGTGGAACAGACACTCCCACGGATCTTCCAAAACAGCCACTTTAGTTATATCTTTTTTTTTTTTTTTTCAAATATAAACTTTTATTGAAAATTGTGTAGACAAGAAATAGCGTAAAGTACAGTACAACAATGGTCAAATATGTTTTTCCAGCATATATGTGGGTCTGCACTAGAGATGCACATTCAGTCCCTGAAAGGGATAGCATAACATCTGTCAGCCAGAGTAAAAGACGAGGTAAGTCCTCGTATGCATATATCATCTAGATCATAAGTCAAACCGTATCCTTTATATAGATGTTTAGATCCGCATATTCTTACTATAAGTAATTGATGGTGTACTCCATCTGGCTACTAACTGCTCTGTGGTTTTAGAGCATTGGGGGCATAGGAAGACCCATTGAAGATAAGTTATATCTTTTATTATCTGCAGAACCTCTCTCCAGAATAATCTAATTTTTGGACAGGTCCACCAGCTATGAGACATTGTTTCCAATTCTCCACACCCCCTCCAACAAAATTGCGAAGTCTCCCTTTGATACTTATGTGCCTTATCTGGGGTTATGTACCAACGTACTAAACTTTTAAAACTAATTTCTGTCGTGTTGCTATCTATTGAAGTTGCAAACGCCATTCTCAAAATTTTCTTCATCTCAAAATCATTCACCTGTGTTCCTAATTCCTCTTCCCATTTACTGATGTATGCCGGTCTTTCCACTTCCTTCCATCAAGATTTTATATATCAAAGAGATCCCCTTCCTTCTTATTGTAGCCAAGCAGAGTTTCTCAATGGGAGCAAATTTTCCACAGACCGTACTGGATCTGGGAGAGACTCAAAGAAATGTTTCTAATGGAAGTACCGCCACTCATCTATTACCATCAAATCTTTTTTCTGTTTTAACTTGTGAAATATGCAAATTCTACTCTTCACCATTATATCTTTTAATTGTGCGTTCTCTGTCCTAATCCAATTAACAAACAAATTACTTGTCCCCAGTGGAAAATACTCAGTGTCTTTAAGTGGGATACATGGAGGGTTATATACCCAATTTTCTTTTTTGTGTAACAGGTCCCAAATCTCTAGTGCTTTCTGTGTCATTGTATGTGTATCCTCCCCTAGGTTCCTTAAGTGTGCAGGAATCCATATTATTTTCCCCAAAGCGGTCTTACTTATTGTACTTTCCAATTCCACCCATCTTTTATCTTTATCACTTTTTGCTCAGTCTATCACCCGTAAAAGGAGAACTGCCTTATAGTAATTTTTAAGGTACTCCCAGACCCCTCTGTCTCTTATCTCTGGTTAACACTGCTATACTAATCTGTGTCTTTTTTTTTCCACATAAACCTTAAGAGTATCGTGTTCTGAGTTTTAAAAAGCACTTGTGGGAGGGCAATCTGCAACATGTGGTACTTTTACATGATCTTCGGCAAAAGACTCATTTTAAAGATATTAATTCTCCCCAGCCATGATATGTGTCTTGATGTGATTTTATCTCAGTTCTTGTTTAATATCATTTAATAGTGGCAAGAAGTTTACTTGATAGAGCGTGTCCAGGGAGGTAGTGATCTTTACACTTAAATATTTAAATTCTTTTTCGATCCAAATAAATGGGAACTCCTCTTGGTAGGTCTTAACCTCCTGTAATGGGACGTTAATATTTAAGATCTCAGATTTAACTGTGTTCATTTTAAAATGAGATATTTCTCCATATTGTTTTAACGTTTTCATTAAATTAGGGAGAGTTGTTCTAGGGTAAGTTATGAAGAACAAAATATCGTCGGCATATGCAGGGAGCTTATGTTCCTCCTTTCCGGACTTAATCCCCCTAATGTTTACATATTGTTGTATCCTGGCCAGAACCGGTTCAAGAGACAACACGAACAACAGGGGGGGTCAGGGGATAGCCCTGTCTGGTACCATTATACATCTTGAAAGACCCTGAAGCAGACCCATTTACTTTTACTCTTGCTATGGGGTACTTATAAAGCACTTTGATCCACTGCATAAATCTGGGGCCCAGTCTCATTGCCACTAAGGTGTCTTGCATGAACCCCCAGTCTACCCTGTCAAACACTTTTTCAGTGTCTATTGACAGGAGCAGACTGGGGGTCCTAGTCTCTTTTATTTTATGTATCACCAGAAGTGTTCTAATATTGTTGTCCCGACTTTCTCTTTCTGGGACAAACCCAGCCTGGTCCGCCTCTACTAACTCATTCATTTCTAGTTTCAATCTTCCTGCCATTACCTTCACGAATAACTTGGTATCAGCATTCAACAATGAAATAGGTCTATAACTAGAGCAGAGTGAGGTGTCTTTTCCATCCTTTGGTATTATAGTTATAACCACCTTCAATGCCTCCTTCCCTACTGCCCACTTCGTTCCTATCCCATTTATGTATGAGCAAAACTTGGGGATTAAAATATCCTTGAACTTTCTATAATATAGAGTCATTAGACCTTCCGGCCCTGGGCTCTTACCTAGGGGAGTCTCATTTAGAATTTTCATAATCCTTTGTTACAGGGTCCTCCATTACTCTCATCTGGTCTTCTGAGATTTTATTTAGGTCTATATCCTTTCAGAATTCCCTTGTTTTACCTTTCTAAAGTCACATAATATTCCTGAAATACTTCAGCCATGTCTGATGTATTATAGAAAGGTATTCCTGCCCGACTTTGTATTTTCTCTATTAAATGTAATGCTGTTTTCTTTTTTAAGAATCTAGCCAGAGACTTCCCAGTCTTATTTCCCCAAATGTACCTTTCCTTTTTAATTTTATTATAGGCCAACCGTGTCTCCTGCTCCACTAAATATTTCAATATATCCCTTTTACAGGTGAGTGCCATTCTTATTTCTTTATTCCCCTTTTTTTATGTTGCTGTTCTAACTCAGAGATTTCTTTTATCACATCGTTCCTTCTCATTGTTTCAGCCTTTTTTTTTCCACCCCCATTTGAATCAAAATGCCTCTGATATAAGCCTTGTGGGCTTCCCATAGTGTAGCTTCTGATATTTCTTCCGTATCACTGATTTAAAAATTTGTCTCTAGCTCCCGCCTAATCCTTTCTTCCGCCACTTTATTCTGTAATATTTCTTAATTTAATCTCCAGGCGGGTGGCCTATTTTGATTCTCCTCGATCTTTATTTTCATGATAACTGGGGCATGATCGGAAAACGTTGAAATTTCAATATTTGTATTCACTACTTTCTCAAGCAACCTATGCTTAGGAAAAAGTAAATTCTTGAGTATGACCCATGCACAGAGGAGTGTAACATATAATCCCGTCATTTAGCCTGTTGTGTTCTCCATACATCAATCAATTGATGCCGATGTAAAATCTTTTTTAACCACTTTAAGCCCGGACCTCTTTTTTAGATGTGCTGTTTACAAATTAAAAACAGTTTTTTTTGCTAGGAAATTACTTAGAACTCCCAAACATTATAAATTTTTTCTAACATCCTAGAGAATAAAATGGCGGTCATTGCAATACTTTCGGTCGCACCGTATTTGCGCAGCGGTCTTACAAGCGCACTTTTTTTAAAAAATACACTTTTTTGAGTTAAAAGATAAGACAACAGTAAAGTTCGCCAAATTTTTTTATAATGTGAAAGATAATGTTACCCAGAGTAAATTGATACCCAACATGTCACGCTTCAAAATTGCACCCGCTCGTGGAATGGCGACAAACTTTTACCCTTAAAAATCTCCATAGGCGACATTTAAAAAATTCTACCAGTGGCGTTTTTTGCGATACAGAGGAGGTCTAGGGCCACAATTATTGCTCTCGCTCTACCGATCGCGGCGATACCTCACATGTGTGGTTTAAACACTGTTTTCATATACGGGCGCTACTCATATATGCGTTCGCTTCTGCACGTGAGCACGGCGGGACAGGGCGCGTTTAAAAAAAATTTTTTTTCCTTATTTATTTTACCTTTTACTTTTTATATTTACACAGTTTTTTTTTTAAAAAGTGTCACTTTTATTCTTATTACAAGGAATGTAATCATCCCTTGCAATAGAAAAAAAGCATGACAGAATCTCTTAAATATGAGATCTAGGGTCAAAAAGACCTCAGATCTCATATTTACACTAAAATGCAATAAAAAAATAAAAAAAATGTTGTCATTTAAAAAAATTTAATTAATAAAATGGCCCTTTAAGAGCTATGGGCGGAAGTGACATTTTTACAACAATTCTGCCCCGCAGTGTCATGCAGACAGGTGGGAGCCATCTTCCTCTCACTCGTCTCCATATCAGCCCAGGGGACAGACGCGATCTCCTCCGCCGCTGACGATGGCTCCGGTAAGCGATGGAGGGCACCGGAGGGGGGGGTCTGCAAATCTTCCACAGAGACCACTTTTATCTTGTACCAGACCGCCACCCGAACACGGGGATACCAGGGTTATGGCAGCTAGCTGCTGCCATAACAACGATATCCGTCCCCAAAGTAAGGACGTAAATCGGTGTGCGGCAGACCGGAAGTGGTTAATAACTTCCTCTGTATGTTCCCAGTCCTCTGTGCATTTGAAGTATTGTCAAGCCCCGGTTTCATGCAAAAATGAAAGTCTCCACCCACAATGGCTCCTCCTCTCTTAAATTCCATACATTTATTTATAGCCTCTATTGAGTATTTTATGGGATTAGTATTTGGACAATAGATATTTGCCAGGGAGAACTCCACTTCGTTGATTTTACCCGTCAAAAACAGATATCGCCCTTCCGGATCCATCCTTCTCTCGTCTAAAGTGAACCTTACCCCTCTGGCAAATCCTATTGCTATTCTCTTAGCTCTTTTTGTTGGGAAGTCCCCATAATACCAGGGTAATACCAGGGTAATCTTTTGAGATTTTGAGATTATTTTAAGGTTAGTCTTGTGAGATATGTGTCTCCTGTAATAGAACTACGTCTGCTTTATGGCGTTTGATCTCTCTTATTATATTATATCTTTTTATGGAAGTATTTAACCCGTACATTGTATGTTATAAAGTTAAGAGTAGTCATCTTTGTCTACTGTGCTCCGGATCCTTACTACCCGTCTCCACCCTGACTCCCCTCCCTTTCTTCTCCAGGAGCAGAGTGGGCAAGGGCTTTTAATCCACTTTTTTTTTGTTAAACCATTCCAGAGCAATACCCCTTTTTCTTCCCTTCCCTTTCCCTCCCCCTCCTTCCCCTCTCCATTGGGGGGTTGTTTAGCCTCCCTGTGGCCATTAGATCGGAGGTCCTCCATCTCCTCCTGGCCCTTCGGTTCTCCCCCAAGAGGTTGAGCTCTGCCAGTGGTCCCTCCACAGACCCGCTGCTAACCCGTCTAGGGATATCCCTTAACTGCCCCTTTCCCCTGACCACATTTCCTACTGTTCTACTGTCCCTTAATCCCTTCACCACCCCCCCCCCCCCCAATCCAGCCCCTGGCCCAATGTTTCCTCAGATTCTCTTTCTTTGCCACAGCCAGTTTGTTTCTTTTTTGTGATCAGATGCCATCTTGATTCTTCCACAGGTGGGGTACCATCTTGTGCCTTCCACCAGCTTGGTATCTCAATCTGTGGTAAATCCAATCTGTTACAGAAGCTAGCCGTCTCTTCAAGGTATCTAAGAATTGCTGATTGTCCTTCTTCCTTCCCAATTAGGCAGGCTGGGAAGCCCCAGGAATATTGAACTTTGTTCATCTTTAGGTGCTCTAACAGGGGTTTCAGCGTTCTTCTCCTGGCCAATGTTTCTGCTGCTAAGTCTGGCTAAATCTGTAGAGTAATTTCTTCATACTTAATGGGCTGTTTATTTTTTAGGCTCACCCATATTTGCTCTTAATCCTGAAAATTTTGTTTCAGCTGCTAGCCCCACTGGCTTTCTGACCCGATTGGACCCTTTCAAACTTTGTATTTTTTGCCTCTGTTAAGCCCAGCCTATGTCAAAATATTTTATCCATTTTTTCTTGGAGATCTTCCTCTTGTTGGTCCGATACTCCCCTTATTCTAAGATTTTTCCTTTGAATATGGTTTTCTTGGTTATTTAAAGATATGGGGAAGAAGCAAGCAGGGGACTGGAGGGTAACCAACTCCCGGGATTTTTAAGATGGTACCCGATGTCACAGACAATGAATAAAATCAATATAGTTTTATTGAATATACAAGTGTATAAAACATTTCCAGAAAGGGGAACATTTTTTAACTGGGATGTGGTACCATTTTAATTATCATCTTTTGATCAAAACCTCATCTATATATATCTTTTGTTTATGGTTTTCTTGGTGTTACAATCGATACCTTGTGTATCTGTGTTCTTTCTGTAGTTCTGCCATCTGGTCTTTTAACACGTTTATTTCGGCCTTTGTACTTCCAACTGCTCCTCTGTTCCCTCTACCCTACTTAGAATCTGATTCAAATCTTCATGTAGTGTGGCCATTTCTCCTTTAATGGATGATTCCATTCCCTGCCGTTTCTCCTTTGGTTGGTAATTGTTTTTTTCTGTCTTGGTTCCCTTAGCCCACGTACACACGGTCGGAGATTTTGCCAACCAAATCCGTCGGATTTTGCCCGTCGGATTTAGTCCGACGGATTGTGTCCGAAACTGTTGCATACACGCGGTCAGGCCAAGTTGGCGGAAAATCCGATCTTTCAGAACGTGATGACGTAATTTCGTTACGATGGGACTACATTCAGGCTAGTAGCCAATAGCTTTGATGTAGGAATTTGATCTGAGCATGCGTGGCACTTGGTCCGATGAAAATGCTCTACACATGATCGGATTAGGTCCATCCGGCCCAGTTGGTCGGGAAATATTTCCAACATGTTGGAAAATTGGGTCGGACGGAGATTCGGACAGAATCAGTCCGATGTATACCACACACAGTCGGATTATCTGACGACACGGTCCGATAAGACTCATTCCGACAGATTCTCCGACCGTGTGTACAAGGGCTTACAGTATTTTCATCTGGCTTGCCATCTGTTTCCAGTGAAATATCTGGTATATCCAAATCCTTAGGTTGTTTCGTCTGACCCTGTTTTTTGTACATTGGCTTGCTCTTAGCCCCTTCTGCTTCCCAGGACTTTCTGTAGTGTCATCTTGTGTCATATATTTCTTTATGGAACCTGGGCTCAAACCCACTTTTGGGGGATTTGCACCTGCTCCCCTTACTGGTTTCCCCCTCATTCTGTGTGATTTTATTTCTTATTTCATTTGTCTTGTTAATTATAATCCAGTATGGCTGCTCAGAGACATGTATACATTGTTAAACTTATCCAGTCTATATTCTGGGCTAGGGCCTAAGAGGCCCCGTGTAGCTGAAGATAAGAGGGGGGGGGGAGTGGCTATGTTGATGGTATAGATTCTTCTTTTATATCCTCTCCTTTATTATTGCAGAATCTTATCAGTCTTTATTCGATATTTCAGTTTTTCTCCTGTGTACTATCCCCCATCAACAGAGAGTTTGCCTGCCCTCAACTCTGTCACCTCTTCTAGGCACTTGTTGTGCTAGTCATACAATCCATAGTCTGTCTACAAATCCTAAGATTCTTCCTCTCAGCAGGGGTCCTCACCGTCCCTGTGTATATCTTCCAATATTGACTTTACTTGAGATGTTGCATTATTAGTACTTCAATATTTACTTCCGAGTACTTATACACTGTCTCCTCTGTTAATACTGGCCTGGATATCCTGTTTGATATTTGATCTGTACCGACAGTCTGTATTAGACATTTAATAGGTGTACCACAGGTGTACTATAAAGACCTTTCTCTGTATCATATTAAATTGGTAGATCCAGTTCACCAATTCATCAGTCTATAGTATGCTTTTGAGTTGTAACCTGGGGGCCTGATCTTGGTGGGGAACAACCTCCTGCTTGCAGTCCGACCAACTCCTGTGCCTCTTTCCCCTCCGACTGACCGCAGCTACGTCCAGTGATCTACCAGTCACAGTCTCCTCCCGATCATTCCCCCACCACTGAAAGCCCCGGCAGATGCCGGGGACATCTCCTCCTCCGCTCTCTGGCATCTCAGGACCCAAGCCGCCCACTCTTCAGCCTGCACACTCCTCCACACCCCGAACACTCGGCGAGCCAGGTAAGCCCTTCAGATTGCTGGCCCGACACAGGGGCTGCTGCTGCTTCTCTACGGCATCTCCATGGAGGGTTCACAAATGGATTGCTCACCGACTCCTGACTGGGCAGAGAGTACTGAAGGGGGGGGGGGGAATACAGGGAAGGAATCCTTTCCTTCAGACACTCATGTCAGGAAGGGTTTCGCGGGCTTTGCTGACTCAGCAGCTATGTCCGTCCAGCTCCCACATCAGGCCCCTCCCTCGACCACTCATTGGCCCTCTTATGACTCATCCCCCATCCCTTCATGGCAAACTCTCACAAGAGTGAGAGAGAGAGAGCTGTGCATGATGTCATAAGCCTAGGCTAATTACCAGACAAGAAAGAGGAAGTGGGCTATATAAGTTATTTAGTGGCAGAAAAAAAATGTTTTACTATCCAAAGTTAAAACAACAAGGGCAGAAGATTTAATAAATTGAAAGATGTTCCCCATTGGAAATCAAGACAAATATAACTTCTTACCAGATCATTAGACCGATCAAGGTCTTTATTCACCATAGGCTTGTGCAGGGGGTGTGACGGGTGTGCCTGGGCATACCCTAATCATCTCATGCGGCACAGATTCCCCCTGCTGATGTTTAACCAAAGCTCCCCAATGGGGCTCCTAAAAAAACAGCGAAAAATAAAATAATCTAAAAACGACTGACACCAACCTCTGTCCTACTGACACATCCACTGCCCTTCTAACACCGTACATGTTTTAATACATTTTAGTTTGGACACAGCAGGAGTCAATCAGCGGGTCTGGCGGACTCGATGTCCGCTGAGACCCGCCGATCATTGGGGAGAGAGACAGAACGGCGGTCTGCCTATGTAAACAAGGAAGATTGCCATTCTCTCTGTAGGGACGGTAGATATCTTGTGTTTCTGCTAAGCAGGAACACGAATCTCTGCTTTCCACAGTACAAGCACTTCCCCCACACTTAGTAAACACTCTCTAGGCATACATTTAACCCTTTGATTGCCACTGATGTTAACTCCTTCCCTGGCAGCATCATTAGTACAGTGACAGTGCATATTTTTTGAACTGGTCACTGTATTAGTGTCACTGGTCCCAAAAAAAGTGTCACTTAGTGTCCGATTCGTCCGCCGCAATATCGCCATCCTGCTACAAATCACTGATCACCGTAGTAAAAAAATTAAAATAAAATTTTTTTTTTTTTTTAAATTCCATAAATCTATCCCATAGTTTGTAGACGCTATAACTTGTGCGCAAACCAATCAACAAACGCTTATTGGGTTTTTTTTTTTACCAAAAATATGTAGCAGAATACATATTGGCCTAATTTGATGAAGATTTTTTTACATCTTTTTATTGAATATGTTTTATAGCAAAAAAAAGACCGACAATTTTGAAATAAAAAATGTGTTTTCTTTTGTTTTTTTTCAAAATTGTCAGTCTTTTTTTGTTTATAGCCCAAAAAATTAAAAAAATGCAGAGGTGATCAAATACCACCAAAAGAAAGCTCTATTTGTGAAAAAATAGGGTAGAGTGTCGCACGACCGCATAATTGTCAGTTAAAGTAACGCAGTGCTGTTTTGCAAAAAATGGCCTGGTCATAATGGGGTACATTTTCCAAAAGTCAAGTGGTTAAATTCTGCCCCAGCAGTTCGATGAACTATAATATAATGAGTGGACTATAATTCTTTATTATCACAAATTTAAATTTAATGTCATCAAAAGTATGCCAACATTTGTGTTCCCTGTACCACGTCTCTGTTCAGCAGACACACAATCCAATGTGGTGTTCTGTGCATTAGTGAGAGGGACTGTCAGCTTTTCCTGTCTTCAATAAAAGCTTGTTTTTACTCCTTCTAGTGGCTGCTCTCTGATACTGCATCTAGCACAGGGATAGACTAAGAAGCTACCGAATAAAAATGCATAGGTGAGCACTTTAACTTGCTTTCATAATTAAGTCTGCAAAAAAGATTCTTAGCTGATTTATAAACCAGGCACATGCAAGTTTATTTAACAAGGCTGTGTAAAAAAAACAAACACACATTCTAATAAGGAACACCGTTTTACAAAAACTAGAGGTACTGTATGTCCATTTTATATCATAGAAATTGCAAGAAAAGATTGCAATTTTCTTGCAGGCTCCATTTTTAATTTTTTTTTATAAATGAGTCACATTATTTGCAATGTAAAATGATCTTGTTCTTTGACCATGCAGATTGAAGAGGAACTTCATCAACCTACTCTACCATCTTGAAAGAGGATCTCACTCATGAACAGACACACTGCAGGTCTAGGTAGGTAGGTTTGGCCACCCGCTGTCTCCTGGGATGTCTATATCACATCCCAGGAGGCCAGGGCTGGACTGGGACAAAAATTTGGCCCTGGACTTCATCCAGACCGGCCCACTCCAATTTTGCAAACACGCATAAAAACAGTATGCTGCGCACTTGCACGAGAGTGACGTCATCACGGCCCGGCTAGACACATAGCAGGAGTATGCAAACTCAGAAGCCTTTTATTTTCCAGCCCCCCCACCCCCTGGTGTCCCCCTGTCACCTGCTCGAAGGCTGGCTCTGCATTATATATTTTAAAATAAACAACTAATGCACACACCTATTTTTGATCAACCGCAGTAATGAGAAGCTGCCAACATCAAACAGGTTAACACAAACCCACAGATAAATTGAATATATAGCAAAGGATGTGATGCTAAACAAAATAACATAAAAAAAATCCATTTGGTGCAAATAATAATTCAAATAATACAAAAAATCAAACATAGCTAAAAGTACATCAAACGTGTTAATTAATATTGAAATGTGCATAAAAAATATTTTCAGCAAAAAAATCATATATAAACCATGCTTATAATTAAAACCATTTTATCCAAACTATGTCCTTGGTATTAAAGTGCAAAAAGAGTGCAAAAAAAAAGGGGGGGGGTTAATTATAAGCATGGTTTATATATGATTTTTTTGCTGAAAATATTTTTATGCACATTTTAATATTAATTGACAGTTTTGGTGAACTTTTAGCTATGTTGGATTTTGTATATTATTTTAACCATTATTTTCACCAAATGGATTTTTTATGTTATTTTATTTAGCACCACATCCTTTGCTATATATATATATATATATATATATATATATATATATATATATATATATATATATATATACAGCCATATTCTATATACAGCTATATACTATATATATATATATATATATATATATATATATATACACAGCCATATGCTATATACAGTATTCAATGGCTGTGCTGGGCCGTGCCGGTTACCTGGACGGGTTCCTGCAGCACCGCCATCCTCCAGCCTCAAAAAATTGCCACTGCGCACGTGCGAGCGTGCCAGAAATGAAATCACAAGCAAGCGCAATGATCATATGGCACCATGATGAGGCGCTAGAAATTACATTCTGGGGCGTGGCCTGGACGCTGAGGAGAATGGCAGCTTGACTTGTAAGCTCCCGCTGATACGGAGGGAAAACAGGCGATACCGGAGGTAAAACTGACCATACAGCTTACCGACCGACATGGAAACGTCTTCTCGCGGATCGTCCGCTTCCCGGTCCAGATCACCCAGAGATTTGACACACAGAGTGAGCCAAAACATCCCAGAGATGTTCCGCTCACAGGCCAGCAACATGGCGTCCTCACGAGGCTCGCCTCCACCTCACAGCGCAACCTTATCTCCGAGGCCCTCCTCTGCCAATGGCGAGATAATACTTGCACCGCAGCAACACCCCAGCCTCAATGACCTGAAATCTGTGGCCAATGACATTAAAAACACATTGACTGCAGCGATCTCGGACCTCCGCATTGACATCCAGGCGATTGCTGGCAGAGTACAGGAGGTTGAACAAAGAACGGCGCAGCACTCTGCTGTGCTTTGACGCTCTTGTCAGGTCATTGACACTCACACCCTGCAGCTCAGAGATCTAAACCGCCATATGGAGGATTTGGACAACCGCGGAAGACGACATAACCTGCGTCTCCGTGGACTCCCAGAATCGATCGATGCGGAGCATCTACAGGCAGAAGTGATGGGCCTGTTTAACTCCATCCTGGATCGGGCCCCCACGACCCCCCTTGGAATAGAGCGCATCCACCGAGCCCTGCGCCCGCGAGGCAAGGATACTGACCCTCCCCGAGATGTGGTCTGTTGTGTTATTGACTACCAACTCAAGGAGGACATTCTCAGGCAAGCGCAGGTCAAGAACCCGTTACTTTACAAAGATGTAGAGGTTCGCCTATTTCAGGATCTATCCTCCATTACATTGCAACGCCGCAGGGAACTACGCCCTCTACTGGAGGTTCTCCGCGCCAAGGGGATCCAATACCGATGGAAGTACCCGTTCGCTCTCTCAGCCTCCACACAGGGCCGTTCCGCCCTGCTACGAGTCCCGGAGGACCTACGCCGCTTTTGTGCCACGCTGGAGATTCCTTACACTGAGGTGCCTGACTGGTACGCAGAATTCCGCCCGCAAGCCACACGACGTTCCTCACAAGAAAGTGAACCCATGGAGACTCAAGACCACCGTCACCGTAGACGGCGCTCGCCGTCGGAAGATCATCTACATGGGTCTCTGACAAGCTCTACTCACAGCTCTAGCCCATTGCAAGTGCCACACACGAGAAGAGCACGCCGTGATCGTTGAACAGCATTACAGGATGCCGCTGCATTCAGCTAATGTAACTATGCTAGCCTTCCAGAATTGTTTTGTTTTGTTTTTTTTCCTCTTCTCTGTGGCCACTCCTCCATTCTAGTCAGGATCGAGTGTATATGGCTGTACCACTCCTTTTGAACTTCTGCTTCTAACTAGAGCTGCCTATCTATGAGAGTATGCCAGAAAAGTCAGATGCCTGTTATTATGCAGCTAGTCTCTCATCTGACAATCACATAAGTATCTCCCCTTTTTTTTTTTTTTACCTTATTCTCGAACATATGTTCTATTGTTCACACAGTTGCTATTCTATGAGAGTGAGATCCACACGGACCCTCAGCAATGACCCACACGCTAATCCCCCATGCAGGGATCACACATAGCCCTTTTGATAGGTACTGTATGGTACCGGAGTTACATAGCCTGCTCGTAAATATTCCTCTATCTAGCGGTCTGTCATCCGCTTCCCCCCCCTATCCAGTGAATTAGCAAAGTGGTCCCTGTGGATCGTCCTATCCTCTCTCTGCAATGTAATTATTGAAGAACATATTATTAACGACTACTATCTCTACAATGTTGTTTTAGCTGACTGCCTTTTATACTGAGTCCAGATGGACCTGACCAGGGATAGCACCCGCTCTACAATTCCTTTGATGACGCCCAATACTTACACTGATGCTTGTCCTGCCTTGGGGGGAGACTGTTTCCCTGACTACTGGGATAACAATTGCGCGCGACATGTGTTTCTTCTTTAGTGCACGCCAGCCTCCTTCATCAATAAATTGTGTCCCCACCCATGGCAGGATACGCTTGAGTACTCTTCATGATGTCTTATGTACAGCCATTCTGCCCCTGCATTCTGTTCCAGGATCCTAACGGGATTGGCTCGATTTGTCCCCGACATTAACCTTGCAAGGTCCTGGGGGGAGTGAGTTCTATATTAAGGTTAGGGGAGGCCAGCTTCGGCAACTTTACCTGTTAAAGTTTAATTGTTTTTTATTTGTTTTTATGGTTCATTGTTCACTGTTTGGTACTGTTACAACTTTCCTTTTGCGTCAATGGCTTGTCACGACTCACTTGTAGGACTGTACTATCAGTCAGGTGAATGATATGCTCCTTTGACCTCTCTTGTGTTTTAATAGGATTGCACCCACTGACCGTTATCCTCATGGGTTTCCCATGATCTAGCTTCTAGATATATGGCCTAGTACAATAACGAGACAAGCTCGGCAATCATCAACCCACCTATTACAGCCAATGGTTTGGTGTCCCTCTTATTACACCATGTTTCTCCTCTTACTAAAATTCTCATTTGCTTCCCTCCGTTCAGCTGTTAGCATCCTTCCACTCACTGTTCCCATCTCTCCTAGCTTCGGACTGCGACCCACGCAGTGGTATTCCGACTCGCATTACTATATTAAATAATCTGGTTTATTATAATATCACTGACTCTTTATGGTTTAACCCTGTGATCAGTACTTACTGCACAGGGTACAGCGAGCAGGTTCTCGCTATAAACCATCTACTAGTGACTTCATTCACTGATCTCGACAACACCTCATTTTGAACCAACACTGGTTGGATACATCGAGACATTATTACCCTCTCTCGCCTATTCGTCTCCTCCCCTGCCCTCACCACTGACCCACTCATCTGTTAATAATCTGTACATCTTAATCCACGTGCCAGTCTCCCATCTTAACACTACCCTCAGTTGCCAAGTGCCTAGTGCGTCCCCTCGCGTCACTTGTACCTAAGCGCCTACCACACCCTCCATTTACACCAGACCGGAATGGCATCTTTTACTTCAAATCCTCGTGCCGCGGCCCTCTCGCTGAAGTTGGCCTCTATTAACACTAAAGGTCTCAACCTACCGGAAAAGAGGTCTCAACTTCTCCGGGAATGCCGTAAACTTAAAGCCAATATAATCCTTTTACAGGAAACACATTTCATGACGGACAAAATTCCTAAATTATCAGATAGAGATTTCCCCACGAGTTTTCACTCAACCAACAGCCACTCCAAAACGAAAGGTGTGTCGATTCTCATCTCTAAAACTACGCCCTTTCAACTGCTAGATTCGCTACAAGACCCGGAAGGAAGATACCTATTCCTTAAAGGGACCATCTATTCTAAACCTGTTACCATTGCTAACATCTATTCTCCCAACACCAAACAGGTCACATTTTTTCGCTCTGTATGTGACCTCTTATCCTCCTTCTCAACAGGCATTCTCATTCTCGGTGGGGACTTTAATACCCCCCTGAATCCAATTTTAGACTCCTCTTCTGGTACCTCAGCCATGCCATACAAAGCCTTAAAACAAATCAAACTTCAACTCCAAAATCTTTTATTGCATGATACCTGGAGAACGCTGAACCCACAAGGCAAAGACTACACCTACTTCTCACCTCTTCACCAAAAATATTCCCGCATTGACTATTTCTTTATCTCACAACCTGATCTCCTTCTTTTAACAAAAGCCACGATAGAACCTATGACTTTCTCTGACCATCATCCGATCACCATCCGTCTGGTATTCCCTGAGACGATTACCAAATCTAAGACATGGAGACTTAACCCCTCATTACTAAAAGATCCTGCTAATGTTGCCAAGATTGCCACCTGTCTTGCAGACTACTTCAAATTTAATAACATTCCTGAAACCCCCACCTTAACACAATGGGAAGCTCACAAACCCGTCATCCGAGGGGAATTTATTAAATTGTCCTCTATCTCCAAAAGGGAACATCAAGCCAAAACTGCACGACTCACGTCTCAAATACGACTGCTAGAGGCCACGCACAAACGGACTCTTGCCGTACAAACCTACCAGGCATTAACCCAAGCCAGAAAAAGCCTACTGGAAGAACTTAACTTGAAAACCAAGAGGCAATATGTCTTGAGACATAAACTCTTCTATGAAAAGGGCAATAAAGTGGGTAATCTTCTTGCCAGAGCGGTCCAAAAAAAGAAACATAGCACTACTGTGCATCATATCACTGACAAATATGGCAAAGTCCACACCTCTAACGAGGCTATAGCACAAAGATTTGAAGAATATTACCAAGCCCTATATAATATCCCATCTAACTCCAATCATCCTCCTGATCCGGTCATGAGACAACGTCTCATTAAAGACTTCCTTTCCAAATATGGCCCTCCCCCTATTTCGCAGGAAATTGCCCAAAAATTGAATGTTCCCCTATCTGAAGAAGAATATGACATAGCAGTAAAGGAGATGAAAGTTGGTAAGGCCCCGGGCCCAGATGGCCTCTCCTTAGTATATTTCAAAACATTTCCAGACATACTGAAGCCCCATTTTCTCTCAGCCTTCCGATCCTTTGCGTCCACCTCGCAAGCCCCCTCTCAATTATTTGAAGCTCACATCACGGTTATACCGAAAGAAGACAAAGACCCCTCCCTAGTAACGAATTACCGCCCCATAACGCTCATCAACGTAGACGTAAAGATCTATGCCAAAATTCTAGCAAACCGTCTATTGCCCCTTCTCCCATCCCTGATTTCCCTAGATCAGGTGGGATTTATTCCAGGACGAGAAGGCAGAGACAACACCATTAAAGCATTGAATATTCATCATTGGCTAACCTCTACCAGCAAACAGGGATTTTTCTTATCACTGGATGCCAAGAAGGCGTTTGACAGGGTGGCCTGGGATTACATTGACTCGGTCCTCTCGGCTGTTGGTTTACCGGATCTTTTATTATCTTACATACGAGCATTGTATTCTGAGCCTGCTGCTAGGGTCCGGGTCAATGGTCACCTGTCAAACGCCTTCCGGCTCCATAATGGTACCAGACAGGGTTGCCCTCTCTCACCCCTACTCTTTGTCCTTACTCTAGAACCCCTCCTTAATAAAATCAGACTTAATCCGGACATTAATGGCATAACTATCAAAAACCACACATATAAAGTAGCAGCTTTTGCTGACGACCTCCTCCTCTTCCTAACCAACCCACACATCTCTATCCCCAACCTTCTAAGTGACTTAAACCTTAAAATAAATTATTCAAAGTCTAATGCTTTGAACATCACCCTCCCCGCAGCGACTATATCGCAATGTCAAACCAACTTCCCCTTCAATTGGGCCAAGCATTCAATTACCTATTTAGGGATTAAAATACCAATAATCCTCTCGAACCTCTTTAAGGAAAACTTTACCCCAGCCTTGCAGGAAACCAGAGCAGACTTAAAAAAATGGAGATCTCTTAACATAGCCTGGTTTGGCAGGGCCGCTCTCCTCAAAATGACGATTTTACCTCGTTTTCTCTACTTAATGCAAACCATTCCGATAAACATCCCTGCTTCTTTTTTCCAATCCTTCAGACAAGCCTGTTCCTCTTTCATCTGGCAGCACAAACGGCCAAGAATTCAATACACATGTCTTACCCTACCAAAATCTAAAGGTGGAATTGCTCTTCCTGACCTACGGCGATATTACTGGGCTACACACCTAGCCAGAATAGTGGACTGGAATATCCACCAAGAAGTTAAAGATTGGGTCACACTAGAGCACTCTTTTACTTCACAATCCCTAAGGTCTATGCCCTGGCTACACCCACGCCATGTGCATATTCACGTCCGACAACACCCCCTAATAGGACCCACATTACATGTTCTTCATCATGCATTGAAGACGATATACCCACACCCATGGCGGAGTCCTCTCACACCATTACGAGGCAACCCAGACTTCCCCCCTGGTCTTAGTGACAAATTTCTGTTCGACATCTGGCCTCACAAAGATCTCTATGCCAGACAATTCTTTACGCATAGAGGTAGTTTCAGATCACTTGCAGACCTGAATACTATGACAACGCCCAACCACATCTCCCATTGGACATATAGGCAACTCCACCATTTCCTGATTGGACAAAACACTTCCCAGCATTTCTAGAGAGATCTGAATCCTTTAGAGGATTTATGCTCACAATGTTCACCTCAGAGACACCTTATCTCTATACTTATTTCTCTTCAAGGATAACTCAGCGTTCTCCAGCAAGACTTTCTCCTCTTGGGAGAAAGACCTAGGTATCAAATTCTCTGAATCGGAATGGGAAAATATCTGTACTTATATACACAAAGGCTCCCTTAATGTAGCCATTCAAGAATGCGGATACAAAATTCTCTCCAAATGGTACAGAACCCCATCATTACTTCACAAATTCTCGAATACTATCCCCGACAATTGCTGGCGCTGTGGCATGGAGGAGGGAACCATGCTCCACATATGGTGGTCGTGTCCTTCCCTCCAAATTTTCTGGAGGTCGGTCCACGACACCATTGCTGCTGTAATTGCTTGTCACAATGACTTTTCCCCTGCCACTTATTTGCTTCACCACACCAAAATCCCCAAAAGGCGCTACCTTAAATCCCTAAATATGATTATGATTAATGCAGCAAAACAATGCATTCCATGTCACTGGCGCTCCTCTTCCGTCCCGACTTTGGCGGAATGGTTCCGCAGATTGAACAACATTGAAACCCTTGAAGAATTGATCAGCATCTCCAATGAAACAGTATCTACATTTACGGCAACTTGGCACGACTGGCACCGCTTCAAACTTACTGACGCTTATTCTCCCCATCCTGACTAAGTGTCTACCGTGCAAGAGCACATATCTCTATCAGTATATTCCTTCCACCCCAGTTGGGTCACCTCCTCCCTTCCCCTCTCCATCATATCAGACCTTCCTACATTGACTTATCGTCCATGGTCTGTCTAGGTAGTTTTGAATAAGTCCTTCCACCAGACGAATACATTCTATTGGTTAACCAACACCAACTTGAAAGTAGTCCTATTGTTCTTTATTGTATTCTTAAGATCTAGTTACACGATCTGTTATATTGCTTATCTCACAGTTTGACTCTGTACGCTCCTACATACAAATTTATACAGTGTTATGAGAACTTTGTCATGATACCTTCACTGGAAAAGTGTTTTATGTATGTCTATATTGCTTCAATAAAATTTTATGAAAAAAAAAAAAAAGAAATTACATCCTGCGCAGGCACGATGATCACATGGCACCATGATGTAAAGTCTGTCCATAACTAGGTGCAGCCTCTGGCTAACAGAGCCCATGGTCGCCAATTTAATGCCCATTACCACAAACCATAGGGTTAGTAGGCAGGTATCCAGTCAAGGGAACACAATACGCAGGTGGCCAGTGGCGCCAGCCCAACAAACACATATTTGAGAAAACTCCCTATATGGTTGGCAGAGAGGACGCCTTGGGTGTCTGTATGATCACCTATCTCCATCTCAATGTACTTATAGGTAACTAAATTAGATCAAATATTGCCGTAGTATGGCCAACCATAGAAAAATCATCCCAGGCCTATTAATATAATAAAGTAAATAAAAAAATAAATATCTCTCCTAACAAGTGAGTTACAGAACAAACAAAATAATGTACAATTAAATACACAACAAAGAATGTCCTTAAGATTATTGGGATCCCAACAACATGTAGAGCAAGAAGCTACTGTTGATTACTCATATTATGGTTACTGTATGATGATACTGTGATGTTTTTAGATATTTTGTATTAATAAATTCAATATATTTTTATGGGGTAAAGTGGCAAGACGGAAGGCTTTTCTTATGAAGAAAAACGTCCAAGCCTGGCTAAATTTTCCAAAAACACATCTGAAGTCTTCCAAAAGCATATGGGAAATGTGTTATGGTCTGGTGAAACCACGGTTGAACATTTTTGGCTATAGTTCAAAAAGAAACACAACACCAAAAGCAAAACACCATACCCACAGTGAAGCATGGTGGTGGCATCATCATGCGTTGGGGCTGTTTTTCTTCAGCTGGAACAGGGGCCTTAGTCAAGGTAGAGGTTTTTTGCAAAGAAGAGTGGGCGAATATTACCAAGTCAATGTGTGCCATGCTTATAGACTCATACCCAAAAAGACCGAGTGCTGTAATAAAATCAAAAGGTGCTTCAACAAAATATTAGTTTAAAGGTGTGCACACTTATACAACCATATTATTTTTGTTTTTTATTTTAACTTCGCCCCACTTAAAAGATTTCAGTTTGTTGTTCAACTGAGTTGTACAGTTTATAGGTCACATTAATGGTGGAAAAAGTTCTGAAATTATTTATCTTTGTCTCATTTTTTTTTACATCACAGGAACCTGGCATTTTAACAAGGGTGTATAGACATTTCATATCCACTGTATGTAAGTATCCATTGCACACCAAATTAATAGTTATCCCAAAAAAAAAAAAAAAAAAAACCCACAAAACATATTCATATATAAAGAAATTACTGACACATACTTCATACTTCAAGATGCATTAACCACTTTCAGGACCATTTTGCTGGCTTAAGACCAGACCACTTTTTGCGAATTCGGCACTGCGTCGCTTTAACTGACAATTGCACGGTTGTGCGACGTGGCTCCCAAACAAAATTGACCTCCTTTTTTTCCCACAAATAGAGCTTTCTTTTGGTGGTATTTGATTACCCCTGTGGTTTTTATTTTTTGCGCTATAAACAAAAATAGAGCGACAATTTTGAAAAAAATGCATTATTTTTTACTTTTTGCTATAATAAATATCCCCCAAAAATATATAAAAAAACATTTTTTTCCTCAGTTTAGGCCGATACATATTTTTCTACATATCTTTGGTAAAAAAATATCACAATAAGCGATTATTGATTGGTTTGCGCAAAATTTATAGCATTTACAAAATAGGGGATAGTTTTATGGCATTTTTATTAATAATTTTTTTTTAATAGTAATGGCGGCGATCAGCGATTTTTATTGTGACTGTGACTTTATGGTGGACACATTGGACATTTTTGACACATTTTTGGGACCATTGTCACTTACACAGCAATCAGTGCTATACAAATGCACTGATTCCTGTGTAAATGACACTGGCAGTGAAGGGGTTAACCAGGGGGTGGCAGTGTAGGGGTTAAGTGTGTCCTAGGGGCGTGTTACTGACTGTGGGGGGCTGGGCTGTGTGTTAGTGAACACGCCCCCGTGAGTCCGGTTGTGGGTCACGCGGACTCGATCGCCGCGGGGATACCCGCGACCGGACTCACGGGGGTCCTGACCGACACGCACGCGCGCTGCCGGCGGCCCGTGCGCGATGGCAGGGCGGTAATTACAAATGGACCTTACCTATACGCCAATTTGCCTGCCCGTGCCATTGTGCCGACGTACATCGACGTGCGCCGGTTGGGAAGTGGTTAATAAAACCAACAGAGGAATGCATGTCCAAGTGAGAGACCCCAGATAGGAAACCAGACAGGATACAAGGGAGACAAAGCTCAACTGACTCCTCAATGATGATAATGACCTATCAGAAATTATATAAAATAGCCAAAACAATCGCAAAAAAAAATCAATCAATGAGGCACTCTGGACCATGGCAACCCCCCCAGCAACGTTTGTCAAGTCATCGGATGCAATTATAATTTTTGTAAATATTTTCGAACCAACATTAGTTTGAAAACCTAATAGTGTATAGCCAGTTTATTCATGCGCTGCTAAGCAGGGGGGAAGTAAAGCAAACCTGTTGCTTTGGCCTGCATTGTAATTTGCTGCATATTGTATTTTCTGTGAGCAAGAATTTTGCACCAATGTAAGGTTTACCAAATGATTTTTGATGGCAACTTTCAAATTTTCATTTGTGTGCTTTGATGATTGGATTAAAATATGGGTTACACATTCTCCTTGCAAAAAAAAAACAGGAAGGGGGGTTTTTGGAGGTGCCAACTCCAATAGTTCTATCACATAAATATATATATATTTTTTTAACTGTGTGTAAAAGTGGTGATGTCTATCAAAGGTTAAAAAATCCTGGAGTGTGTTGGTGATAGGGTGCTGGCTCTGCTGGCAGTCCTTTTGCTGTAAGGATGTTAGTTCTGGTTGTTTTAGCAGCTAGTCTGTGTTGTACATGGTGTGGGAAGCTCCACGCTAACCACCCTGGAACACGAGGGAGGAAGTGATGTCAGCAGTGCTCAGCAAGCATCCAGACACAAAGCATAGAACGTACAGGCTACACGCTCGGGGCTCACAGCTCCTTCTACTGGCCTGTTTGCTCTCAGGAGGAGAGCAACTTAAATACAAGTGCAGGAACTCAAGCTGGGAATGTGGGTGGGAAGTCTGCAGATGTGGAACCATAACAGACAGCAGACCTGCATTTTTGTAAAAAAGTAAAAGAAAAAGGGGAATGAGGATTAAAAATATTTTATTTAATACAAAAAAATGAATGTGAATTCATACTAGAATTTTTTTTGAAAACCAGATAAAAGTTTTGGGTTTAATAATAAAAAAAAATAATTATATATATATTGTGGAAAATGCATTGAGTGCATAGAACATGTACCGCTAAGAAAAATAAATAAATAAAAACCGCATGGAACATGCACTGCTAAGGAAAAAAAAGAAATTATATATAGTATACTTTAAAATAAGGATATTTTGATATGGCAGTTCAATACGGTGGAACTCCAATTATAATAAAGAATGTGTCTCTATTTCTTCATTAAGCCCCCCCCCCCCGGTGAGAGAGTGCTCAAAGAATATATCCAGTAGTTTTCTTGCTGACATAAGCGTTTAAAACGTTCTGCGGAAGGAAGACCTCTGGAAATGGCCTCTATAACCCAGACTTTAAGGCCCTTAGTGGATTTTTGATGTTCCCTTAAAAAATGAAGGGGGACACTATGTTTGTCCCAACCTTTCTCTATGAAACGCCTATGTTCCCCAAAACGTTTGCGTAGAGTGCGTATGGTCCTGCCCACGTAAAAAAAAAAAAAGACCACATGGGCAGGTTAGGCAGTATATTACATACTCACTGGAACAATTGTGAAATTCTTTGATATTATATGTTTTACCTTTGATGGTAACGTTTTTCTGACCGCGATCAACAAATTTACAGATAAGACATAATTTTTTCCCACATCGATACATTCCCACTAACGGAATTAGGGGAATATGTGAAACCGGAGCGGATGAAACATTTCAAATTCTGCTAGGTGCTATTTTACTCTTTATATTTTTTGCTTTGCGATAGGATACCTTAGGTTGTTGAGTGAGGGAAGAACCTAAAAAAGGGTCTCTGAGCAGGATGCACCAATGTTTGGCTATGATATTCTACATTTTTTTATGACAATCATGGAACTGGTTGTGAATCCTATTGGTTGCAGATCCTATAATGTCTTTGCCTTTGGTAAAGGTTTTTTCACTTGTTGAAGGAAAGCTTCTTGAACCAGATTTGGTGGATATCTTTTATCCTGAAATTTTTCTGAGAGAAGTTTACCCTGGGTGTGGCAGTCTTCATCTTTAGTACAGTTTTTCCGGATTCTGTAAAATTGACTCGTGGGTATTAGTGATGGACGAACTTCCGACGGGACGTTTCGCGAACGCGAAACGCGAACGGACACAAACGTTCGCGAAAACGACCGTTCGCCGCGGGCTCCATTGACTTCAATGGGAGGCGAATTTCGCAAACCTTTAGGTCGAATTTGCGGCCACGGGGTAATTATTAGGGGGTAGCACGTAGTCCCACCACCTGGACAATAGCATAATACATGTATGAGGTGAATTTGGGATCGATAACTACAAGCATTTTTTTTTTATTTGGGAAATTGTTCTGACAATTCAGGACTATGGAGCTAATGAAGGCAATGGAGGAGAGGGAAGGTCAGGGACCAGGGTAGGCAAACAAGAGGGTGCAGGAGATACAGAGCACTGACAGCAGCACCGTAATACAGAGCACTGACATCAGCACCGTGACATACAGCGCTGACAGCAGCTCCGTGACATACAGCGCTGACAGCAGCTCCGTGACATACAGCGCTGACAGCATCTCCGTGACATACAGCGCTGACAGCAGCTCCGTGACATACAGCGCTGACAGCAGCTCCGTGACATACAGCGCTGACAGCAGCACCGTGACATACAGCGCTGACAGCAGCTCCGTGACATACAGCGCTGACAGCAGCTCCGTGACATACAGCGCTGACAGCAGCTCCGTGACATACAGCACTGACAGCAGCTCCGTGACATACAGCGCTGACAGCAGCTCCGTGACATACAGCGCTGACAGCAGCACCGTGACATACAGCGCTGACAGCAGCTCCGTGACATACAGCGCTGACAGCAGCTCCGTGACATACAGCACTGACAGCAGCTCCGTGACATACAGCGCTGACAGCAGCTCCGTGACATACAGCGCTGACAGCAGCACCGTGACATACAGCGCTGACAGCAGCTCCGTGACATACAGCGCTGACAGCAGCTCCGTGACATACAGCGCTGACAGCAGCTCCGTGACATACAGCGCTGACAGCAGCTCCGTGACATACAGCGCTGACAGCAGCTCCGTGACATACAGCGCTGACAGCAGCTCCGTGACATACAGCGCTGACAGCAGCTCCGTGACATACAGCGCTGACAGCAGCACCGTGACATACAGCGCTGACAGCAGCTCCGTGACATACAGCGCTGACAGCAGCTCCGTGACATACAGCGCTGACAGCAGCACCGTGACATACAGCGCTGACAGCAGCTCCGTGACATACAGCGCTGACAGCAGCTCCGTGACATACAGCGCTGACAGCAGCTCCGTGACATACAGCGCTGACAGCAGCTCCGTGACATACAGCGCTGACAGCAGCTCCGTGACATACAGCGCTGACAGCAGCTCCGTGACATACAGCGCTGACAGCAGCTCCGTGACATACAGCGCTGACAGCAGCTCCGTGACATACAGCGCTGACAGCAGCTCCGTGACATACAGCGCTGACAGCAGCTCCGTGACATACAGCGCTGACAGCAGCTCCGTGACATACAGCGCTGACAGCAGCTCCGTGACATACAGCGCTGACAGCAGCTCCGTGACATACAGCGCTGACAGCAGCTCCGTGACATACAGCGCTGACAGCAGCACCGTAAGCAGCCCCAGGAGGAAGTCAGCACAGCACAGGGATGGTGTGATCCCCTCATAATAAGAACCCCCAGGAGGAAGTCAGCACAGCACAGGGATGGTGGGAGCCCCTCATAATAAGAACACCCAGGAGGAAGTCAGCACAGCACAGGGATGGTGGGAACCCCTCATAATAAGCAGCCCCAGTAGAAATATGACACCGCTCAACCTCTTCAAAGAGGAGGGTAGGGGCATATAGTACGGTGTGCTTTTTTGGGTCAGGGAAGTGAGCCAAATGAATTAAGAAGGTCTGTGTGCTTGATTCCAAAAATTGTTTATAGACATATACATGGTCTACTGATCACATGTGTTGAATTCCTCCGAGATCCATGCCTCATTCATTTTTAGAAATGTGAGGTAGTTAACACTGTGGTGAGCTAGGCGAGTACGCTTATCGGTCACAATCCCCCCTGCTGCGCTGAACGTCCTTTCGGACAGGACACTGGATGAGGGGCAAGCCAACAGTTCGATTGCAAATTGGGCAAGCTCTGGCCAGAGGTCAAGCCTGCCCACCCAGTAGTCTAGGGGTTCATCACTCCTCAGAGCGTCCACATCGGCCGTTAACCCAATGTAGTCGGACACCTGACGGTCTAGGCGTTCCCTGATGCTGGATCCGGATGACACCTGTCGATGGGTCGGCTGAAAGAATGACCTCATATCCGAAGTCACCAACACATCTTCAAACCGGCCTCTTCTTGCAGGCGCTGTTGGATTGGTACCCGCAAATCCTTCTCTGGGAGTGGGAATTGCTCCTCTGCCAGCGCACGCAAAAGCAGAATGCAGCATTTCTCGAAGCAAGGCCTGGAAGTGCTGCATTCTGACAGCCCTCTGCGACGGCGGTAACATTTCCGCCATTTTGTGTTTGTACCGGGGGTCTAAGTACGTTGCCACCCAGTACTGGTCCTTGACCCTCATGCTTTTTATACGGGGGTCCCTATTAAAACACTGGAGCATGAAGGCCCCCATTTGCACTAAAGTGGAAGCGGTGTGGTGGCCTGGCTCCTGCTCATCATCCAGGATAATGTCGTCCTCTTCATTCTCCTCTCCCCATCCTCGCACAACAGGGATCCCAGAAAGGTTTAAAGCATGCTCTTCTTGCTCCTGCTCATCCGCCCCGGCACCATCCTCCTCTGACTCCTCATCAGACTCCTGTTGTTGACTTGTCTCAGATAGAGTAGCCCCCCCTGGGAATTCATCCAGCATTGCGACTTCCTCATCTTCCCGCTCCTGCTCCTCCACAGCCTGATCAATGACACGACGCAATGCACGCTCCAGAAAGAAGGCATAAGGTACCATGTCACTGATGGCGCCATGGCTGCGACTGACCAGTTTGGTGATCTCCTCAAATGGCCGCAGAAGTCTGCATGTGTCGCGCATGAGCAGCCACTGGCGCGGTGAAAAAAAACCCAGCTCCCCAGAACCGTTTCTTTCGCAGAGTTCATACAGGTAGACGTTAACTGCACGTTTCTGCTGGAGCAGCCTATCAAGCATATAGAAGGTTGAGTTCCATCGCGTCGGGCAATCGCAAATAAGACGTCTGACCGGCAGATGGTGTCGCCGCTGAATGTCAGCAAGGCGAGCCATGGCCGTGTAAGATCTTCTGAAATGGGCCGAGATTTTCCTTGCCTGCCGCAAGATGTCCTGGACCCCAGGGTATTTGACAAGGAATCGCTGCACGACCAAGTTTAAGACGTGTGCCATGCACGGCACGTGCGTGATTTTGCCCTGTTTCAATGCGCTAAGCAGATTGGCACCGTTGTCACACACCACTTTACCAACTGTCAAATTGAGCGGTGTTAGCCACTCATCTGCCTGTGAACGCAAAGCTGAAAGGAGTGCCGGGCCAGTGTGGCTCTTTGCTTCCAGGCACAACAGACGCAGCACGGCATGGCAACGTCTCACCTGGCATGTGGAATAGGTTCTGGGGAGCTTGGGCGGTGCAGTGGAAGAGACGCTAGCAGCGGAAAAGGAGGAGGCAGCTGAGGAGGAGAGGGAGGAGGATGGAGTAGGAGGAGGAGAAGAAGAGTCAGGCCTGCATGCAATCCGTGGCGGTAAAACCAAATCTACACGGGTGCCACGGGTTACATGCTTGACGGCCGTCAGAAGGTTCACCCAGTGGGCAGTAAAACTGATATACCTTCCCTGCCCGTGTTTGCTAGACCACGTGTCTGTGGTCAGATGTATCTTGGCACCGACACTGTGTGCCAGAGATACATTCACTTGCCGCTGAACATGGCCATATAGCTCTGGGATGCCCTTCTCTGAGAAATACTTCCTTCCTGGGACCTTCCATTGTGGTGTTCCAATGGCCACAAATTTGCGAAAGGCCTCCGAGTCCACCAGTTTATATGGCAGTAGTTGGCGGGCTATGAGTTCTGACAAGCCAGCCGCCAACCGTTGGGCAAGAGGGTTATCCGGCGTCATCATTTTTTTACGCTCAAACATTAGGCCCACGGAAGCCTGCCTTTTTGCAGAAAAATGTGAGCTTGGCGTGATGGAAGGTGGAGTGGAGGACAATTGTGAGGAGAGAGGAGAAGGAGAAGTAGAAGACGAGGCTGGACGGTGAGAGCCTGCAGTGTGGCTTTGTGTGTTCCGTTGCTCCCACTGGGCTCGGTGATGGCTGCTCATGTGCCTTCTTAAGGCGGTCGTCCCTAGGTGAGTATTGGGCTTACCGCGACTAACGCGTTGACTGCAAAGATTGCAGATGGCAACGCTATTGTCAGCAGCGGACACGTTAAAAAAAGCCCACACTGCGGAGCCATGTGCCGGTGTCCTGGGAGCGCCAGATGTGACCGTACATGGTCGATGACTCGCTCCTGATACATTTGCAGTCTGCTTTGTCCCTGCTGTGCAATGTAAGTCATTGCTGCTTCTCCTCCCTATCTGCTGGTCCATATCTCCCTCTGAACTCCCCTCCTCTTCCTCTCTTGTGGGCACCCACGTGACATCACTAGACACGTCATCATCAACGTCACCTTCCCCACCGCTATAAGTAGAGTAGGCAGCAACACCGGGGACCAACCTCCTCCTTGGGCTGATCTGGGTACTGGCGTCAGACTGCTGAGTAGCGCTTGTTGCTACCTCCTCTTCCTGATCCAATACCAAGAGTGGCTGCGCATCAGAAATGTCCTCTTGATATGGATCGGAAAATAATTCCAGTGACTCAAGCGGAAGGTATGTGGTGGTGGTGGTGGTGGTCGTGTTGTTGGTGGTAGTGTCTTTGGGGGTGCACATAGCAGAGAGTGAAGAAGAGGGTGCAGATCGAGAGGATGAGGAGGGTGCAGAAGAGTAAGGCTGAGCGAGCCACTCAACCAAGTCTGGTGCATCCTTTAAAGTAATTGAACGCACCTTCTGCAACTTCCCACTTTGGCTCAAGCCTGTTGCTCCTGCCCTACCCCTACCACCCCTGCGGAAGGGCCTGCCTCTTCCTCTGCATGTCATTTTTTAAATGACCCTGTGACAAAACTCTTAGTCCCTATACCGCTGAAGGACTGCTGCAGTATAGGTGAGCGGTCAGCAGTGGTGCACGTCAACCCTATCTATTGTGGACCTATAGCGGTCCTTACAGAACAGCAGACTGTACCGCACTCAAGCCTATGTACCGTAGCACCCTATACCAAGTTACCAGTCCTTATAAGAACTTTTGTGGACCAAGCAGGTTGTGTATTAGTGTTTAGCAGACTGTACGTCAGTCCCTATACCGCTGAAGGACTGCTGCAGTATAGGGCAGCGGTCAGCAGTGGTGCACGTCAACCCTATCTATTGTGGACCGATAGCGGTCCTTACAGAACAGCAGACTGTACCGCACTCAAGCCTATGTACCGTAGCACCCTATACCAAGTTACCAGTCCTTATAAGAACTTTTGTGGACCAAGCAGGTTGTGTATTAGTGTTTAGCAGACTGTACGTCAGTCCCTATACCGCTGAAGGACTGCTGCAGTATAGGGCAGCGGTCAGCAGTGGTGCACGTCAACCCTATCTATTGTGGACCGATAGCGGTCCTTACAGAACAGCAGACTGTACCGCACTCAAGCCTATGTACCGTAGCACCCTATACCAAGTTACCAGTCCTTATAAGAACTTTTGTGGAACAAGCAGGTTGTGTGTTAGTGATTAGCAGACTGTACGTCAGTCCCTATACCAATGAAGGACTGCTGCAGTATAGGGCAGCGGTCAGCAGTAGTGCACGGCAACCCTATGTATTGTGGACCGATAGCGGTCCTTACAGAACAGCAGACTGTACCGCACTCAAGCCTATGTACCGTAGCACCCTATACCAAGTTACCAGTCCTTATAAGAACTTTTGTGGACCAAGCAGGTTGTGTATTAGTGTTTAGCAGACTGTACGTCAGTCCCTATACCGCTGAAGGACTGCTGCAGTATAGGGCAGCGGTCAGCAGTGGTGCACGTCAACCCTATGTATTGTGGACCGATAGCGGTCCTTACAGAACAGCAGACTGTAACGCACTCAGGCCTATGTACCGTAGCACCCTATACCAAGTTACCAGTCCTTATAAGAACTTTTGTGGACCAAGCAGGTTGTGTGTTAGTGATTAGCAGACTGTACGTCAGTCCCTATACCAATGAAGGACTGCTGCAGTATAGGGCAGCGGTCAGCAGTAGTGCACGGCAACCCTATGTATTGTGGACCGATAGCGGTCCTTACAGAACAGCAGACTGTAACGCACTCAGGCCTATGTACCGTAGCACCCTATACCAAGTTACCAGTCCTTATAAAAACTTTTGTGGACCAAGCAGGTTGTGTGTTAGTGTTTAGCAGACTGTGCGTCAGTCCCTATACCGCTGAAGGACTGCTGCAGTATAGGGCAGCGGTCAGCAGTGGTGCACGTCAACCCTATCTATTGTGGACCGATAGCGGTCCTTACAGAACAGCAGACTGTACCGCACTCAAGCCTATGTACCGTAGCACCCTATACCAAGTTACCAGTCCTTATAAGAACTTTTGTGGACCAAGCAGGTTGTGTATTAGTGTTTAGCAGACTGTACGTCAGTCCCTATACCGCTGAAGGACTGCTGCAGTATAGGGCAGCGGTCAGCAGTGGTGCACGTCAACCCTATCTATTGTGGACCGATAGCGGTCCTTACAGAACAGCAGACTGTACCGCACTCAAGCCTATGTACCGTAGCACCCTATACCAAGTTACCAGTCCTTATAAGAACTTTTGTGGACCAAGCAGGTTGTGTATTAGTGTTTAGCAGACTGTACGTCAGTCCCTATACCGCTGAAGGACTGCTGCAGTATAGGGCAGCGGTCAGCAGTGGTGCACGTCAACCCTATCTATTGTGGACCGATAGCGGTCCTTACAGAACAGCAGACTGTACCGCACTCAAGCCTATGTACCGTAGCACCCTATACCAAGTTACCAGTCCTTATAAGAACTTTTGTGGAACAAGCAGGTTGTGTGTTAGTGATTAGCAGACTGTACGTCAGTCCCTATACCAATGAAGGACTGCTGCAGTATAGGGCAGCGGTCAGCAGTAGTGCACGGCAACCCTATGTATTGTGGACCGATAGCGGTCCTTACAGAACAGCAGACTGTACCGCACTCAAGCCTATGTACCGTAGCACCCTATACCAAGTTACCAGTCCTTATAAGAACTTTTGTGGACCAAGCAGGTTGTGTGTTAGTGATTAGCAGACTGTACGTCAGTCCCTATACCAATGAAGGACTGCTGCAGTATAGGGCAGCGGTCAGCAGTAGTGCACGGCAACCCTATGTATTGTGGACCGATAGCGGTCCTTACAGAACAGCAGACTGTACCGCACTCAAGCCTATGTACCGTAGCACCCTATACCAAGTTACCAGTCCTTATAAGAACTTTTGTGGACCAAGCAGGTTGTGTGTTAGTGATTAGCAGACTGTACGTCAGTCCCTATACCAATGAAGGACTGCTGCAGTATAGGGCAGCGGTCAGCAGTAGTGCACGGCAACCCTATGTATTGTGGACCGATAGCGGTCCTTACAGAACAGCAGACTGTACCGCACCCAAGCCTATGTACCGTAGCACCCTAGACAGACCAAGTTACCAGTCCTGATAAAGAGCTTTGTGGAACAAGTGAGTTGTGAATGATTAGCAGACTGCAGCAGAAGGGCAGCAGTCAAGTATAATATTCTTTCTATATTTGGAAGAAAGAATATTATACGTGTACAAGCCTATTACCGTACCACTGATACCAGTCCTGAAAAGAACCTTTGTGGAACTAATAGTAACAGCAAGTCTTTAAAATTATCCTCACTGCCTGACACACTGCTTCCTGCCTGTCCCTATACAAATTGGCAAAAAAGAGTAGGCTGGAACGATTAGCTGGAACAGCTCTTTTGTGGACCTGATAGTAACAGCTAATGATGATGATGATGATGATGATGAAGAAAGACTAATCTGGCTGAGCTGTCCCTAAAATAGCAGCATACAGCGCTCTGTCCCTTTATCTAAACTGACAAAAGAAACTCAGGCTGCTGACCTAACACCTATACCAGTCCTGAAAAGAACTTTTGTGTACCAAATAGCTAGCGTTTTCTCTGTCCCTACTCCACACAGGATCCTTTCCCTACAGTGACAGAAGAAAGAATGTAAAATGGCCACCGGATCGGGTGTATTTATAGGTTAGGGGGAATGTCCAAGTGTCCATGAGCTGTCATGTCTCAATTGGTTGTCCTGTAACACATGATAAACGTGTCACGAAAGGTTAAAGTTCTTGTATACATTAAACACGTAAGTCCGCCGGGGCGAACGACGGAAAAAGGCGTTCGAACCCGCGGACGGCGAAAGTCGGAAATTCGCCGCGAAACGACCGCCGGGCGAACCGTTCGGCCATCACTAGTGGGTATGTTCTTGATCCACCTCAGATGACAGCTTTGGTAGTGGATATAGGAGTTTCCAGCATTTGGTTTGACAAAGTTTGTGGCATGTATTTGGGAATCACTATGAAAAAGTTCTAAGTCTAAAAAGACTAATTTTGTTGAGTCTTTGACATAAGTGAAGGATAGCCCTAGAGAGTTGCAGTTGCAATGTTCTACAAAGGACTCTACACTTTCTCCAGGGCCATCCCAGATCATTACGATATAATCGATGTAGCGTCCATAGTAGATAATTTGGGCTGCAAAGGGGTTATTATGTGAGACATACTGTAGTTCCCAATAGCCCGTAGTCAAGTTTGCATAACTTGGGGCAAAATTGGCACCCATAGCGGTACCCTAGGATTGTAAATAAAAAGTGTGATTGAACTCAAAATAATTATGTTCTAAGCAGAATTATGTGGCCTCCAGGATGAACTGTGCCTGTCTGGGGTTGATAAGGGGATCTTCGGAGAGGATATGTTCTACTGTTCTAAGGCCTATAGCGTGGGTAATGGAAGTATATAGGGACATGATGTCCAAAGAAACCCACTGATAAGTCTGTTCCCAGATGTGTGCTATCTTTGATTTATGATGGGAGGTTTTTTAGCAAGGGGTTGGAGGAAACGGTCTACATACATGGAAAAACCACTGGTAATACTCTCCATAGCCGCTACTATGGGACGGCCTGGTGGATTGAACTGGTCCTTATGGATTTTTGGCAGATGATAGAAGTAGGGTTTTCTTTCGTAAACCCTTGACGAGAAATGACAGTTCAGCTTTAGAAATGATATTTTCTTCAAAGGCTCTGTTAGCCAAGCTTCTTGCTTCCAGGGTGAATTCTGGTAATGGATCGTGAGTATGTTTGCAGTAGGTGTTGGTATCGGATAATAATCTAAGCGATTCTGCTGTGTAGTCTGAATAATTCTGGATTATAATGCCACCTCCCTTGTCTGCTGCCTTTATTAAAATGTTATGATTATTGCTTAGCTCATCAAGTGCCTTTTGTTCTTGTTTAGAGAGGTTGGATTTCTTCTTTAGAACTGATTTACACATTTCAATTAAATCAGTATACATGACTTGGTAAAATGTTTGTAAATAAGGACCCTTTTTATGTACTAGATTAAAGATGGACTTAGGTTTGAATTTTGTATGTTGAAACGGGGGAGAGATTAGGCAATGCTGAGTATATAATTCCATATCTGCAATGGATTTTCTGTATAAAGTTCGTCTAGGTCTGTGCTAGCGGAGGAATCAATATCTGCACAAACAACATCAGGGTTGGTAGTTCCATTGTCTTCTTCCAGGGGTGGCGGCTTAAGGGAGGATTCAATATTGTAAAACCTTTTGACTGTCAAGTCCCGGATACATTTATTGAGGTCTTTGAATAATATGAAGGGGTTTGGGTGAATGGTTGGTGCAAACTTTAAACCTTTATTTAGGAGTGAAGTCTCCTCTGTTGATAAAATATTGGTAGACAGGTTTAAAATCTTTATACTTTCCGTATTTTTTCTTTTGAGTTTTCCTCTACCCCCTTCCTCCTCTCCTATGTACTTTCTTTTGGTGGTACTGGGTTGGGGGGGGGGGGGGGGGTAATCCTAAAAAATCATCCTGGGTACTTGCTGGATTTGTAATTATTGTACAGCTATTTTTTGGGATGACAAGGAGTGTGATCTGATTGGACTTTATATTTATTTTAGGCCGTTTGGTGAGGGAAGTATTTGAGCAAGATGTTCTTGCGTTTGATTCGACTGCTAAATTTCTGATTGTAAGTGGATCTGATGGACGATCAAGATTTGCATGGGTACAACGGGATGACGTGGGTATTTCTTTGGGTTTATTGGTGGGCTGAGGAATTTTTTGTTTGTTTTTTATTATTATTTTTGTTTGTCACTCGCTGTGGTTTATGAATGAGTGGGGGGGATGGGCAATGATAATGCAATGATAATGATAGGTGTTGAGTTACTTTGGGTGTGCTGGATGGGTGCTGTCGAGGATAGGCCTTATAAAAAAGGTCTTGGCAGAGGTCCCTGACGTGGGGGAGCAACATGTGTTTTCTTCCAACAGAAGACTTTATTATTGGTGTAGTCACTAATGTCCCTTCTGAATTTCCCCAATTTATTAGCAATAAGATAATTTTCTTGCCAGATGGTGTTCCTTTTTAAAGTCCAAAACCATGTTAGGGGAAGCTGTGCAATATATTGTGAAATATCATTGCAAAGTTCCCTAATTTCAACTGCTAGGGTTTCATATTTCCTTTTTCTTTGTGCAATAATAATTTTTATCCATTTTTCTGTGCAGAATTTGGATACAAAAGTCCATTCTTTGGATAGGTCTGGGTCTAAAAAAGAGCATTGTTTGAGAACCCTTAGGGTCCGTTCACACAGGGGCAACACGACTTGTAGGCGACTTGAGTGAGGCAACTTGGACACGACTTGAGTTAAGATCACAGCGCGACTTGGGACGACTTCAACACGACTTGTGATGACTTCAACCTGACTTGGGACGACTTACAAGTCGCCCCTGGCCAGGCGACTTTTGCCGTGGCCAAGCAGAGAATGAGCTCAAGGGGGAACTCCATGCCAAATTTCTGAAAAAAATTTGGCGTGGGTTCCCCCTCCGAGAGCATACCAGGCCCTTCCGTTCTTCTCCTTCTTCTTCTCCTGGAGATGTTGACTCGACGAGCTCTCCGGCCGCAATGCCAGGGACGCGCTGCGCTGCCACTTATATAGGGACAATGGGGCGGTGTCACATGGGTTGATGTCACATGGGTTGGTCACATGGGTTGATGTCACATGGTGACCCCGCCCCCTTACCATGTGACATCAACCCATGTGACCAACCCATGTGACATCAACCCATGTGACACCGCCCCATTGTCCCTATATAAGTGGCAGCGCAGCGCGTCCCTGGCATTGCGGCCGGAGAGCTCGTCGGGTCAACATCTCCATTAGAAGAAGAAGGAGAAGAACGGAAGGCGGCAGCAACGGCGGCGACAGAAGACCGGGCCACCGCCTGTAAAAGAGCTATAAGAAGGCGCGGTGGCCCGGCAGAAGAACCGAAGAGGGGGACAAGACCCCCAAAGTCAGGAGAAGAGGCCGGCGGCGAGGAAGAAAGCCGGACTCCTCCGCTAGCAAAAGAGCTACAAGAAGATAGCGGAGGAGTCCGGCGAGAAGACCCCCGAAGACAGAAGACCCCCGGAGCTGTGCAATAAAATATTTTTTCCCTGTGTTGTGTTTTTTTTGTACTTTTTTTCACAGGTGAATGGGTAGGGGTACATTGTACCCCATACTCATTCACATAGGGTGGGGGGCCGGTATCCGGGGGCCCCCTTATTAAAGGGGGCTCCCGGATTCCGATAAGCCCCCCACCAGCAGCCCCCGAAAACCAACGGCCAGGGTTGTCGGGAAGAGGCCCTTGTCCTCATCGACATGGGGACAAGGTGCTTTGGGGTGGGGGGGCCGCACGCCCCCCCTCCCCCAAGGCACCCCCCCATGTTGAGGGCACGCGGCCTGGTACGGCCTGGTACGGCCGCTCGTCCCCACCCCCTTTCCTGGCCGGCCGGGTAGCGTGCTCGGATAAGGGTCTGGTGTGGATCTGGGGGGACCCCCATGCTGTTTTTTCGGCGTAGGGGGTTCCCCTTGGAATCCATACCAGACCTAAGGGCCTGGTATGCTCTCGGAGGGGGAACCCACGCCAAATTTTTTTCAGAAATTTGGCGTGGAGTTCCCCCTTCAGAGCTAATAATTCTGTCAAAGTCGCCTCCGTATAGACAGAAATCCGACTTGGAGGCGACCTCCATTGAAATCAATGGGTACCAGTCGCCTACAAGTCGGATTCAAGTAGTACAGGAACTTCTTTTGAAGTCGGAGCGACTTCAGTAGTGTGCATTAAGACAGCTCTCATTCACTTACATTGGTTTTTAAATGTTGTCCGACCTGAGGCGACTTGGGGCGACTTGAAGTCGGATCCCAAGTTGCCCCTGTGTGAACGGACCCTTAGGCCTCTGGGTGTAATTTTGTGTAAAAGATATTGCTCCAAAAAGAATCCATCCCACCAAAAAACTTTCTACAAAGGAATTAGCCCTTATAGCCTGGGTAAAGGGAAGTTAGACAAAAAAAGTTTGTAGGAAACAGAGAATAAAATTCATCAAGAGTATTGAATTTTACTTTTTCAATTTGCATAATGAGTTCCATTGCAATAAATAAATAAATAAGAAGGGGGAAAAAAAGGAAAAAGAAAACAGGTAGCTCTGTAAAAATATGTTTAAAATCAAAAAATATATGACATCCAAAGAAAGGTGCAGCTCGGAAAAAAGGGCACGACAGTTCAATATTAAAGAAAAGAAGGGATTCCGGCGCTCCAATTTTTGTAATGTCTTATTAGAATGGTGCAATATAAGCTTAAATGGCTCATTATAATCATTCACTATTTATTTGCAGGTGAGAAGGCAGCCATCCTCAGAGGGTGTCTATAACCTCAGCATACAAGCAAAAACAAACAGGAAGGGTTTTTTTTGGAGGCGCCAGTGTAGGACATGGTTTCCTTCAAGAGTTTTTACTACTCCACTTGTTTGGGATGTAGTTCTTTCCAGTTCCTACACCTTTGCTGCATCCTCTTGAATTTGCTCTTTTAGGTCTTTTTTTGCAAAAACTACCATGAAAGTAATACTTGAATCAACATATTCTCCTCTGACCTGTGTTATTAGAGCTACAATATCTTGGCAGAATTATTTTCACTCAGTAGGATGAAATGACCTGCACACCTGAGCCCACTTAACTTGATGAAGGCCACATCAAAGCCCACCGATAGATCTTGTAGTTGGTCATTCTCCTTCAGATACTGTGCCAAATATTTTCCAAAGAGGTTTATGAAGTACCTCTTCATTTTGTGTTGATAGCATTCAGGTCTCCGCTCCATCAGTAGGAATTAGCTTGGATTTACCAGGTAAACTTTTGTATTTCACATGGTTCGCAAATCCATAAGAGCATCTAATTATCAAAGTCAAAGAAACATTGCACCATGTGGTTCTATTGATTTCTTTGATGATAATAATAGAGTCCAATCATTTGAAGTTTTGGAAGTTGTATTCACCAATGATGAGTAAATCTGGCAAACAGGGCCATGATCAGAAATTTTGGGGCCCCTTACACAGTTTTAGGCCTGGGCCCCCCCCAATCCCCAGATCTTGCCATCAACATTCCCCAGGGCCTGCCCACTGGCAGTCCCACCGAGTCCTATCCCATGTCCTCCTCTTTCAGTCTCATCTCCCCAATCCCATGTCCTTCTCCTCCTCCACCAGTCCCATCTCCTCCATCCTACCTCCTCCTCCAGTCTCATCTCCTCCATCCCACATCCTCCTTCTCCAGTCCCATCTCATGTCCTTATCCTCCTCCAGTCCCATCTCCTCCATCTGCTGTCTTCCTCCTCCAGTCCCATCTCCTCTATCCCATCTCCTCTTCCAGTCACATCTCCACCATCCTGGGACTCCAGTTCTAGTGGCAACTGTCTCCAAGGGCATTTCTCTCTCACTACCTGTTGTGTCCATGGGACCTCACAATAGGACTAGGATGGTAACAAAATAATGTGGTTTTAACCCTTCCATAATTTAGCCAAAATGGAAAAAAAAGTGCTTGCTTTATATATACTTTTTATACATAACTAGAACATCTAATAGGGTTATATCATTGTCCTGGGTCCACTGTGACTGATTCCGATTGCTTCACCTATGTTTGGTTTGCTGTGACAAGATTTTTGTTTGCCACTGTTTGCTATTTGGCACATCTGAGTGTAATATTTGAAGTGCTGTTTTAAATAAAGTGTGTGAGACGGTGTTACACTATTGGAGCATTTCTTTATTTTCACATGTGGGGCAAACTGATTTATGGCATCTAGGACAGTGTGTCACTGTCAGAAACCATGAATCAGACCGAGACAGAAGTACAATTAAATCACACTTGTTTATTAAATAAAAATAAAAAGGTAAATAGAGCGTAGTCACAGCATAGCCAGATTCCAGTAACCGGATCGAGTAGTCAGCCAGGCCAGAGTTCAATAACCAGATCGGGTAATCAGCCAGGCCAGAAGTCAGGGATCCAAATAGAGCAACAGCAAGCAGGATAAGGAGCCAGTCTTTAAACAGAACCGCAGGAGATGGTTTCTTGTGATGTGACCAAGGCAAAGGCAGAGGTGAAGTGAGCTGGACAGCTTTAAGTAGGCAGGCCAGACGAGCATGATCAGGAACAGCTGGTAACTGTGGAGAGAGAGGAGAGCTGGCAATTAGCCGACAGCTGAGCAGCCAGCCCAGAGAAGGAAGGACTAAGCCAGCCCTGACAGTCACACATAACGGATCTCTTTTAAGTGCATTTGGCATCATATCCAGGAGTGGATGAATGAATCATTAAGCCGAGCACGAGAATGGGAGTGTCTTGAATAAGGGGAGTGGAGGCACTAGCACAGTGGAGATTTTCCAATTGGATTCATTTATGTTGGATTTTACATCATTCATCGGACTATTCTTTTGAGAGATTTGAATTTCACTGACATTTATGTTATAATATTGACACTTAGTATACACTGAGTGATCTATTCAATTATATGTTGGCACATTCATTACATGTATTTCTTTACGATTAATTGAGCTACAACAGTGGTTAAATTTTTTGCTTTGCACTGCATGTATGCACTGAAAAATCTTTTCACTCTGTTTACACAGTAATTTATGCTTTATTCTATATGTAACATTTTTTTAGGGAAATTTAGAGATCTCACTATTTAGGTTAGTGTATGTTTACAAACCTTTTTTTGTGTGTTTATTAGCGCCACGCACCTACTTTTTTAATTCTATTTTTATTTTGTTTAGTAAGGTGTATTTATTCAAATTAATGCATATAGTACATGAGTCATTAACCACTTCAGCCCCGGACCAATAAACACCCTAAGGACCAGAGGTCTTTTTACAATTTCGCACTGCGCTGCTTTAACTGGTAATTGCGCGGTCATGCAATATTGCACCCAAACGAAATTTGCGTCTTTTTCTTCCCACAAATAGAGCTTTCTTTTGATGGTATTTGATTGCCTCTGCGATTTTTATTTTTTGAGATATAAATGGAAAAAGACCGAAAATTTGGAGAAAAAATGATATTTTCTACTTTTTGTTATAAGAAAAATCGAATAAACTCAATTTTAGTCATACATTTAGGGCAAAATTTATTCAGCCACATGTCTTTAGTAAAAAAAATGTCAATAAGCGTATATTTATTGGTTTGCGCAAAAGTTATAGCGTCTACAAACTAGAGTACATTTTCTGGAATTCACACAGCTTTTAATTTACGACTGCCTATCTCATTTCTTGAGGTGCTAAAATGGCAGGGCAGTACAAACCCCCCCCAAATGACCCCATTTTGGAAAGTAGACACCCCAAGGAAGTTGTGGAGAGGCTTATTGAGCCCATCGAATATTTTTTTTTTGTCCCAAGTGATTGAATAATGACACAAAAAAAAAAAAGTTTACAAAAAGTTGTCACTAAATGATATATTGCTCACACATGCCATAGTTATATGTGGAATTGCACCACAAAATATATTCTGCTGCTTCTCCTGAGTACGAAGATACCACATATGTGGGACTTTTTGGGAGTCTAGCTGCGTACGGCACCCCGAAAACCAATCACTGCCTTCAGGGTTTCTAAGGGTGCAAATTTTTGATTTCACTCCTCACTACCTATCACAGTTTCGAAGGCCATAAAATGCCAAAATAACACAAAGCCCCCCCAAATGACCCGATTTTGGAAAGAAGACACCCCAAGGAAGTTGTGGAGAGGCATATTGAGCCCATTGAATATTTTTTTTTTGTCCAAAGTGATTGAATAATGACACAAAAAAAAAAAGTTTACAAAAAGTTGTCACTAAATGATATATTGCTCACACATGCCATAGTTATATGTGGAATTGCACCCCAAAATATATTCTGCTGCTTCTCCTGAGTACGAGGATACCACATATGTGGGACTTTTTGGGAGTCTAGCTGCGTACGGCACCCCGAAAACCAATCACTGCCTTCAGGATTTCTAAGGGTGCAAATTTTTGATTTCACTCCTCACTACCTATCACAGTTTCGAAGGCCATAAAATGCCAAAATAGCACAAAACCCCCCCAAATGACCCCATTTTGGAAAGTAGACACCCCAAGCTATTTACTGAGAGGCATGTTGAGTCCATGAAATATTTTATATTTTGCCACAAGTTGCAGGAATAAAAAAAAAAATTTTTTTTTTGCACAAAGTTGTCACTAAATGATATATTGCTCACACATGCTATGGGCATAAGTCAAATTACACCCCAAAATAAATTCTTCAGATCAGATATTGATCTGTTCAGATTCTATACCACTACAGGAGGGTTATGCTTTGCGTGTGGGTGTTAGCCGTACTGGCACTAACCTAGCACTGCCTGGGGCGACGCAGACCCTGACCCTAAAACCTAATTGACATCACCCGCCGGGTGATCAGGGGTTTAAACCTTTATTGGGTAATAAATGGTGGGTGCCCTGATGCTATAAAAAGCAAACTAACCAGAGTCACCCGTAACACTTATACGGTGATCAGTGGTGAAAGGGTTAACTAGGGGCAATCAGGGGGTTCAAATTTTTATTAGTTAGTATATGGGGGTCCCTGGCGCTATATAAAAACCTGACGGGGAACCTAAATAACTAACTGGCTAGCCAGCATCACCAGTGACACTTATACTGTGATCGCTGGTGAAAGGGTTAACTAGGGGCAATCAGGGGGTTAAAACCATTATTGGGTAGTATATCGGGGTACCTAGCGCTATAAAAACCTGGCGGTGAACCTAAAAAAATAACTAGCTACCTAGCGACAATAGCGACACTAATGCAGCGATCAGAAAAATGATTGCTTAGTGACACTGGCAAAAGGGGGTGAAAGGGTTAACTAGGGGCAATCAGGGGGTTAAAACCATTATTGGGTAGTATATCGGGGTACCTAGCGCTATAAAAACCTGGCGGTGAACCTAAAAAAATAACTAGCTACCTAGCGACACTAGCGACACTAATGCAGCGATCAGAAAAATGATCGATTAGTGACACTGGCAAAAGGGGGTGAAAGGGTTAACTCTAGGGGCAATCAGGGGGTTAAAACCATTATTGGGTAGTATATTGGGGTACCTAGCGCTATAAAAACCTGGCGGTGAACCTAAAAAAATAACTAGCTACCTAGCGACAATAGAGACACTAATGCAGCGATCAGAAAAATGATCGCTTAGTGACACTGGCAAAAGGGGGTGAAAGGGTTAACTAGGGGCAATCAGGGGGTTAAAACCATTATTGGGTAGTATATCGGGGTACCTAGCGCTATAAAAACCTGGCGGTGAACCTAAAAAAATAACTAGCTACCTAGCGACAATAGCGACACTAATGCAGCGATCAGAAAAATGATCGCTTAGTGACACTGGCAAAAGGGGGTGAAAGGGTTAACTCTAGGGGCAATCAGGGGGTTAAATCTTTATTGGGGGGTGTTAGGGGGCTACCCTGGACCTAACACTAACTGCCCTGACAGTTTTTACTTTTACAACTGACACTGAATGCAGTGATCAGTAAATAAATGATCAATGTTACTTTTTGTCTTCTCCTCGTAGTCAAAAAGACCGCCCCGAGGAGAATGACATCACTTCCTCCTTCCTGTGTATACAATACACAGTGGGAGGAAGCTTGTCATTGGCCAGGAGCGATCGAGAGGGGATGGCCAGAAACCAACGGCCATCTCCTCATCACGGATCGCTCCTGCAGCGAACTGGACCGCCGTATCCAGCGGGAGGGGGTCCGATCGGACCCCCCACCCGCTGGAAGGCAGGCACCTACATGTACGTGCTTGTGCCTGCCTGTGCCATTGTAATGACGTACAATGGCAATACGGCGGTCCTTAAGTGGTTAAGTTATACTAAATATAGATAAAATCATATGATATCTTGATATTCCATGATTGATGTGAAGAATTCCATATTTGATGTAAAAATTGATAAAGGCTCAACGTGTTTCGCGCCCTTATAGCCACTCATCACAAGCTATAACCATGGAATGAATCTAAAAAGAAAAAAAAAAAAAAAGGGTATAAAAAAAGAAAAAAATTAAAAGAATGATAATTGAAAAATATTTATTAAATGGGGTTATTGAAGGTCATGTGTCCTACTCATATCTGCAAACAAGATATTTAAAGGCTTTTTAAAAACACCTAGACATTTTCAAAAAACATTATCAAAAAATATGGGGATTTGGTCACACCATATTGCTATATGGTGCTTAAGCCCACTTACTGCGACAAAGTACCCCATTATTAGTGGGTCCTACACTATCCATAGATTTGGAGATCCTGCTTCTCTGAACCATGGGAGCTATACTCCTCTATATGGGAGAACATGAGGTCTCCACCATGACACAGGTGGTCACTAATGAGAGGTACTTACTGAGGGAGTGGGGTGCTCCACCCAAAAGGATTTGGTCAGAATCCATACAATAGACAAACAAGATATTTGGGGGGGAACACCCTAAAAAAATGCATAAAGATGGTACTGCCATAAGACCATACAACAGAACAAAAATATTACAGCGCACACATGCAAAACTAACATTTACCTCCAGCAAGACTTTTTAAAAACACCTAGACATTTTCAAAAAACATTATCAAAAAATATGGGGATTTGGTCACACCATATTGCTATATGGTGCTTAAGCACACTTACTGTGACAAAGTACCCCATGATTAGTGGGTCCTACACTATCCAAAGATTGGGAGATCCTGCTTCTCTGAACCATGGGAGCTATACTCATATCTGCATCCAAGCACCGAAGGAGCAGCATCAAGCATCGGCAAAAAGCCGCTGAGCAGAGCCCATATGGGCTAGGGCTACCCGTAGAGGTGATGACAACCGCCACAGACACATCCAGAGTGGGTAGGTGTAATTAATGTGAACTGAAAAATCCCTATGGGAAACCTATGTGAAAAGGATTATATTTAGTGACTACACATATAAATAATGTAGGCAGGTGTTAGGAAGTGATATGTGTTGAAAGATGTGAAATAAAGTAAGTGCATGGAATAGAAAAGTGAAAAAAAAAAAAAAAAGAAATCAACAAACTCAAAACCAGGGGGAAAAAACAGAAAAGCAAGCAAAAAAGCAAAGAAAGAAAAGAAAAAAGAAAAAGAAAAAAGGATGAGGAAATAAAAATAAGGGTCAGAATATACCTGTCGTGAGCAAAAAATTGCCATGATCTATAAGCGTGAATGTGATTCCTCATGGAGAAAAAGAGTGTGTGTATCACCCTGACTCTGGAGATGCCTATATAGGTGCACCGTCACGATCCCGCCCCCAGCGCCCTAACCCATTGGGGCTCTGCTCAGCGGCTTTTTAGCGATGCTTGATGCTGCACTTTCGGTGCACAGATGCAGATGTGAGTAGGACGCACGACCTTCACTAACCCCATTTAATAAATATTTTTCATTATTTATCATTCTTTTAATTTTTTCTTTTTTTTTTATACCCTTTTTTTGTTTGTTTTTTCTTTTTAGATTTATTCCATGGTTATAGCTCCTGATGAGTGGCTATAAGGCCACGAAAAACGTTGAGCCTTTATCAATTTTTATCTTCACTTCAATCATGGAATGTCAAGATATCATATGATTTTATTTATATTTAGTATAACTTAATATGACTCATGTACTATATGCATTAATGTCATCGCTGTTTCTCTCAAATGTAAAGGTCTATTGGACTGTGGTACTTTATATATTGTATGACGATCCCATGTTTATTATGTAGAGGTCTGATGCCCAAAATGTTTTTTAGAGGTTTGATACCCAAAATGTTTTATAGTGGATTATGGATTACAAATACAAATAAATATAATTTTCCAGTTGCTTGACCAACTTTTTTACTGCTGTGTGCTTCATATAAAGTCCCACTTCTCTCCCCTCCCCATTTTTTATATTAACAGGTGAACACAGGCTGTGCACTGTACATGTCTTCTAGCAGCTTCAGAGAAACACTTTTTATTTTCCCAGAATTTAGGGAATTACAATAACATGTTGACTGCTGAACCACATTAAAAAATATGTATTTAATATTCAAGCCTATAGTTTTCTCTGCTTAATCATAATACATGTTTTGATAATCATAACTAAATGTTTGATAAATAAATCCATTTACCCGCTCAATCCCATCTTTTGGTCAAATTAAATTGACCACATAACAATTGCTCCAACATCTCCCTCTAACTGCCTAATCTTAGTTTAAATATCAATTTTTCAAGTTCATATTCCTCCTAATTTATGTACACAATTTACTTCTGCAGAAAAAACTCATTTTGTTTCGTCAAGGCTAAACAAAAATATAAAAAATACAAAAATGTCTAAAATATAAATTATATAAACGTTGGTCTAACAATGTATGAACACCAAGCCTTTCGTTGATTCCTCCGCTGTAACTTTGACAGCTATCTCTGCAGCAGCTTCTTTGCAAAGGAATTCTGTCCCTCCCACCAACACAGGAGGCACAAGGCTCTGCAGTGATGGACAGTGCACCATGTGTAACTATTGGCTAAGGAGGCAGCATGAGGCGGAGTAGCCCGCCTCCTGCGGCCTCCTCAGCCAATGAGCAACTGAAAGGCTGTTAAGTCCCTCTCTCCTAACACCTTGAGTCCCAGCCCTGCCAGCTTACTTGCTTAGTATATGCTTGGCCTACGATGCCTCTCTTGCACTATTTCTCCTCCAGCTCCTCTCTCCTGCACACTTCCTGGATGCTGGGCCCCGGGCGCCTCCAGACGCTCGGGCCCGGTATATGTGCATAGCTCCCAACTGTCCCTGATTTCGAGACACTGTCCCTCATTTGGAGCAATGTCCCTCTGTCCCTCCTTCCTCCTAATTTGTCCCTCATTTTGGTCTGATCTATATTTTTGTATATAAAATGTACTTTTTTATCTTTCAAAAAGTGTTTCCCGGTGCTAAACCTTTCATTCAAATTCTGAATTTCTGCATTTGTAAATTTTAAAAGCCAATGTAAAGGAATAGTAGTGGTAAAAAAAAAAACACTTGTGGATTTCTTTATTTTTTTATTTTTCCTTTAGGGGGTGTGGTGGGGACCTGTCCTATGTCTACATACGTTTGGTAGTAGGTGTCCCTCATTCCCATCTCAAAATGTTGGGAGGTATGCATGTGTATCGGCTGTACCCACCTAAAGGCGGCCTTGCTGGCAAATATAAACCCTTCCACAGTACATATAGACTGATCTATGATGTTTCTTCTGATCTATGATTATTTTCCCTTTTTGGATTTATTAAAAGGAGAAGAAGCATCTTTCAAACCAACCATAATGTGTAGTATTAAGGCAACATAGTCAGAATAGGCCAATATTCCTTTAGTCTAAAAGCCCAAGGCGTGCCCATTTCTGTCAAGGACATTGTTGAAGAGGAAATATACAAGAAAGCCATTTTTTCTTAGGCCACAAATATTTTCCAGGGGATTTCGACAGAGCTCTGCAGCTTTCTCACCAATTTTTTCAGCCTCAATGGATTTCCAAAATGTTTCATAGCTGAGAATAACTGGTTCTGATCTATGCTGTCCTAAGCTGTCCTGAAACCAATATACAAATATCTCTTTATAGTACTCAGCTTTTTCTCCAGTTCTAGTTCAAAGTAAATGTCTAATGTTTTGATTTACAACCTGGGATTTCCTCTATATATCCTTAGAAGTGGGAATAGAGAGCATTAGAGGCCAGGTTATATGCGGCATTGAGCAAAGATACACCTTTATGCCCTTGTACACACGGTCGGAGATTCCGACGGAATGTGTCCGATCTGACCGTTTTGTCGGATATTCCGACTGTGTGTGGTTTACATCGGACTGTTTCCGTCAGAGTATCCGACAGACCAAGTTTTCCAACTTGTTGGTAAAATTTTCAGACAAAATGCTCCGATCGGACATACTCTGATCATGTGTAGAGAATTCCGATCGGACAAAGTGCCATGCATGCTCAGATCAAATTCCTACACCAAACCTATTGGCTACTAGCGTGAACGTAGTCCCGTCGTAACAAAATAACGTCATCACGTCGGATTTTCCAACAACTTTGTCCGACCGTGTGTATGCAACAGTTTCGGACAAAATCCGACGGATTTGGTTGTCGGAATCTCCGACCGTGTGTACAAGGGCTTAGACTTCTAACCACCACTGTGTCACGTAGCTGATAAGAGACAGAGATGACAAAGACAGCCTCTCTTGTGTCTCCTACCAAAGCACCCCCTGAGGGTAAAACAGATGATGCAAAGGGCCAAAGGAGGTAATAGAGTCACTGGTATCCTGAGCGGTGGCTCCCCAATTGGATGATTTCTGTGCTGTTGATCTATTATCATTTGGAGATCATTACTGTTTTAGTAAGGGAACTGGCTGTGAGGTGGTTTGGTATTCTTATACATGGACTTTCATCATTTTCAGATTTTAACATGTGGACTTTTAGATATTTTTCTTTTGAAGTTTACTTATTTGTTATGCAATAGTGAATTATATGTTAAGGAACTGCTATTTTACCATTTATTTCATGCACATTTTTAATTATGGTTTAATATGTGTTTTTTTTTTTTAAATAAGTTTTTGTATTGATCTCTACAGAGATATCAGTTTTGCGCACCTTTTAGAGTAATTAAAGGTACAAGAGGAACATGAGTGCTGGAGAGCGTAGTTTGCAGATCCCTGAACTAGAGATTCCAACCAGGAAGATCCAGCAGAACTTGCAATCAAGCAATCAGTGCCATGCGAGAAGTCAGCATAAGAATCAGCAGAGGTTAAATGGGAGCTTTGGCTTGTTCTAAAGTGTAGGATGACAGAGCTCATGGATGATGTTATCAATTGTGTAGCAGGACTATGCATTGAAGCAGACAGCTGCATCAGCATGTAAGTATGTAAGTGTGGAGCAGAATTGGAGGCAGAAGCCAAGTCACAAATAAAGCCAAAGTCAGTAATGAGTGGGCAATGAAGTACCAAATCAGGAGCCGGATCAAGGTCAGGGATAAAGCTGAGATCAGGAACAGGTAGAGCAGAAGCACACAGCTGAATCCAAATCAGGTCAGAAGAACGTGGGGTCAATATCGGGAATCACATGCAAAACACAAGTCAGGGAGCAAGGCACACATTATAGACCAATCAGCACTGACATCCCTTAAATAGGCTGGCTGGAGCCAATTCTGAATCTGGGCATGCATGCACGCCCATGCACATGCTGTGATGAGCCAACTTGCTATTGGGAATTCCCTGATACACTGGGTATCCTTTCTTGATGTCTAGCGCCGGTACTCCTGAAGATATGCGCTATGTCTGTAAATTAATTTTTTTCCCAGGATTATAGTTGAGTCTTGGGGTTAATTACGCTAAATTGTGGTTTTGGCATCAGTTTGGCTGGGCTGTACTAATGTTCTGCCTTGTCATAGGTGTAGGTAGCACCTATGACAGGCATTAGAACGCAGTCTGGTTGGACGCATCGGGTACCAATCTCTCTCTCGGAGCCAATCAGTGGGTGCATTGTCTGTGTATTCTGGGAGAGGATACTTAAGGTGCTGAAGTCACGCGGTTTTGGTTTCCGGTCCAGAAGTATGTTCTGACTCCATGGTCGTGGTCCTCCTGACCAGCCCCCAGAGGACCTCATGGCCTGGGGTGCTGATCCATCCATTTCCGAGTCTTGGAACTGGCTAGTCCGAGGCACAGTAACTGGAAAGAGGATTCTAAAGTGGTCCGGTGCCATCACAGGTTTTGGAGAGGCACAGCAACTCGTCATGCAACCAGGGGAGGACTCTTCGGAAGAAGGCCACGCACGAGGCTGGCTGCTCGGTAAGAGCCTGGACGCTGAACTGTATGGACACTAATTGAATCCACATTTCTTACGGTATTGCTGGACCGGCTGCAAGTTACTGGTACCGTAAGAAGGTTCCTATTTTCATCCTTCTGTTACAACTAAGTTCCTGTGAGAGACTTTCTGTGTTCACCTAAAAGTTTGCAACCAAGTCTGTGGCAGAGACTTTGCTAAGTTTGAGTCATTTGTCGGCTGCTAAGTTCATAAACCAGGATTTATCCGACAGTGGAAATATCCAGTTGCAAGGGGCTATTCCCTGGATTACCTAGAGAGAGACATTTATTAAGTGTCAGCAGTTGCAAAGTGCCTGAGCTTCCATACCTATACCCTCTATTCCCAACTGAGAGGCTGTGTTTCTGTTCAACGTTTTAAGCAAATAAAAATTCCTATGGGAATTCAAGTGTTGGTCTCTGCAGTTATTGGGCCATCAACCTCGCGAACTCCTAGACAAGAACGACGAGTTACAAGGTGGAGGAGGTAAATGGTAAGCCCAAGAAAACCAGCCGCTCCTTAGGAAGTCAGTGCTACACGTGTGGGCTCGTAGTGCGGGATTTATCATTACCTCCCGCAACGGAGAAGAATTGCACATGTGAATGTATGGAATAGAGGGTGGAAGTTTTTTTGGACCATTTGGACCATTTTGAGTAAGGCAAAAGACTTTCACTGTGGTGCGTAAGCGTGGGAGGAGCCCTGCAGAAAAGCTGTGAAATTGCGCAGCCGGGGGGTACCAGTGGAAGGAGTCTACGCCTGTTTCGTCTTCCTGCACGAGGCACAGCGTGAGTGTGTTGTAGGAGGAGGGTGAAGCAAGTCGTGTTTCACTGTGCTGGAGAAAAGAACATTTCTAGAGAGAAAATGTTTCGTGTTCCGGGTGCATCGTCTGTTTCAGGACCTAGGATGCCATCGGTAAGAGGTCCCACGAGTATGCAGATACTCGGTGGCGGTTTGTTCTCTACACCGCTGGGGACGTTGAAGCCCTCGGCAAGCTATGTGGAGGATGTGACAGTCTCATTGCAAGTCCTCGGCCATTTGCTCTGTGTCAGAGATATGGGGACTATGTCTTCAAGGTGGAGCAGCCTACCAAATCACCTCGGGCCTACCATATGGACTGGGCCACGAGGGTGACTACCAAGGAATCCATCATTTATGCTCTGGCTGTGAGGCCTACAGCTTCAGCATCGCCTACCGCTGCCAACACCTTGGAAAAGGACATTTTTTCTTCTTGGGTCAGAGAATCTACTCCTGAAGTCATGGACACGGCTTTGTCCACTGCTGTTGCTACTACCATGCCTGCTTTAGAGAGAGTGGAGTATGGAAAAACTTCCTGTGACCGCAGTAAAGGACCAACCCCCAGTCCGGTTGCATTTCATCGGAAGAAGGTGATCGCCCTGGAGAACCCAACACAGTTCACGGGTAAGAAATCTGGGGAAACTGTGGGGAAGGGGACTGTAAAATGTATGTGAGAGAAAGCATGGGACTCAGATTTAGACTCTACCTTTTCTGACGTTGGGGAGGTTGATGAACTGTTTAACACAATGTCCCAAGAACTGTAACGGGGCTGTGGGGATGATGTGGCCACTACCTGTGCTGACATTTCAGGCTGGCTAGACCTTACTTCAGGGAGCAAAACGCCACAGGTGGAAACCCCAACTGCTACTAGTGTGGTTTTGCCAAAACCCATAAACTTGCCAACGCTTAAAAAAGACGCTACTGCTTTGGTGCACAAATCCCCGAACTCATGTATACCCCCTGGGGATGGAACTGCCCGCAACCTGCTGAGACTCGCCAGGTCTCAGAGACTCTTGAACAAACGGGTGGCAACAGAGTATGGACTCGAGTTTCCGTATGTGCCCAAAGAGATAATGGACATTATAGAGGAAAATAGTGAGAAGTGGTTTGCAGAAGATGTCTGGGACTACCTTAAAGTTCCAAAGCCACTTCGTAAGAAGGCATTCTGTCGGGGGATGTATGAACGCTTTCTGGGGTGTCTGCAGTATTGGAGCTATGGTCGGCATATCTACGCGAATAAAGTTGTCATTTGCAGGCCAGATAAAGACAGTGCAGTGTACTTTATCACAAATGTGGATGAGCATGGAAGAGACTTAGTTTTGCCGGATCCCTGATTCTACTGGTGAACTGTTCCTTGAACTGAGTTTGGAATGCAAGAAGAGTTTCTCTCCATCTTTTTTGCATTTTTTCTTTAAAGAACAAGGACTGTGAGTAGAAAGACAGGTCAGTTGCAAGAGAGCTGCGTGTCAAAACTACCGCATGGGTCAGAGTACTTACTTTCAGGGAAGGACTTGCAGTTACAGTGACTCTGACCACTAGGTGGCATGGGTCAGCGCAAAACAAAGTGGTTTTATTGTTTTAGAAGAAGGAGAAAAAAAACATAAATTGTTTAGAAGAGAAAAAGAGTTTTAGATTTAGAAGAGAGAGCTTCTGCCTTCTAAAAAGATGTGATATATGTTGTATTGCTGCTATGTGTTTTCTTTTCAGGATGCACCGAGATCGTCTGTCAAGCTGCCGGAGAATGGTTGGTGTAGATAGATAGGAGTGGGTGGTATGTGTATAGTCTGTTAATGCAACTGTTGTATGTGACAAAGTTTAAATATGTTTGTTATTTCCTTCCCTTCTCCTTTCCTAAAACCCCAAAAAAGCTCAGGTACTTAAACATTTTTGTAGTGTTAAGAGCTTTTTTAGCTAGACGATGAGGACATCATCTAAATGACCTGGGGGAGTGTGTAGCGCCGGTACTCCTGAAGAGTACGCACTATGTCTGTAAAAAATTTTTTTCCCCAAGACTATAGTTGAGTCTTGGGGTTAATTGCGCTAAATTGTGGTTTTGCCATCAGTTTGGCTGGGCTGTACTAATGTTCTGCCTGGTCATAGGTGTAGGTAGCACCTTTGACAGGCATTGTAACGGAGTCTGGTTGGACGCATTGGGTACCAATCTCTCTCTCTGAGCCAATCAGTGGGTGCGTTGTCTCGCTGTGTATTCTGGGAGAGGGTACTTAAGGTGCTGAAGTCACGTGGTTCTGGGTTCCAGTCCAGAAGTATGTTCTGACTCCATTGTCCTGGTCCTCCTGACCAGCCCCCGGAGGCCCTCATGGCCTGGGGTGCGGATCCGTCCGTTTCTGGGTCTCGGAGCTGGCTAGTCCGAGGCACAGTAACTGGAAGGAGGATTCTAAAGTGGTCCAGTGCCATCTTGGGTTTTGGAGAGGCCCAGAAACTCATCATGCAACCAGGGGAGGACTCTTCGGAAGAGGGCCAGGCACGGGGCTGGCTGCTTGGTAAGAGCCTGGACGCTGAGCTGTATAGACACTAATTGAATTCACATTTCTTACGGTATCGCCGTACCGGCTGCAAGTTACTGGTACCGTAAGAAGGTTCCTATTTTCATCCTTCTGTTACAACTAAGTTCCTGTGAGAGACTCACCTAAAAATTTGCAACCAAGTTTGTGGCAGAGACTTTGCTAAGTTTGAGTCATTTGTCGGCTGCTAAGTCCATAAACCAGGATTTATCCGACAGTGGAAATATTCAGTTGCGAGTGGCTATTCCCTGGATTACCTAGAGAGAGACATTTATTAAGTGTCAGCAGTTGCAAAGTGCCTGAGCTTCCATACCTATACCCTCTAGTCCCAACTAAGAGACAGTGTTTCTGTTCAATGTTTTAAGCAAATAAAAATTCGTAAGGGAATTCAAGTTTCGGTCTCTGCAGTTATTGGGCCATCAACCTCGGGAACCCCTAGACAAGAACGACGAGATACAAGGCAGAGGAGGTAAACAGTAAGCCCAATAAAACCAGCCGCTCCTTCAGGAGTCAGTGCTACAGATGCATTGGACAGTGTATTGCATGATTCCGTTCCTGTTTAATCCAGAGGTTTTGAAGTATCTGATGGAAATTTTAAAAGTTTACATTTATCAAGTTCTTCAGGGATAGTATCTATGCTTGGTGATTACTATATCTTGAAAATAACTTTAAAAAAAACAATAATATGTTTGGATAGATTGGTTTTTACTTCTGTCTGGGCCCCCGCTAAGTATATTTTCAGTTACCTTCAGTTCTGTTTGACACCTGTGGCAGGAAGAGAGGGGAACCTCCCCAGTGGGACACAGCAATAAAAACTGATGTAGCAATATGGACTGAAAACATACAGCACCATATCTACTAGCATTTCAAGGTATTGGTCGATACTGGTATTGCCCGTCCCTCTAGTGATCAATGTATGTAGTGACATCATATCTGTTTGCCAAATAAAAGAATTGTGGGATGAATAGTTCCTCCGCCTGATAATTGCTTTGCACGATTGTGTGCCAGGAATACATATCCCAGGGATCTTTGCTGTCATCTGAGGAATGCTGGGACTAGCTATAAAAGCAGCAGACGCCCGCATGGAAGCTTTCTTCCTCCTGGGTCTGAAGTAAGACTGTCCTCTATGTGCAACAGGGAGAGAGAGGTCATGGCCTACCACGTGGAGTCTTACTTCCAACTCGTGGACTGAGGGGCCTCACTCTGTTATTCGCTGTCGGACAACCTTCTCGGTAGCACGCCAGTCGCCTGCCTGATGGTGTGTGTGTGTGGCAAGCTTCATGTCGGTAGATCAGGAGAGCGGATCTGCTGCACGAGTGTCCACTTGGAAGTGGAGTCACTGTAGATCTGAGGGGAAGCTCTGCTGATTTCTATCATCCAATCATGTGCAAGCAAAAATTCTGTTTTTTATTTTACTTGCATGTCCCCCTCAGATCTACAGCGACTGCACTTCCAAGTGCACTTGTAGTACAAAGTGGATTTGCCTTTTAGTAAATAACCCCCCCCCCCCATGTCTCATTGTAGCTTTTTGTATTGGTGGCTGAGCAATGTTGTTGATAACACGTTGCCAGACTGCTATTTTTTCACCTTCTCTGTGTACTCAGCAATGCAGCTGTGATTAATCAGAGCTGAATTGCCGTGCACTGGGACAGCAGGGCAGAAGGACTGGACTTACTATACGGCTAGGTTCACACCATAGCGATGCGGGAACGCCGCGAATCCGCGGCGTTTTCCCGCATCGCATGCCTCCCGCCGGCAGTTCACACTGCCCTATGCGGACTGCTGGGAGTGTCAATGAAATCTTAATGACACCCCCAGACCAGTCCGCACATCGCAGTGCGATCTGCAAACTCGGACAGGAATGGGATTGCATGGTGTGAACACCCATGCGATCCGATTCTGCTGCGGACCAAAAAAAGGGTCCTGTGCGAGTTTGCGGCGGGTGCGATGCGAATTCAGCCATACTATCTGTATGGCTGAACTCGCATCGCACAGACAGATCGGATGTGATTTGCACTGCAGTGCGGTGCGAATCACATCCGGGTCTCCCACCCGCAGCGGTGTGAACCCAGCCTACAACTGGTTAAAGTGGAACTAAACCCTCCTATTCCTTACAGCCAAGGAAGCTGCAATCTTACCCTTTGTTTGATCTGTAGTTGCCATGGTGATCAGTTATGACCTCAGCCATTTGACAACTAATTCAAGAGCATAAGCAACTGTGACAGTTATCATTTCCCAGCATACCTTGAATGTAACTGTTTTGGGAAACAATTAGTGGAAATTTAGTCAGAAAATTAAGTCATGCTTGATCACTTTATGCTGGCCCCTTTGGCAGTTGTAAAACATTACAACTATACTGTTTAAAATCCAGTAATACACAGTTTTACCCTGCTTTGCACATGCTCAGTTGCTCGCTATTTGTAGGCACTGTGACAAATTTGTAGAGGCTGATCTGCTAACATCCTAAAGATTTACTGCTGTTCAGGGGCTTTGGGATTCAGCAAAATGGCCGTTTCCAGTAAGCAGATACAGTAGCAATGCTGGAGGCAATTTACAGCACACACTTATTTTGTAGCATAATTATTAATGTGGAATGTATGTTCCTTGCTAAAGAACATTATTTATCTTTATCAAGTTGTTATGGGTAAAGTTACACTTTAAATCGGTGGGTTTAGTTCTGCTTTGATCCTGGGCACACTTCCATTCATTTATTCTCCTATAGAAATTTGCAGTTTATCTGGCTGAATACAGGTCCTCAGTTTCCTCCTGTTCTCTCTGCTTCTTGAAGCAGTAAGCCATTTTTTTTTCAGTATTTTAATGTTTCTCTCTGTACACCGTACATCGCATTGCCAAGTACGTTTCATTCTTTTCTGTAGTGACCTTCTCACATTCCAAATCAACCAGGACATTTTTTTGAGCAGACTGCTTCCTAAACACTTCTTCTGGTTTGCTACTACCTGATCCTGGAGTGCAGCAAGACAGTATTTTTCCACCTATTATCTTTGCAAGATTGGAGATACGGTCCTGATGCCGCGTACACATGACGGGTTTTTCCATCAGAGTAAACTCTTGCGGTTTTTCCGACGGGGTTCAGACGAAACGGACTTGCCTACACATGATCACACCAAAGTCCGATTGTTTAGAACTCGGTGACATGCAACACGTACGACGGGACTAGAAAAAGGAAGTTTAATAGCCAGTAGCCAAAAGCTGCCCTTGTGTCGTTTTTGGTCCGGCGGAGCAGCATACAACGAATGGTGCTCCCGATAGGAATTGATTCCGTCGGAAAGATTTAAAACATGTTCTATTTCTAGGTCCATCAGAATTTTCAAAAAAAAAAAAAGTCCGCTGAAGCCCACACACGAATATCCGAAGAAATTATTCCGTCTGACTTTTTCTGCCGGAAAGTCCGACCGTGTGCACACGGCATTAGTCTTCTGGCTATCACAAAGTAATATTCAGAGTCTACATTAGCTCCCCTTTACAGTTCAAGAGAGGTCTCTGGAGACAATTAGGACATGGTCATTCTGTTTTTTTTAAAACTATAGTTACATAGTTAGTAAAGTTGAATAAAGACACCAGTCCATCCAGTTCAACCTGAGTGTCTACAATTGTCCCCATCACTGTACATTGCACACTCACATTGGTCCCTACCCCCAAGGAACCCACAATCCAAGGTGCCCATTTATATAATAGGGACAATTTTGGACTGAAGCCAATTAGCCTACCTGCATGTCTTTGGGGGGTGGGAGGAAACCGGAGTACCGGAGGAAACCCATGCAGGTACAAGGAGAACATGCAAACTGCAGGCAGGTAGTGTCGTGGTTGGGATTTGAACCAGTGACCCTTCTTACTGCTAGGTGAGAGTGCTAACCACTATACCACTGTACCGCCCACTTCTTAAAGAAAATATGTTGTTCATAGTATACACTTTAATTTTATAATCAGCATTGTAATAAAAATACAAAGCATAGTTATATTTGACAATCCAATATAAGCTTACTTGAAAAATCTCCTTTGATGTTGTGAGGTCTTCCTCTCTGCTGGCCATCTCTTTCCTATTCCCTACATGCTTTGCAGCTTCTAGGATTGTAGTCAGAACTCATTAACCCTAATAAATAATCACTCTTGATTCAAACCTGTAGATTGAATAGGCAGTGGCCCTTTATTATAGGTATAAATAAATAATTTATTATATCAACAACAAACAAGATGTATATAATTAATTCATTCAATAATCAATTAAGCAACACTCATAACAAAAGTATTAACAGTTTTACATAATCATGACAGGGTCGCTCTTGGGGTATGTGATGATCGCGGCGCGCTGTGTCCCTTGGACACAGCACATCCCCAATCTCGGTAAAGAGCTAATGATGCAGCTCTTTACCCATGCGATCAGCTGTGTCCAATCACAGCTGATCACATGTAAACTAGGAAATGTCACCACAACTAAAGCTGAAACTAAAGCTGAAGCTACCAGGATGTGATACACATTCAAAAGATCAATAGGCATAAAAATATATGTGGCTGCGCTACCTAAACACTCCCACCCCACTCAGTATGACCAACAGATGTTGTCATCACCTACAGACCATCTCGTTGTTATGTAAATTAAATGAAAAATAACTGAATACTTTCCCAATTAATTAACATAAATGAAGCTTAGTAAATAAATAAGTAAGTATTAGACAAATTCATAAAGCTTAATAAATAAATATTAAACATATTCATAAGCAATCGTTAATCGATGACTGAATAAATAAATAATTATTACACCAAAAATATATAATGAATAAATAAAGTGAATAAATAAGGTAAATATTGATAAATATTATACAAATTGAGTGCCAGTGAAAGATGTAATAAATAAATAATCTAAAAATTAAATAAAGTAAATAAAAAACAACTATACATAAAAGATGTGTGGAGCAATAACCCACAGCCCAAAGTGAAACAGTCCAAACAGAGTCCTTGCAGTGAGAGGAATATCCCTTTAAAATGATATTAGTCAAACGTGCAGTCCTCCTTCACCAAAACCAAAGGTGCCGATCACCGGTAAAAATGCACGCTTACCAAAAGGAAGCGTATAAACGCTCACTAAGTATATAGATGGATCATACGAACTCCACAGATTCTGACCGGAACTTATCACGGAACTTATCGTAGGAAAATCGTAGGAAATTCTCATGTAGGCAGGTAGCAATTCAGATGGTAACTCATAAAACATAAATAGAGAGGCCTCCCATAGCGTAAAACAGGCGGACAACTTTATTGAAATAAAAAACAGATTATACTCACAAACAGAGATCAAAATACAGCATGTATGCCGGCCGGCAAGCGAGCGCCCGTTTGCTCAGAGGTCACGTGACTGCGTCAGCACGTCTAAGCCAGCCGACGCGCGTTTCGTCATAAGGTAAAGTCGTCTGGGGTGTGGGCGACACGCTGACGCATCACATTTAAGTACACAACAAATAAAACCAAGCCTCATTCTGAGCTGAGGGGAAAACAGCAAGTAACCATGGCAGACGCGACTGATCGCAAATGCCATGTTATAAAAGGGCACAACTGATGACAAATATCTGAATTACACAATGGCAGTCAAAATAATCTAGCCAAAGTGGAAAACAAATTGTAATACAATTGTATTAATTAAAGGCAATAGGAATGAGTATCAAACATTATGCTTAGGGTAAATCTCAACTCTTTCTGGCTGGAACAAATCATAAAACAAACATATGTGTCATCATAAAAGGAGACACAAATATTGGCATACTTTGTCAGAGTTTGTCAAAAATTCCTTGATTCACAACAATAAATAAAAACAGGAAATAAAAACAGGAAAAATTTAAATAAAGTGATATATCTATATGTGAAAATAAATAAAAATAATAAAAAATATAAATAAATAAAAATAATAAAAATAAAAATAATACAAATAAAATAAAGTACGAAAAAGAAAAAAGAGAGAAAAGAGGAAAAAAAATTAAGAAAAAGGGAAAAATAAAGAAAAATATATGAATAAAAATAATGAAATGAAAATAAATAATTTGAAAAAAATAATAAATAAAATGTAAATAATTAAAAAAAGTGGGTAAATTTACTAATCAAAAATTATCAAAATAATTTTACAAAAACAGGGAAGACACCCGACAAGTTCACAACGAGTTCACAACCTTATTCCATCTAAATAAATACATAACTTAAACCTTCCCACAAATCATTGTCTTTTAAGTGGTTAAGTCATAAATATACACAAAAACACCACAAGGTATCCATAAGCCATAAGATGGGGCAACCATAGAAATCCAAAATCTTTAAGAGTTGTCAATAAATGCATTGACATCCACATCTACATTAAGTCCAAAGGGGGCATAACACTTTAATCGATGGATCCAGGACATTTCCAATCTCGATATGCCCCTAACAAGGGAGCCACTCCTCCAAGGTAAGCTAAATTTGTCTATGCCCAAAAAAATTGTTTTAGAGGGGTTTTTATTATGATGTTCAAGGTAGTGCCTTGATACAGAGTGTTTTGGGAAACCACTTTTAATATTAGTAATGTGTGCGTTTAACCAAACATAAAGAGGTCGCTTAGTTCTCCCCACGTATTGTAGCCCACACGGACATTGGAGTAAATAAACGACTCCTTCAGTTGTACATGTAATAAAGGGTTTGATTGTATATACACGCAATGTGCTGGAAGAAGCAAATGTATGAGTCTGTCTTTGAGGGCAACCACTAAGAAAGCAGACTCGGCCTCTGCGACACTGATAGTAACCGGTCAAGTTTTCAAAAAAAATACTTTTTCAAAACAGGGGGATTTAATACATTAGGTGCCAATCTGTCTCTAAGTGAAGGGGCGCCCTTATACACTACCCGAGCCCTGGCTGGTAGAATAGTATTTAACACAGGGTCATTATTCAAAATAAGCCAGTGCTTATTAATCAACTTCTTAATGCTATCATGTTGAATAGGTCGTAATAACGGGCGCTCGCTTGCTGGCCGGCATACATGCTGTATTTTGATCTCTGTTTGTGAGTATAATCAGTTTTTTATTTAAATAAAGTTGTCCGCCTGTTTTACGATATGGGAGGCCTCTCTATTTATGTTTTATGAGTTACCATCTGAATTGCTACCTGCCTACATGAGAATTTCCTGCGATTTTCCTACGATAAGTTCTGGTCAGAATCGGTGGGGTTCGTGTGATCCATCTATATACTTAGTGAGCGTTTATATGTTTCCTTTTGGTAAGCGTGCATTTTTACCGATGATCAGCACTTTTGTTTTTGGTGAAGGATGACTGCACGTTTGACTAATATCATTTTAAAGGGATATTCCTCTCACTGCAAGGACTCTGTTTGGACTGTTTCACTTTGGGCTGTAGGTTATTGCTCCACACATCTTTTATGTATAGTTGTTTTTTATTTACTTTATTTAATTTTTAGATTATTTATTTATGTAATTTTTCACTGGCACTCAATAATTTGTATAATATTTATCAATATGTACCTTATTTATTCACTTTATTTATTCATTATATATTTTTTGTGTAATAACTATTTATTTATTCACAGTCATTGATTAATGATTGCTTATGAATTTGTTTAATATTTATTTATTTCTTAAGCTTTATGAATTTGTCTAATACTTACTTATTTATTTATTAAGCTTAATTTATCTTAATTAAGTGGGAAAGTATTCAGTTATTTTTCATTCAATTTCCAGGCCTCTTTGCATTTTGATTTTTCTTACTTTAATCAAATCTAGGTCACATAAAACAACATCTCTGAAAACCCTAATGTTGGGTGCCAGAGAGCCATCATAGGTGTAAAAACTGCCAGGTATGCACCTTGAATAGGTGTAAGGAGAGGAAGATATGCAGATTTGTGTCCACTAGCACCTCACGGTCATATGAAGTTAAACCTTTCATCACTTGTTCATCAGAGGGAGTAGTCTACCTTATATAGTACCTGTGTGGCTTACAGTAGTAGTAGTAGTAACATTAGAAAAGGCATCCAGTATTGAGACACTATGACCAAGTACATAAGACTAGACATGTGCGATTCGTTTCGTACGAATCTCAAATTCGTACGAATTTCCACAAATTCGTACGTTCGGGAGGATCCGAAATACGAATTGCCGTGCGTCCGAATTCTGTACGGAATACAAACTTTTGTTTACGAATTCCGGATTTCGGATGACAACTCAGTGCCCGTTCACACTGCCGCGACGTGTCAGGCAACTTAGTCACCTGACAAGTCGCGCTCCGTTCTGTACTATGGAACCGTTCTAATAGGAGCGACTCAAGTCGCTCCGACTGTCAGGCGACTTAGTCACCTGACAAGTCGCGCTCCGTTCTGTACTATGGAACCGTTCTAATAGGAGCGACTCAAGTCTGATAGAGAGCACTGACACCAGCACCGAGATAGAGAGCACTGACACCACACCAGCACCGAGATAGAGAGCACTGACACCAGCACCGAGATAGAGAGCACTGACACCACACCAGCACCGAGATAGAGAGCACTGACACCAGCGCTGAGATAGAGAGCACTGACACCAGCGCTGAGATAGAGAGCACTGACACCAGCGCTGAGATAGAGAGCACTGACACCAGCACTGTGATAGAGAGCACTGACACCAGCACCGAGATAGAGAGCACTGACACAAGCACCGTGATAGAGAGCACTGACGCCAGCACTGATACCAGCAACTCGCCACGGGACCCAGCGCTGTGATAGAAAACAATGACACCAGCGCTGTGATAGAGAGCACTGGCACCAGCGCTGTGATAGGGAGCACTGACACCACACCAGCACCGAGATAGAGAGCACTGACACCACACCAGCACCGAGATAGAGAGCACTGACACCACACCAGCACCGAGATAGAGAGCACTGACACCACACCAGCACCGAGATAGAGAGCACTGACACCACACCAGCACCGAGATAGAGAGCACTGACACCAGCACTGAGATAGAGAGCACTGACACCAGCGCTGTGATAGAGAGCACTGACACCAGCGCTGTGATAGAGAGCACTGACACCAGCACCGAGATAGAGAGCACTGACACAAGCACCGTGATAGAGAGCACTGACACCAGCACTGATACCAGCAACTCGCCGCGGGACCCAAAAATATGACAAAGCTCAACCTCTTCAAACAGGAGGGTATGGGCATATAGTACGGTATGGTATGGTACTCTATATACTGTACACCTATACCAGTCCTAAGTAGTGATGGACAAACGTCCGACGGGACGTTTCGCGAACACGATCCGCTAACGTGCCCAAATGTTCACGAACCGCAAGGTTCGCGGCGGACCCCATTCACTTTAATGGCAGGTGAACCTTAAAAACCTCCAGGTCATATTTTCAGCCACAAAATACTTACTAGCTGTGCACACATAGTCCCACAACATGGACACTGACATACCAGAAGTATTAAGTGAATCTGGGATCGACAATGACAAGCATTCTTTTTTTATCTGTGAAATTTTGTCAATTCAGGAGCGCATGAAGGCCACGGAGGAGAGGCAAGGTCAGGCCAGGCTATTAAGGGGGGTGCAGGAGATGATCAGTGCCACAGTCAGGGCAGTGCAGTCCTGTGCCAGTGTCCCAGTGTGCCAACCTGTGTTGGAGCCCCTGACCCATCCCTCTGCCCGGCGCTTACCCCCACCTATGCAGGGCTCCACTGTGGTGGTCTCAGTTCTGATCCTCAGCCATGGTGCTGGCACTGCCTGCTGATTGGCTTCTCTGCTGCTATCTCCCTCACTGACACCAGCACTGAGATAGAACACTGACACCAGCACCGCGATAAAGACTGAGCACTGACGCCAGCACCGAGATAGAGAGCACAGACACCAGCACAGTGATAGACAGCACAGACACCAGCACCATGATAGGGAGCACTGACACCACACCAGCATCGAGATAGAGAGCACTGACACCACACCAGCACCGAGATAGAGAGCACTGACACCACACCAGCACCGAGATAGAGAGCACTGACACCAGCGCTGTGATAGAGAGCACTGACACCAGCGCTGTGATAGAGAGTACTGACACCAGCACCGAGATAGAGAGCACTGACACCACACCATCACCGAGATAGAGAGCACTGACACCACACCAGCACCGAGATAGAGAGCACTGACACCACACCAGCACCGAGATAGAGAGCACTGACACCAGCGCTGAGATAGAGAGCACTGACACCAGCGCTGTGATAGAGAGCACTGACGCCAGCACTGTGATAGAGAGCACTGGCACCAGCGCTGTGATAGGGAGCACTAACACCACACCAGCACCGAGATAGAGAGCACTGACACCACACCAGCACCGAGATAGAGAGCACTGACACCACACCAGCACCGAGATAGAGAGCACTGACACCAGCACTGAGATAGAGAGCACTGACACCAGCGCTGTGATAGAGAGCACTGACACCAGCGCTGTGATAGAGAGCACTGACACAAGCACCGTGATAGAGAGCACCAGCACTGATACCAGCAACTCGCCGCGGGACCCAAAAATATGACACCGCTCAACCTCTTCAAACAGGAGGGTATGGGCATATAGTACGGTATGGTATGGTACTCTATATACTGTACACCTATACCAGTCCTTAAAAGGACGTTTGTGAACCTAATAGTAGCTATCTAGTAGCTAGTGAATTGCAAACTGTCCCTGCTCCAAACACCAAACTGTCCCTACACTGAGAAACGACAGCTGCAGAATCGGTCAGCAGCACTGCAGTGCACTATAATATGCTTTCTATATTTAAAGGAAAGTATATTATAAGTGTATTACAACCCTATATACTGTACACCTATACCAGTCCTTAAAAGGACCTTTGTGGACTTAATAGTAGCTAGCTAGTAGCTAGTGAATTGCAAACTGTCCCTGCTCCAAACACCAAACTGTCCCTACACTGAGAAAAGACAGCTGCAGAATCGGTCAGCACTGCAGTGCACTATAATATGCTTTCTATATTTGAAAGAAAGTATATTATAAGTGTATTACAACCCTATATACTGTACACCTATACCAGTCCTTAAAAGGACCTTTGTGGACTTAATAGTAGCTAGCTAGTAGCTAGTGAATTGCAAACTGTCCCTGCTCCAAACACCAAACTGTCCCTACACTGAGAAAAGACAGCTGCAGAATCGGTCAGCACTGCAGTGCACTATAATATGCTTTCTATATTTGAAAGAAAGTATATTATAAGTGTATTACAACCCTATATACTATACACCTATCCCAGTCCTTAAAAGGACTTTTGTGGACCTAATAGTAGCTAGTTAGTAGCTAGTGAATTGCAGACTGTCCCTGCTCCAAACACCAAACTGTCCCTACACTGAGAAATGACAGCTGCAGAATCAGTCAGCAGCACTGCAGTGCACTATAATATGCTTTCTATATTTGAAAGAAAGTATATTATAAGTGTATTACAACCCTATATACTGTACACCTATACCAGTCATTAAAAGGACCTTTGTGGACTTAATAGTAGCTAGCTAGTAGCTAGTGAATTGCAAACTGTCCCTGCTCCAAACACCAAACTGTCCCTACACTGAGAAAAGACAGCTGCAGAATCGGTCAGCACTGCAGTGCACTATAATATGCTTTCTATATTTGAAAGAAAGTATATTATAAGTGTATTACAACCCTATATACTGTACACCTATACCAGTCCTTAAAAGGACCTTTGTGGACTTAATAGTAGCTAGCTAGTAGCTAGTGAATTGCAAACTGTCCCTGCTCCAAACACCAAACTGTCCCTACACTGAGAAAAGACAGCTGCAGAATCGGTCAGCACTGCAGTGCACTATAATATGCTTTCTATATTTGAAAGAAAGTATATTATAAGTGTATTACAACCCTATATACTATACACCTATCCCAGTCCTTAAAAGGACTTTTGTGGACCTAATAGTAGCTAGTTAGTAGCTAGTGAATTGCAGACTGTCCCTGCTCCAAACACCAAACTGTCCCTACACTGAGAAATGACAGCTGCAGAATCAGTCAGCAGCACTGCAGTGCACTATAATATGCTTTCTATATTTGAAAGAAAGTATATTATAAGTGTATTACAACCCTATATACTGTACACCTATACCAGTCCTTAAAAGGACTTTTGTGGACCTAACAGTAATAGACTGACTGCCCCTGCTCCACACAGCGTCCTTTCCCTACACTGACAAAAGACAGAATGTAAAACGGCCGCCAGATCAGGTCTATTTAAAGGGTAGGGGGTATGTCCATGTGCTGAAATGTCTCAATTGGCTATCCTGTACCTCATGATGGATGTGTCATGGGTCAAAGTTCTTCACAATGTAAATTAATTTGTCCATCATGAACAGTGCTAGAAGTCTGCCGGTTTGGCGAATCGCGAACGAGCAAAGTTCGCCGCGAACCGACCGCCGGGTGAACCGCAAGGCCATCTCTAATCACAAGTATCCGCGCTTATGGGTGGGGAACTGCAGCCTCCCTGATCAGGTACTCCACCTAGGTAGGGTCAAGTAGATAGATAACTATGGCGCTGTTCAAATGTATTGAGTGCAAATGTAAACGCACCGGGGTAAACTTATAAATATATGATCTCAATACCACTAAAAATTCCTGTGTAATATAACACTACCTATCAAATACAAAATAAAGTGCAATGTGCATATAAAGTGAATAAATAAGGCAAAAGTGCAAATCCAAAGTGATCAATGTGCATAAAATCAGAAAAGTGTCCAAAAATTGCACAAAAATTCATACACAAATAAAAATGAAAATAAAAATGGTTCTTTAAAAAATTTTTAATAAAGTGATAAGTGCGTGATCCTGTGGTAATATGTTAATGACAGGTTGCGAGGCAACAAAACACGAAAAATGGCAAGAGGGTGAATACTTTTGCAAGGTACTGTATATTATTAACCACTTGCCGCCTGCCCACCGTCAAATGACAGTGGGGTGCTGCGGCTCTCATTCTGGGATGACGTCATATCTCGCGCGCCCGTGGGGGCTGATCATTGGTACCCATGTTTTCGACAGTATGTTTTGCTGTAAGTTATAATTGAGGATGTGGTACAGTGACCATCAATCTGTCTGATTATATTATTTACCTGGCCATTACAAGTGGAGCATCCAACTTATAACTTCCCAGAATTCAGCTTTCAATTAAAGGTAAACCGTACCTTCTGTTGTAACAACTCGAAGACCCCCATTAGCGGGCACACAATGGAGTCCAGCCCATATGGTAAAACAAAATGTTTTAGCAAGCAGTGAGAGCAGTGAGTGTGATTGGGCCCTTAATTATACATAACAAGCCCAGGGCTTTGGGCTTCTTAAAGCATTCAGCTTAATGACTCCTGTACCATGTACCTTGCCTCTTGATTATTCCCATCTGCTCTGACCCATGTCTTGTCTCTGATTATTCTGATATCCCCTGACTTGTGTCTTAACTATGATTGATCAAATCTGCCCTTACCCGTGTCTTATCAATGATTGCTCCTACCTGTGCTGACCCATGTCTTGTCTCTGATTATTTTGATATCACCTGACCCGTGTCTTGTCTCTGTTCCAATCTGCTCTGACCCGTGCCTTATCTATGATTGCTCCTACCTGCCCTGACCCATTGTCTTGTCTCTGATTGCCCAATCTGCACTAATCCACGTCTTGTCTCTGATTATTCCTATCTGCCCTGACCCGTGTCTTGTCTGATTGTTCCAATCTGCCTTGTCCCATGTCTTATCAATGATTGCTCTTACCTGCCCTGACCCATATCTTTTCTCTGATTGTTCCTATCTGCTCTGATCTGTGCTATGCTTCTGATTCTTCCTGTTTTCCCTGACCTTTACCTGGTTAATGGCTACACTACTGATTGCTGCCTGTCCTGACTTTTGCTTGGATATCAGAAAGGTTACTGATTGCTAGCTGCCCTGATCTTTGTTTAGATACCAGTTGCACAACTGATGGCCACCTCCCCTGACTCTCACTTGCTAGCAAAGACCACTGCAAGCTTGGCATTCAGCCAATCACTAGTTCTGGTCCACATCCTGAATTCATCTGACAAGGTACATAAACTTTCCCTCTCTGGGTTGCTTGGAAGCATCCCAGTTCTGTAAACATAGCACCTAGCCTTAAAGAGATTGTAAATCTCAGATGTGAAATACGAGCAAACCATATCCCTCTATAGTGTGTACTTGTCTCAATTAAGAGCACTAAGTGTAATTTCTGTCTGCTGCTTTGTTCATCTGCTATAAGCATGAGTCACTTCTGACAAGTTTTCCTGACACCAAGAGAAAAAAGGGACAAGGGAGGGACCTCCGGCTGATTGACAGTCTCAGGTCTGTTCCTGTGTGCTGTGTGAAGGGGGGCGAGTCTCTTTCCCCCAACCAGTTCTCAGAACTCTACTCACTGAGATCTGCAGTGTAATTTCAGATCTCCGCCCCGCTTTTTCTGACAGCTTAGACAAGTTTTAGAAGATTTGGACTTTGAACAGATGTAGATGAAGATAAGACTGTAGAAAAACAGATACAACTTATGTAGAATAATTTGTTTCATCTTTGGGTTTCCCCTGAAGCCAGTCACTTCACTGGGTACTAGGTATACTACGCTTAAGAGAAAGGCCACTTCTATAAGTGAAACAGTGTGAAAGCCTTATTATTTTCACAGAGCAGAATGTGAAACTGTAAAACTTACCATTTCACATGGATCTATAATCTCAATCCTCACCATGTCGTGCTATGAGACATGTGTGTTTAGTTCTGAGCCCAGATGTTCCCACTGGTTTGGATACCATGTTTGGCTACTCCATAATTGCTGCAATGTGGTGGGCATTATTCCACAGTGCCACAGGCCATATCCACTACCGTACTTCTGCCTACTATTATACTGAACTGAGCACCCCAGTAAGAGCTGGTGCTGAAATTATAAACATTCAGCATGACAAAAATGGGATATGGACTAGGCCTGGCACTTTTTACATGACTTTTCCAAGCTGCGGCCTGTGACTGGACAGGGAAGAAGCAGTAACAGATTTGTGAGGTCCTCTCTCTGCTTCTTGCCAGCATATATAAATACAAAACACCTGATTGACTACATGTACTGCCCCTCTTTCCATCAGTCTCAAAACTGCTGTACAGGGGGTTACAAAAGGTATGAACGGCACATATGCCAAAAAAAGGAATAGCTCTAACATACACAGCCTCAGTATGGATATGTTGCCATTGCCAATACAACATGCACTGTGTATGTGCGCTTGTTGGGGGTGCTTGCCATAATTCTGGACATCAGACTGAGGACATCTAGTGGTAAGAAAAGAAGTACTGCAGGGGCAGCTCTGGATTGAAGGCAAGCATTGCATCAAAAGCTGCTTTTTTAAACCTTTTAATGGGCTATTACTTTTATTTATTTATTTTAGTTATGCTTTAATAATTTATATAATGTATAGAATACTTCTTAGCACAAACCATGCTGCTGCAAAGTCCATGTGTGTATACTCTTAGCCCCTGTACACACGGTCGGAGATTTCGTCAACCAAATCCGTCGGATCCTGTCCGTCGGATTTTGCCCGTCGGATCTGGTCCGAAACTGTTGCATACACACGGTCGGACTAAGTTGTCGAAAAATCCGATCATTCAGAACGTGATGACGTAATTTCATTACGATGGGACTACGTTCAGGCTAGTAGCCCAATAGCTTTGATGTAGGAATTTGATCTGAGCATGCGTGGCACTTGGTCCGATCAAAATTCTCTACACTTGATCGGAGTATGTCCGATCGAACCAGTTGGTCGGAAAATATTTCCAACAAGTTGGATATTCCGACGGAATCAGTCCGATGCATACCACACACAGTCAGATTATCCGACAACACGGTCCGATAGGACACATTCCGACGGATTCTCCGACCGTGTGTACAAGGGCTTAGAAATAGTCATGCATGCTGTGTAAATTATGAGAGAGACACACTGCAAGCAGTCAGAGTGTTATATAACACTACTAGATCAGGAAGGTAAAGCTTCATCTTCACACGACCTTGGAGCAAATCAGTTATGTGAGATATGCCTTAACTGCCAAATAAAATCGGTGCCACATCCCTTAACAAAACTAGAAGAACAGTACTATGGAGAGGATTTTTTATACACCAATGAAAACCAATATTATAATAAAATACAAAAAGTTTATTGTATAGTTACTAAAAGCGGGAGTCCGCCGGGAGTTCCGCCGTTTTTTTTTTTTTTAAAGCCAGCAGCTACAAATACTGCAGCTGCTGACTTTTAAAATAAGGACACTTACCCGCCCAGCGCGCACCGCGATGTCGGCACCCGAAGCCGATCTCTCGATCGTCTCTCGGGTGCTGCCGCCGCCATCTTGGGTATGGGAATCAGGAAGTGAAGCCTTTCGGCTTAATTTCCCGGTTCCCTACTGCGCATGCGCGAGTCGCGCTGCGCAATAAGGATGGTCCCGCTGCCTCTGGGATCCGTGGGTTTCCCAGCAGGCAGCGGGGGACTTTCGGAAAGGGGCGTAATCTACGCCCCTTTCCGCAGATAGCTATGCCAGAAGTGGGTGCAGATACCTGTACTGTACAGGTACCTGTACCCCCTCCCCCCTGAAAGGTGCCAATTGTGGCGCCGGAGGGGGGGAGGATTCCAATGAGCGGAAGGTCCACTTTAGGGTGGACCTCCGCTTTAAAATCCATACAATTCACAGCATTTTCAGCACCCTGGGATCCCTCAGTATATCCAGCACACCGGCCGTGGTGTTTCCTAATTGGAGCAGTAGATTAGCTTTTATCTTGTGGATTTATCAGATAGTTGGATATAGTGGATCTTGTGGATAATTTCCTGTGACACCTTTATAAAAATGTCAGTTCTCTCTACTTATCTGCATATTTTTAAAATACTTTTTGTCATTTATTTCCCTTTGATGGATGGAGACTTTCTTCTTTGTATATGTTATGCATATGTAAATTGTATGGATTTTAACCAACACACTGTTTTTTAAGCAACTATACAATAAACTTTTTGTATTCTATTATAGAAAAAAGAGATAGATGGGAGGAGGGGTCACTATAAGGAACCCTTTAAATGTGCACAATTGTTGTCCAGTACCACATCTTCTAATAGAAATTGCCCCCCCCCCCCAAAAAAAAACAGAAACTAAAGTAAGGAATTTAAAGGTGCCACTTGTATAACATGTCAAAAGTTTATTATACACAAGTTTAAAACCATGTACACAGAACATAAAGATATATAGTTTAGACGTAACATAGAAGTAAATGTGTGTAATAATACTCTATATATTTCCCTCAATATCACTAGAACCAGGTGATGAGTAGCTCGCTGCGACTTCACGATGCGTTTCACGGGTCGCTGCACACTTCTTCAGGAAGAGAACTGCAGCCAAGCTTTACAATTAGAAATGTGCAACTATCGATTTCCATATTGTGACTATATTAAAAAGTATATATCACATCAATTAAGTGTTACTACAAAGCTCATATATAGACAAAAACATACATAAAATCAGAATAAAACAAGAGAGTCATCGCACGACCAGTTGTTGCCAGTTTTCTTGATGGATGGGATTATCCATATGTGCTTCATTCATAGAACATCAGAGACCCAATTGTATCAAGTCAGTGCTTAATTAAGCGAATATCTAGAAACAAATGAGTTATATAAAGGAAGTTGTTTAGAAATGTGCGAGGAAGGTTGGTCCAGGAGCAAGGGGCAATAAAGTGTGCCATATGTGGGCAGAGGTTCCCAATACTGGTGTGGGGCCCTTTAAATTCCAAACTACTGCCCTACTCCCTCCTTGTGTATAATAAACTGTTGACATTTTATACAAATAGTACCCTTAAAGTCCTTACTTTAGTTTCTAGTATATATTTTTTTAAATCAGAAAGGTTTTTATTGAACTCATAGGTATACAGCAATTTCCAGTGCACAATTACAACTATACAGTTTTTACTTGCTAATGTACATACAGGTGTTACATCATCACACTTTTCCCCTCTGAGGTCCTCCACCCCCCCATCCGCCCGTATATCTCTTAAGGATACCACAGTCATCTTGTCAGTCCTGACACAAGCAATCTTTTTTATAGACATTGTAGAAGTCTGGACATCACAAGCTCATTTGGGCTCATCCCAGGTGAGTCCAGCCATCTAGACCACATGCGCTCAAACCTGCCCGGGCATCCCCTGTGCTGGTAGATATATTTTTCCATTATAAGGGTGTTACCCATATGTGTTATCCAGGCCGCTGTAGTAGGAGGCACTGCGGATTTCCAGCCGATTAATAAGAGTTTCCTTGCCTGGAATAGTGCCCTGGAGACTGCGACTCTGACCGGCTCCTCAGGAATCACATCCTCCAGGACCCCTAGAATACAGCATATGGGGTCCGTGGGTATCTGCGTTTGAAACACCAAGTTGAGTGTGTCAATTACCTCTTTCCAGTACCGGTGGAGCTTCGGGCAGCGCCACAGGAGGTGGACAAGGTCCCCCCCATGTTGCCTGCACCTACCACACAAGGTGTCAGCTAGCCTGCTCATCTTGTAAAGTTTGACCGGTGTGTAATGTGCTCTCAGTATTATATAGAGTTGGGAGACTTTCTGCGTCACATTTAAGGAACACAAGGTTATAGCTTGCAGGGCTTCTTCCCACGGTTCTTGCGTGAGTTGACCTACGTCTCTTTTCCACATTGGCATTGCTTTACAGGGATGATCACGCAAGTGCCTTGCTAGCAGCATCTGGTAGCATTGTGATATCATTCCCTTTGTGATGTCCGAGGAATGCAGCGCATGGTACACCGGGGTGGGCGACAGTACCCATTCCCCTGCGTCCCCCTGAGCGGCCACCGCCTGTTTCTAGTATATTTCAATATAATATTGGTTTTCATTGGTGCCTAAAAAAATCCTCTCCATGTTACTTTTTCCTGACCTTGGAACGAACACAGACACACAGCTCATCCAGTATGCCCCTCTGTACCCCTAGGTTCCATGCTCTGCCCATTTACACAGTACACTAGACACCGGCATGTCCATTTTAACGAAAGCTTTGTTTTTAAAGCAAAGCTCTCACCCTAACTCAATGTCTTGGCTTGCTAAAAAAAAAAAAATGTCCTTTCTTTAGCTGGGGCAATGAAGATAACCTGGCTTTCAAAAAGGTTTTCAGAACAAGCTGAATTAAGATCCTCACCCACAAAGTTGATAGAGCTCTCTTCTTTCCATCAATAACTTTAGCTCAGAGCCTCTTTATGTCAAATGTCTTCCAACTGTGCCTGCCAAGCTGTCTCACCCCCAGAGCAATTCCAAAGCCAAAGTGATAACACACAATAACATTGTGTCAGCTTGGCTGTATCAGACACATTGCTTCTTAGTATTACCTAGACTTTACCGAGACTTTACACAAAGGATCCTCTGCCCTCTCCGGCACAGAGGCGCTTTCCTCTAATCCAGCCTGATTTTTCCATGATCCAGGCACAGTCAGGAGGGGCAGCGAGCATTTGGTTGGCTTCCAAAAGATGCTTTGTCAGGTATCCAATAAAGAATTCTACAAGCTCACCAAGTCACTGGATGCATGGCTGCAGGCGGCATGGTGCCACACTGTCTGTCTAACTGGCTGGTCTAAGATTGTAATGAAAAGTCAAGGCATGGTCAGGAGGAGATGTGCACACGACATGAATTGTCCACCTTGTTTTGCCTGACTGAAGGAAAATCACTGAATAATACAAATATCCCACAAAAAATAACACTTTGTTAGAATTGGCAGCATGAGTTAAAGTAGCCCTAACATCAGAAATATATGTTTTATTACTTTAAAGCCCAATTGAGCTTTCAGTTTAAAGCCATTAAAAAATACGTTTTTTTTTTTTAAATCATACTTACTTAGATGGATGCAGGATTGGTCCAATTCTGTAGCTGTCCCCCCGCCAGCCCTAGGACTGAGAACTGAGTGATCAAACACTGCTTCTCTGCCCCTTCTATGCCCACTGGAGCGCTGGGCTGTGGAGGGGGCAGGAGCGTATGGCCCAGGCTCTTAGCAGCTCCCTGAGAGGCTGAGCCGGGTGGCGGTCCAGGCTCCTGGGTGGATCTGGACCTTATGGTGTTCCTGGGTGGATCCCGGGCAGCTCTGTGACATCAGCCGCAGCGGGTTTCAGCCTGTTGTCTGCTGAAAATGGGTCACAGGGGTGCAGAACCAACTGCACCCCTATGATCCACGGGAGAAGTACAGCCAAAAACAAGCTTTGGCTGTACTTCGCCTTTAAATACATTCTAGATGGATCAAAAGAAAGGTGTACAGAGTCTATAGAGTTCTTTTTTTTTTTTACAAAGCAGTCACAGCACAGAGTAGAAGGGCCAGGGTCATCTTTAAGGCAGGGCAAAAGGGGCGGCTGCCCTGGGCCCTGTCATTGTTGTGGGGCCCAAAGCAGCTGCCTCATAGTTGCCAACTATCCCTGTTTAAATTCCCTTGTCCCTTGAAGTTTTTGTCCCGATATCTCAGTGTGATGTGCTGGTACTAATGCTGCCCTGCTCTGCCCTGTTGTTGTGTACAGATGACTCACCTGCAGACCTTGTGTTTACATGTAAATAACTGGCATTCATATGTAAATAGCAGTGGCATTTATAAGTAAAAAGCTGCGGTCAATGGTATTGATATGTAAATAAAGGCAGCATTCATATGTAGATCATGCCCCCTGCAGTGAGGAGAAGATGTGCTATAACCGCTAGCAACCAATCAGTGAACAGTATTACTGTACAGTAATCTCTATCAACCAATTAACAAGCAGAAATCATTTGCTGTAACCTCTAGCAACTAATTAGTGAGCCGTAATGTGTGCTGTAACCTCTAGCAACCAGTCAGTAAGCAGTAATGATATGCTGTTACAGCTGGCAACCAATCTCAATTGCTACCTGATCTGATACAGTAAACAGATTTTAAGTCTAGCTGCTATTTATTGTATGTCTCAGAGCAGTCGGAGGGTGGAATTACATGGGGGGGCCCAAGAAATTTTTTGCTCAGGGTCCAATCAATATTAAAGATCACCCTGAGAAGGGCCTGTCCACTGCAAGCCCATTGCAAAGAAGGACCTATAGCTCAGCAATCAATAAAGCTCATCTTTGCTGTTGCCTGAAGAGAATTAGCTTTGACTCCACAAGGAGGGTGTTCAAGGATAAGTTATAAATGCACATCCTTTTGCAGGTAAAAAAATGTTCATTTCTTTTTCTTTTTTTCTTTTTTTTTTTTTACTTGGAGCCTGGAAAGCATTGCACCCACAATCATGCACGTGCCATATGCAGTACTACTGCATACTTGTTAATGTATGTGTCAGCCCGTACCTCATATCGTGCACAGGCAGATACACGCTGACAGGAAGAGACAACGGACTACCAGTGTGCTCAACAGCATCATGATAGTAAATTGAAACCACAAGCTGACAGCCGCAAATTGTGTAAGTGTTTACAGAGAACTGTGAATTAATGATGATTAATAACGATTTCCATTCAATTTGAACAGTAATCGTATGGAATTAATCAAATAGAAAATACTGCACATGGTCAGAAGAAGGGTTTACCCGGAAGACGCTAGTATATAGTTAGTTATGTTTAGCTACTTTTTCCTTTGGCATTTGAGAATTTTCATACAAGTTAAAGAGGGATTTCACTGTGAAAAAAAATATTAAAAGCCAGCAGCTACAAATACTGCAGCTGCTGACTTTTAATAAATGGACACTCACCTGTCCCGGGGTCCAGCGATGCCGGCAGCCAAGGCCGATCGATCGCTCGGCTCTCGGCTGCTGCTGCCACCATTCTAGGTGAGGGAATCAGGAAGTGAAGCGTTGCGGCTTCACTTCCCAGTTCCCTACTGCGCATGTGCGAGTCGCACAGCGCAATAGGAATTGTCCGCGCTGTCTCTGGGACCCTTGTGTCCCAGCAGACAGCGCGCAGTAACAGGAAGAGGCATAGACTCCTGTGGGAGTCTATGCCTGGAAGTGGGTGTAAATACCTGTCTTTGACAGGTATCTGCACCCCCCTCCCCCCTGAAAGGTGCCAATTGTGACACCGGAGGGGGGGAGGGGGGGGAACCCCGCTTTAATATTTTCTTTTACGTCATGATACACACCTTTGTGGAAATTTTGATGATCATTCGTTTCTATTTCCTCATAGTGTGTACTAGGCTTTAGACTCCTGCAGACAGACCACTGCTTCCATGCAGAGAGTAAAGCTGGCCATGAATAGAGTAGATTTCAAGCTGTGGGTGGCCATGTTGGCACACTGCTGCACAACATCCTTTAATCTGAAAACTGAAGAAGCCAGTTGAAAATTTGTAGGTCGATTATCAGTTATATGCAATCAGATAAAGCTACTGTTCGGGTATTCTGACAGCCAAACCAGTGAAATCCCTTCTTTCTGAGATTGTTAGTAGCAACCAAGGGAGTCATCTTCCTCCAGATGGTGGGCGGGGCTAGCAGGACTATGATTGGCTTTAGCAGTGGTCAATGATAGTTCTCCTCCTCCTGGAAACAGGGACCGGCCTCCCCTAGCGGAACTGAACCCAATGTCTTCCCCATCACGAAAGCAGACCATCACAGCTACAGCAAAGTTAGAGAACCAAACATCTTTTATAATGTGTGGGGGCACAGTACCTTCCCCTCAATGCAGGGGCAGCATGGGGAATTCTTAAATTGGAATGCATTAGTGTCTCACTGACACTTCCCTGCGCTGCTCTGCTGATGGGGAGGGAGTCGAGTGCTGGCAAAATAAACTTAGATTTCCGGGGGCTGCCTACCCCTGTTCTAGATCTTTCTTCAGGTATAATCCAGTGATTGCATCTACTTCCTGGACATCTTGGCTGTGTTAACAAATGTCAAACACAGATAAGCCCCGCTGCAGTTTCACCTTATTATCAGTGGTTGCCCACCCATAGGGGACGCAGGGGCACTGCCCCCAAAGCTATTCATCATAAAGGGAAAAAAAATACTGATCCTTTAAGTGTGTGCAGGATACCGGACACACAAGTGTATTGGAAGCAGGACGTGCTGGAATCACTGAAAAAAAGAAAAAAAAATGAAACGAATAATGGCCCTTTAAGTGTGTGCAGGGCTCCAGACACACAGCTGCTATGGGAAGCATGACATGTTTGCAATCACGTGATTGCAAACAAGAAGCTCTATTGGCTTCTTTTAGAAAGTCTTCGGGTGCTGAGCTCTGTGCCCTAAACATTCTCTCTATAGAATTGTTCCCTGCTGTGGTGTGTGATTGGGGAGTCCTGTGCCTTTACTTACAGTTTCTCTGACTCATCCCAAAGGTCCGAAGGTGTAAGACGGATGACTTACTGTGAATGAGAGCTGGGGGGGGGGAGGGGGGACATATGTTGTAAAGGCGGGCCCTGATGCTATCTAATGTAAAGGGGGGCTCTGATGGTGACATCTATTGTAATAGGGGGCTCTGATGGGGGACATCTCTTGTAAAGTGAGGCTCTGATGGTGATGTGTTGTAAAGGGGGGCTCTGATGGTGACATCTGCTGTAAAGGAGGGCTCTGATGGTGACATCTGCTGTAAAGGAGGGCTCTGATGGTGACCTGTGATGTAAAGGAGTACTCTGATGATGACATCTAATCTAAAGGGGGACTCTGAAGGGGACATCTGCTTTAAAGGGGGACGCTGATGGGGACATCTAATGTAAAGGGGGACTCTGATGGGGACATCTGCTGTAAAGGGGGGCCCTGATTTACAGCGGCCCTGGTTTTTACATGTGATGTAAAGGAGGACTCTGATGATGACATCTAATGTAAAGGGGGTCTTTAATAGGGACATCTAATGTAAAGGGGGACTCTGATGGAAACATCTGAAGTAAAGGGGGACTCTGATGGAAACATCTGATGTAAAGGAAGACTCTAATAGGGACAACTGATCTAAAGAGGGACACTTGTAAGGACACCTGATTTATAGGGGGATGCTGATGGGGACACCTGTTGTAAAGGGGGACTCTGATTGGAACACCTGATGTATAGGGGGACTCTAATGACACCTGATGTATAGCGAGATGCTGATGGGGACACCTGTTGTAAAGGGGGACTCTGATTGGGACACCTTATGTTAAGTGGTTTTATTTTAGTTTACTTGAAATGTGGATGTGATTGGCCTATTGTGAAGGGCACAGTGAGGCTGAAATTGATTCGCACAGTGAGGCTTCAATTGATGGGAATAGTGAAGCTGCATATGATGGGCACAGTGAGGCTGAAATTGATCGGCATAGTGAGGCTGAAATTGATGGGCACAGTTTTTCAGTGTGTTTGCACACCCCAAAAATGTTAAGCACCAGTCGCCACTGATTATTATTATTATACAGGATTTATGTAGCGCCAACAGTTTGCACAGTGTTTAACAAAATGAAGGCAGACATTACAGTTAAGCCGCGTACACACGGGCGGACTGTCTGGCCAACTTAGTCCGTCAGACAATCCGACGGACAGTCCGTCATACTTTCGAATGAACGGACTTGACCACACACGGATAGCCAAACAGTCCGCCGAAAGCTTGCGCTATGACGTACAGCACGTACGACGGGACTACAAATAGGAAGTCCAAGACACAGCAAAGCACCCTTTGGGCTCCTTCTGCTGACTTTGCGTTAGTAGAAGTTTGGTTAGAGACGATTCGCGCTTTTCAGACTTCACGGATTTGTCCGTTTACTGTGGCGCAGTTTACCTGTGAGGTTTGTATCTGTCTTTCGGTACGCGTGGATCAGTTGGTACCTGTTGTTAGGCGCTTCTGGTCCGCTCGTTTCTGGGTTTCAGGTCGTTCTTCATAGGTCTGGCTGTTCTTCAGTGCGTTCAGTTGAGCTTGTTTGTCCAGCCGACCGTTTCAAAGCCATGGAGAGTGGACGTACTCGGGAACGAGTTCGTGCTATATTGGGGCTTGGTGTTGGGGTTAATACTTTCACCCGAGCCCAGTCTGTGAACAGGGTGAGGAGGAGTTCATGGACAAAGAATTGGTTGCGCCAGCGTGACCAATTCTCGCATATGCCTTTACCCCGTGAGACCTGTGAGAATAATCCTGATGATTTCAGGAATTATCTCAGGATGACGGACCCCGTTTTTCACCGTCTGCTGGCTTTGCTGACCCCTTATATCAGCAGGCAGGATACCTGCATGCGGCAAGCCATCACTCCGGAGCAGAGGCTCGTCGCCACGTTGCGCTACTTGGCGACAGGGAGAAGCCTTCAGGACCTCAAGTTCTCGACAGGCATCTCCCCCCAGGCTCTGGGGATCATTATTCCAGAGACCTGTTCTGCCATTATTCGGGTCCTGCAGAAGGAATATATAAAGGTAAGTTTGTTCTTTTAATATTGCATTATATGCATTGTATGTTTGTATTAATTTCATCATGACTTTTAATATCCATGACAGGAATATGATGTGAATGTCCCCTTTATATGAATGCATGCATTTTTTTTTTTTGATGTATTTTTTTTGTGTCATTTTTTTTGAGCTTTTTACCTTTTTGTGTCCCACGTGCATATTTGCTTTCACTAAAATCCCCAGCATGCAATCCTGGGCCCCTATACACCCACAGCCGAGACTGTTTTTCTCTATAATTCATATTGTCAGCTCCATTGTACTATTTTACTGCCCCCCCACCCTTTGTATACTCTTTGTATACACCCTTTGTGTGTATGTGTGTGTGTGTGTGTGTGTGTATATATATATATATATATATATATATATATATATATATATGTATATATATATATATGTATATATATATATGTATATATGTATATATATATATATATATATATATATATATATATATATATATATATATGTATATATGTATATGTGTATATATATATATATATATATATATATATATATATATATATATATATATATATATATATGTGTGTATGTATATATATATATATATATATATATATATATATATATATACATATATATAGGGATTGTATACTCATTAATTAGTCCCCCACCCCACTCAAATTGGTTGCAGGGATTGTATACTCATTAATTAGGACCCCACCCCACTCAAATTGGTTGCAGGTATTGTATACTCATTAATTAGTCCCCCACCCCACTCAAATTGGTTGCAGGGATTGTCTACTCATTAATTAGGCCCCCACCCCACTCAAATTGGTTGCAGGTATTGTATACTCATTAATTAGTCCCCCACCCCACTCAAATTGGTTGCAGGGATTGTCTACTCATTAATTAGGCCCCCACCCCACTCAAATTGGTTGCAGGTATTGTATACTCATTAATTAGTCCCCCACCCCACTCAAATTGGTTGCAGGGATTGTCTACTCATTAATTAGGCCCCCACCCCACTCAAATTGGTTGCAGGTATTGTATACTCATTAATTAGTCCCCCACCCCACTCAAATTGGTTGCAGGGATTGTCTACTCATTAATTAGGCCCCCACCCCACTCAAATTGGTTGCAGGTATTGTATACTCATTAATTAGTCCCCCACCCCACTCAAATTGGTTGCAGGGATTGTCTACTCATTGTTTTGGCCCCCACCCCACTCAAATTGGTTGCAGGTATTGTATACTCATTAATTAGGCCCCCACCCCACTCAAATTGGTTGCAGGTATTGTATACTCATTAATTAGGCCCCCACCCCACTCAAATTGGTTGCAGGTATTGTATACTCATTAATTAGTCCCCCACCCCACTCAAATTGGTTGCAGGTATTGTATACTCATTAATTAGGCCCCCACCCCACTCAAATTGGTTGCAGGGATTGTATACTCATTAATTAGGCCCCCACCCCACTCACACACCTAACTTATGTCCCCTGGTCCATCAGAGGGCTGAGTAATCTGTGAATTGGGCCGTCTTTTTTTTTTGTTTGATGAAAAACTTTTTCAATATTTCTGTTGTTCCAAAATGTTTTTGAGTTTTATTTGTTATGAATTGTTTGGATTTAATGACTAATTATTTTTTTTCCCTGTGTTTGACTCCCCAGTTTCCTTCCACGCCACAGGAATGGCAGACTGTGGCTTCCCAATTCGCTGTCCGTTGGGACTTTCCCAACTGTGGAGGGGCGATCGACGGGAAACATGTGCGGATTGTGCCCCCACCCCATTCGGGGTCCTACTATTGGAATTATAAGGGGTTCCATAGTGTGGTGTTAATGGCGGTGGTGTCAGCACAATGTGACTTTCTGTATGTGGATGTGGGGAAGAACGGCCGGATGTCTGACGGAGGAGTCTTTAGGCAGACCGAGTTCTGCCACCGTCTCATCACTGGTGGCCTGGACTTGCCACCAGATGCCGAGAATGTGGAGGGTCTACCGTTTGTGTTTATTGCTGATGAAGCGTTCGGTCTGAGTGACCATCTGATGAAACCCTTCCACCAAAGGACCCTCACCCCGGAGAGGAGTGTTTTTAATTACCGGCTGGCCAGAGCAAGAAGGGTTGTGGAGAATGCCTTTGGTATTATGGCCAGCCGGTTCCGTCTGTTTATGACAGCAATCAACTTAGCAGAGTATAAACTGAACTATGTAATTCTTTGCTGCTGCATTTTGCACAATTTTCTACGCAAACTTTCAGGAAACCAGTACCTGCAACCAACTGGGCCTGAGGCCGGACTAATATTACCTGAACTCACAGGGCTGGATCATGCCCATCCTGGCTTAGCCCCCCAAACAGCACGTGAGGTGCGTGACCGGTATGTCAGCTATTTTAATGGTAGGGGGGCTATTCCAATGCCAGCTGACCAATAAAAATTTATTTTTCTTGAAATATGTATTGTCTGTTCAAATTTTTAAGTTTGGTTCTTGTTTGCTTTTCACTGTGCTTGTCTCCTACATTCTCCTAATTCAGGGATATGCAATTGGCCAACCTCCAGCTGGTGCAAAACTACAAGTCAATCATGCCTCTGGGTCTCGTGCTTGTGGCTGTCAGTCTTGCTATGCTTTATGGGACTTGTAGTTCTGCAACAGCTGGATTTCCACTAATTGCATATTCCTGTCCTAGTGCATTTGTATTGCAAAGTGGTTTTTGCCAATAGTAAATAAGGCCCTTTGTGACAGAAAACACAAAATGACTTCCCAAACTGGTATTGAGTATTGAAAGAAGTAGACACACACACACACACACATCTTTTTTTTTTTTTTTTTTTTTTAATAGTGCACATTCCAACCAGTGCCTCTTTTTTAGATATTTTTCTTTTTGTTTTGTTTTTTTTTGTAATTTTTTTTTTTTGGAAACATATAAATATATAGATATATCTATATATATATATATATATATAAAATAAAATTATAAAAAAAATACATAAAATCACATTTTTAACTATTTACAGAAAACAAGGGGTAAAGCCAAATTTTGAAGATGCACACCAAAAATTGGTAATGTCAACATGTGCTATGTACCATCATGAGTGATCAATGGACGTGTTTGGTGGGTGCAATCCCTTCCTCTCACATACTAGAATGAGGAAGGGTTTGCAAACACCAAATGCGTCCATTGCGATCCTCTGATGGCACATAGCACATGTTGACACACCGTGTGCATCTTCAAAATTTGGCCTCTAAAAACAATGTTCTAAAAACATTAAAAACTTTTTGACAAGGAAATGAAGAACATGATCTTTCGTTTTAGGGAAAAGGGGCTTAGATTCTCCCTAAAACATCGATCATGTTCTTCATTTCCTGCCTCATAGTGTCCAGTTCTCGTTGCATGGTATGGATGTTGTTCTGCATCAAATCGATCTTGCCATTCCAGGCCATGATCTGACCAATGAGTCTCTGGGCACTATCAGTGGTAAATGGCTCCGCGGCTTGTCCTTCCACAACCAGATCATCACCTAAAAACATGTGTAGATAAAAAATTGGTTAAAATATACAGCCATTAATTGTTTACCTTAAGCTGGGTTGTCAGACACTCACTTTGTGGGGTGCGTATCTCCACCACCTCTTCCTCCCCCACATCTAGCCCTGGGCTGGGCTGATCCAGCTCGGACAATGGGCTGGTCTGCTCCCTCACGGACACTGGGCTGGGCAGCTCCATCACGGACACTGGGCTTGGGCTAACTGCCCAATCAGGCTGTTGAGGTCGGGGGGTCCTGGGCTGCTCCGCCTCTTGTCTGAGTCTTTGTTCCCCTATGAGAATAAAAAAAAAACAAAAAAAAAAGGTATACTTTTAAGCATAGTGATATTTGATTTCAGAAATTGGAATCTGAAACATTGGTTTGAAGTGGTGTACAATTATTAGCTGGTTATTACAAGATCCTAGTTTAATACATCATTAAAATGACATTTTTTTAGTTAGGCTGTGTTCAGACTGCTGCGATGTGCGAACGCTGCAAATCTACTGTGGTTTCACGCATCGCATGCCTCCCGGAGGCAGTTCACACTGCCCTATGTGACCTGCTGGGAGTATCAGTGTAAAGTTTTATTGACACCTCCAAATTATTTCTCATATCACAGTGCAATCTTTAAACTCGGACAGGAATTGGACCACATGGTGTGAACACCCATGTGACCGATTTGGCTGTGGACTAAAAAAAGGGCCATGTACAAGTTTGGGCCGGATGCGATGCGAATTCAGCCATACTATATGTATGGCTGAAATCTCATCACACAGAGATCACATGTGATTTGCACTCCAGTGCGGTGCAAATCACATTCGATCTCGTACATTGCAGCAATGTGAACCTAGCCTTTAACCAAACTGTGATACTTTATATCTTTTGTCCAAGTTTCACAGACGGACACACTCCAATCATCCCCTGGAGTACCTGTGTGTGATTATGTCAAAAAATGTTCTATGATGTCCCAAACTACACTAAGGCTGCTTTCACACTGGGGTGGTATTCAGGCGTTACAGCGCTAAAAATAGCGCCTGTGTAACGCCTGTAAAAAACCGGCCCCTTTAACTCCAGTGTGAAAGCCGGAGGGCTTTCACACTGGAGCGATGCGCTGGCAGGACGGTGAAAAAAGTCCTGCTAGCCGCATCTTTGCAGCGGTGAAGGAGCGGTGTATTCACTGCCCCTTTACCGCTCCTACCCATTGAAATCAATGGGACACCGCGGTTTAACCCCTTTTCGGCCGCTAGCGGGGGTTAAAACCACCCCGCTAGCGCCCGCACACCGCCGCTAAAACGACGGTAAAGCGCCGCTAAAAATAGCGGCGCTTTACCGCCGATGCTGCTCCCGCCCCAGTGTGAAAGCAGCCTTAATGATTCCCAGTCCAGATGTTGAACCAGCATTTTATCTATCTATCTAACTATCTATCTATCTATCTATCTATCTATCTATCTATCTATCTATCTATCTATCTCATTTTTTTATTGAGACTACATTACACTGAATAAATTTATGAAACTTTATTAAAAATTTATATCCTAAACTGAGTGTGACAATTCAGTTTATCATGAACAATACAAAAAAAATTAATAACTAATTAAAATCTAATCCAACACCAGATAAATTTACACCATATATAAATTCATGCTATTTACGTCCACATATACGAACAAGCATATTCGCTCATTACATGAACTATTAACCACACGAACGATCAAATTCGCCAAATTTACAAATATATCGTATACCTATACGAACGATTATGTCCGACAGTCACGATAAACGCGGAGTTTACTCACTTTTTTTCAGGGCCTTTTTGATTCGATGGTATTGGTCCGGCTCCCTGGATTTGATGTCGGACCATCGTTTCCGGAGCTGATCCTTGCCTCTTCGGACCCCAAATTTGCTTTGCAAAGTTTCGACAACTAGATTCATGATGCCGTTTTTGCGGATATTGGGTTTGGGATACTGCCATTTTCCCCATCGTAATCCTCCCTTCTCAGTATATCCACCATCTCCACCATCTCTTCAAAGGCCATGTTTGTGGCCTTATAGCTCTTCCTTGCTCCGGAAGCATGGGGTTGAGGGCTTTCCTCCGCGCTGCTCGTTGAAATTCCGTCCGCCATTTTCATCTATCAATCTCCCACAGCGGAACGAGGGTAAAAGGGGCGGGGAAATACGATCACACGGAACGTCAGAGGCGGGCAACGTGGGCGACGCAGGCGGAGCTTGAACGCATGCGCTGTATATAAAGCGTTACCGCGAGGCCGTACGTTTGTCCGAACGGAAGCAGCGAGTGCTACACACGACGGTAAGATGGTTATCTTTTTAGTTTATTTTAATTTTAAGCCTGCGTTAGGAATGTATATAGTGAGATTTCACCTTGTTGATGGTTAATTGATTTTTATGTGGGTTGGTGGTTGAGTGGGGTTGGTGTTTTGTGTGGTAGTGTGGGGGTGGGGGGGGTAGTGTGCGTGTGTGGGGGGGTAGTGTGCGTGTGTGGGGGGGTAGTGTGTGTGTGTGTGTGTGGGGGGGTAGTGTGTGGGGGTAGTGTGTGTGTGTGTGTGGGGGGGGGTAGTGTGTGTGTGTGTGTGTGTGGGGGGGGGTAGTGTGTGGGGGTAGTGTGTGTGTGGGGGGGGTAGTGTGTGTGTGGGGGGGTAGTGTGTGGGGGTAGTGTGTGTGTGGGGGGGTAGTGTGTGTGTGGGGGGGTAGTGTGTGTGGGGGGGTAGTGTGTGTGTGGGGGGGTAGCGTGTGTGGTAGTGTGTGTGTGGGTGTAGTGTGGGTCTCGCCTACATTGTCACAATATAAATAGTGTGCATTTGGTCTGACATTAGTATTTATGTTTTTATTTTTTTTCAGAAATCAAAATGCAAAAGTATACTCCAGACCCCTTTAAGGAGGAGGCCTTCCTCTCCACATTTATCGATATGTTGGAGTCGCACAGGAGCCTGTGGGATTCCAAGCACCCACAATATTCCAGCCGTCCTGGCCGGAGGAAGACACTGGGGACAATTTTGACGTTTGTGAAAACCCGACTCCCCCAGGCAGACATTAATTTTGTGAGCTCCAAAATTCAGAACCTGCGTAGCGTGTATAGGCGGGAGCGCAAAAAGGTCCTAGACTCCCAAACATCAGGAGCAGCAGCAGGTCAGATCTTTGTACCTAGGCTGTGGTATTACGACAGGCTGCGTTTTCTGGATGACACGTCAGAAGCCAGGCCGTCACTTTCCACTCTTCCGTCTACCCTTCCCTCCACCCTTCCCTCTACCTCAGGTGAGCCATCCCTGGAAGATCCAGACCCTTCCTTGCTGGACGAAGTTGATGCGCCCAGCTGGAGCCAGGTATATTTTAGTTTCTAAAGTTAGGATTGCTCAAATATTAATGATGTAAAGTTCAATGTTTGAATTGCTTCCAAATCTAGGATTTCATCACAAATTAAATAGTAGTAGTTTCCACAAATGTGGCTCAAATCTTGGTGAACTGATGGAAAAATGATGGTGTCAAAATGATAGCCTTTTGTATTTCAAGACAAATGTATTTGCAAGTGAGAACTGTAAAATTGTTAGTGATTGATGATTTCAAAATATAGACATATTTTATTTATTGATTTGTTTGTTTTTTACACAGGATGAGCTCACCCAGGAGGAGGCCGGGACCAGTGGTATAGAGGAGGAGGCCGGGACCAGTGGTATGGAGGAGGAGGCCGGGACCAGTGGTATGGAGGAGGAGGCCGGGACCAGCCACACACAGGAGCTAGCTGGGCCCAGCAGGAGTCGGACCGAAAGTCAGGTCCCTCCCCTCCGCCTAGCCAGCAAAAGGCCCAGGAGGATGACGTGGACAGAGGAGGAGTCATTGGCACTTATACGCCAAGCCACCCAAGTGCTGAGCAAACCCCCCAATCCTGAGGAGGCCTACGGTACATATTTGGCAAGCAAGTTGCTAGAAATGGAGAAGGCACAGCGCAACTTGTGCGAAGCCATTTTTTTTTATGCGATTCAACGGGGTCTGAAGGGTGAGCTAACACCGACCACCAGACTGTACAACACAGACCCTACTGCTCCTCCTCCTCCTCCTCCTCCTCTTCCTACCACAAGTCCACCACCAGAGGCACAGCCTCCAGCGACGCGTGGAGGGAAGGCTAGACGGAAGAGTCGGAAGTGACTGCCTGGCTTCAGTCTGCTCTGAAAGAAGACGCAGGCTGTTGTAGTACCACAGTCTGGGGACATAGATCTCATCTGCTGCTGTTCCTGGTCTGTGGGATTCTAGGACCATGTTGTGCTCCCTATTTACATGTTACACAGGTTCTGAATTTTGGTGGCCACTCACTTGATGTGTGCCTGGGGGATAAAAGGCTTCACAAACTTCAAAATTGTCTCCAGTGTTGCCTCCCTCTTGATTTTGTTTTGTTCTGACGAAAAATAAATATTTATTATTTCCAAAAATATTGTATGTTTTTTTTTTTGTTATTTTGGATTAAAAAAACTGAGTTTATTTGTGAGTAGGCAGGTACATGTCAAAAGACTCTGGGGGTTATTTACAAAACACACGTTCATGTTAATATAAATATGCTAACTTCAAGTGCAATTTTTAAAGCACTGCAAGTGCACTTGGAAGTGCAGTCGCTGTAAATTTGAGGCTTAACATTTGAAATGAGGGGAAGCTCTGCTGATTTTGAACATTCAATCATGTGTAAGCTAAAATGCTGGTTTGGGTATCTATCTATCTATCTATCTATCTATCTATCTATCTATCTATCTATCTATCTATCTATCTATCTATCTATCTATCTATCTATCTATCTATCTCTACTTACATAGTCCTGCTTGGCCAAAAAAAACGCAAGTCCATCTTGTTTCAACCCCCCCCCCCCCCCCCCACAAAAAAAATTAAAAAAAATAAATAAATAATTTTAAACTGACAATAGTAGTTCCAAAAATATATAGTAATAGATAAATTCTATAAATTTTTTAATAAATATATATATATATATATATATATATATATATATATATATATTTTACATATTTTTCTAAAATTGGAATATTAATCATAGGATGAGGATGAATAAAAACATTTGGGATAACTCTGTGTGAATATAAGCAGCAAAGCTACTTCACTTTTCTTGCATTATGAAGAAGAAAAGAATGGGCTATATTAAAGAAACACAAAATTAGCAGCATGACGAATATGCTAGCTTCAATACGAACACTAGTTTTACAAGACCGAGCGCTTCCGCCCTGTAAATCCTTTCTGGGCATGCGTCATACTTAGTCCGTCCGACTAGCCTACTCACGAGCGGACTGTCCGCTGAAACCAAAGTTGGACGGACAATATTTTACGGAAATTCCGAAATACTTAGTCCGCCAGACTGCACGCTGAAATAGTCAGCTGAAGCCCACACACGAGCGGACTGTCCGCTGAAATGTGTTTCGACGGACTAAGTTGGACAGACAGTCCGCCCGTGTGTACGCGGCTTTACATTACAATTTGGTACAAGAGGAATCAGAGGGTCCTGCTCTTAGAGCTTACAATCTAAAAGGAAGGGTCAATTGATGCAATAGGTAATAGCTGTGGAGGATGAGTTGATGGAAAAAGTAAAACAGTGTATTAATAAGAAGCAGGATATTCTTCTTTTAACCACTTCAGCCCTGGAAGGATTTGCCCCCTTAATGACCAGGCCATTTGCAATAAGGCACTGCGTTACTTTAGCTGACAATTGTGCGGTTGTGAAATGCTGTACCTAAATAAAATTAATGTCCTTTTTTCCCACAAATAGAGCTTTCTTTTGGTGGTATTTAAACACCTTTGTGGTTTTTATATTTTGCGCTATAAACAATATTTTGTGCTTTTTGCTATAATAAATATCCCCAATTTTTGTTTTAAAAGCTATTTTTTTCCTCAGTTTAGGCCAAATTGTAACCTGATACATATTTTTAGTAAAAAATAAAATCCCAAAAAGCATTTGATTGGTTTTTGCTAAAGTTCTAGTGTCTACAAAATAGGGGACATATTTATAGCATTTTTATTTTTTACTAGTAATGGCAGTGATCAGCGATTTTTAGCAGGACTGCGACATTGCGGCAGACAGATTGGACACCTAACTGACATTTTTGACACTTTTTTGGGAACCAATGACATTATTACAGTGATCAGTGCTAAAAATATGCACTGAAATTGTACTAATGACACTGGCATGGAAGGGGTTAACATCAGGGGCGCTCAAGGCGTAAACTGCCTTCCCTCACTGTGTTTCTAACTATGTGGGGGGATGGGCTGCGTGGGACAACACAGATCCATCTTCCTGCATAGCAGAAAGACCGGATCTCTGTGTGATCCCCTGTCAGAAAGGAGATCTGCCTTGTTTACTATGGCAGATCCCCGTTTTGTCACTGCAGGGAACGATCGGGGGCAGCCGACGGACCCGCTGATTGGCTCCCCCACTGGCCAATCAGCTCGTGCCCACAGATGGGACGACGTACAGCTATGGCGATCGCCGCAACCGAGCCATCCTGCCGCAAGAGAACTTTGGCAGCTGGTCGGTAAGCGGTTAAGAGAAGGCTTTCAGGGATCGTCTAAAGATGGATAGATTAGGGGACAGTCGGACAGATTGGGGTAGGAAGTTTCAAAGGATGGAAGAAGCTCTGGAGAAATCCTGGAGCTGAGCATGGGAGGAGGTGACAAGGGAGCTAGAGAACAGGGGGTTTTGGGAGGACCTTATGACTTGTTACAATGTTGCAAGGCTGCAGTCTGGTCACTGGATAAGACTCTTCCCCAGGGACACTTCCAGGGACAAAGACTCATTATAAAAGAGCAGCAAAATACAACATCGGGGTTTGCCATGATCTGATGTCAGCAGCCAGCTAAAATGAGTGTGGGCAGCAAGTTTCTGTTGCGTTCATGAATATAAATGGCACTCGACTGAAACAATTCTCTCATTGTGCAAACAGTGAATAAGCAGTCGTATTACGTCGCTGCTGTTTGCCTAAAACACAATTACTCTGGGACAGTTGGTCATTTTCACACAGTCATAACAGAAACTTACCAATATACAAATAGACGTTGAGCAGCGTAGATTTGCAATTGTGCATGATTGCAGATGCTGTTTTAAAACTTGTAATTTTAGAGTGTTTGCATTAAAGAAAAAAAACCTTAGTTCTGGCTTAACTAAAAATATTGTACTTCTTTTTGTTGCTGCATATTATTATAACTATATTTTGTGTATAGATGTGTTTGTTCTTGCACTGCAGTCTACATGTACAATTCTGTGCAAAGGTTTTAGGCAGGTTTAAAAAAAAATGCTTTCTGAAATAATTTTTTTTTTTTAAATACACGTTTACCCTTCCTGCCAATACACAGTGGCGTCACTAGGGTTGGTGTCACCTGGTGCGGTAATACATGGTGTCACCCCCCTCCCCCACCCCCGGCACTAAGCAGGCTAACTGAATCGGGTGGTGGATAGAGCTGGAATAGGATCGCCGGAATGGATGGAGCCGGGATGGGATCAGGGGATGAGGATGGATGGAGCTGGGATCAGAGGCAATGGATGGAGCGGGGATAGGATCAGGTGGATAAATGGAGCGGAGATGGGATCCGGGGGATAAATGGAGCGGAGATGGGATCAGGGGGGTGGACGGGGATAGGATCAGGGGGATGGATGGAATCGGGGGGCATGGATGGAGCCAGGATGGGAACAGGATTAGGGGGGGCGGCGGGGTATGGGATCGAGGGGTATGGGATCGGGGGCTGGGTGGAGCTGGGATGGGATTGGGGAACGGATGAAGCTGGGATGGGATCAGGGGGAATGAATGGAGCCAGGATGGGATCAGGGGGAATTGATGGAGCCAGGATGGGATCGGGGGGAATGGATGGAGCTGGGATGAGATCAGGGGGAATTTTTGGAGCCAAGATGGGATCAGGGGGGTGGATGGAGCAGGGATAGGATCAGGGGGGATGGATGGAGCAAGGATGGGATCAGTGGGGATTGATGGAGCTGTAACGGGATCGAGGGGATGAATGGAGCCGGGATGGGATCAGGAGAGATGGCTAGAGCAGGTAAGGGATCAGGGGGGTGGATGGAGCGGGATGGGAATGGGGATGGATGGAGCTGGGATGGTATTAGGATCGGGGGATGGATGAGCGGGTATGGGATCGGGGGTGGGTGGAGATGGGATCTTTGATTTGGGGGGTTAAAGGATATGTGCTAGGGGGTGCATTGGGACAGGAAAGATATATTACGCTGGGGAGAGGGGGTCAAACTTCAAATCTGCCCCCTCCTACTTCTAGTACAAGTCCTCTCTAAACCAAAATAAAGAGCACCCCCTAACACCTATCCTCTAACTCCTCTAAAATCACTCCTGGTAGCATAATGGTTACCTGCCAATGCTCCCCCCAACCCCTCCTCTGTAACACTCCTTTGCCATACCTTAGGGCAGGTGCTGTTGCATGGATGGTGTCCCTCCTCATCCTCGGCTCTTTCTTCCGGCCTGAGCCAAGGAGGAAGCAGCAGTGATTGCAGCTGGTGGGGTCAGAGATCTGATTGCGGCCGCGCCGTGTGGAGGTGTGTGTGGGGAAGGTCGGACCCCAGGCACCCATTCTGTCTCTGCCTCCTCTCCCAGTCTCCCCGCACATCACATGGAGCAGAGGAGATCCCGGAAAGGGAAGGAGGGAGCCGCGGCGCCCCTCTCAATGTGGCATCGTTGCCAGTCTGAGCCAGGTGCCACCCTCTGGTGGGTGTCACCTGGGTGCGGGCCGCACCCCCCGCACCCCCATAGCAACGCCGCTGCCCATACATGGATGGAAATTGGACCGGCTCCTACTGAACCAGACAGATTTTGATCCATGTATGGCCAGCTTAGACCCCTTTCACAATGAGTAGCCCCTGGCATCAGCGGTAAAGCAGCTCTTTTTTTAGCGCCGATTTACCGTACTTTTAGCAGCACTATTTGGACGCTAGAGGGATGGGTTTAACCCCCAGCTAGCGGCCGAAAAGGGGTTAAATCCGCCTGCAAAATGCAGCCGGAGTGGCGTTTTGCCGGCGGTATCACAGCGCTGCCTCATTGATTTCAATGGGGAGCAGCGGTGGAGGATTGGTGAGTTCACCGCTCCAAAGAAGCTGCTGCCAGGACTTTTTCTGATGCCCTGCCAGTGCACCGCTCCAGTGTGAAAGCCCTCGGGCTTTCACACTGGAGTGAATGGAGCCGTTTTTTTTCAGGCACTCTGCAGGTGCTATTTTTAGCGCTGTAGCGCCTGAAAAACACTCCAGTGTGAAAGGGGTCTTAAGAAGAATGATTCTTTAGCTGCTACAAAATTGTGACATGACCTCTACAACTAGGTCCTTTTCACACTGGGGTGGGAGGTGTGTCAGTGGTAAAGCAGCGCTATTTTTAGCGGTGCATTACCGTCGGATTTGCAGTGCTATTCGGCCGATAACGGGGCGGTTTTACCCCCCACTAGTGGCAGAGAAAGGGTTAAAAACCACCGCAAAACGCTTTGCCGACGGTATAGCCACACTGCCCCTTTGATTTCAATGGGCAGGAGCGGTGGAGGAGCAGTATACACACCGATCCTTCACCGCTCTAAAGATGCTGCTAGCAGGATTTTTTTTACCGTCCTGCTTGTGCACCGCTTCAGTGTGAAAGCCCTCAGGGCTTTCACATTGGAGACAAAGCAGTGGCTGTTTCAGGGTGCTTTGCAGCCACTATTTTTAGCGCTGTAGCATCTGCAAAGCGGCCCAGTGTGGAAGGGGTCTAACAGACAACCTAATATGACTCACATTTACAGCTATACAGTATATGTGACTGATTTAATTACTTCAGTGTTAAGCTCCGTTTTAATGTGGTATTCTAAAAGCTTTGCTTATTATATTTAGGAAAATAGTATTCGAAGAACTATTGTTCAAGCAAGGCTTTGAACTTATCAGCCCTTAGTCCAAGCAATACGGATGAATCACAGTGGATTTCCCCACTAGGTACACAATAAGATCAGCCCATGTGGTCACAAAGGGCATCTTGTGTAGCAGTGCTGAAAACAAGCTGTATTAAATGCAAACCATCTCCACTGTGCAAACATTATGACCATAAGGAAAACTAGTGATGTTTGCCACTAAAAGCTTTGATCATTTGAACTTTTGTCTCAGTCACAGAGAGAATAGAAACATAAGAATGTTTGTTGTTTTTGACAATAAATTGACAGGGAAACTTGGTTGGAGAGTTGACAGGGGAATCTACTTTGAAAAAGACTTATATACTGCGCCACCGTATGAGTTGGGACTTTTGGGTGCTACCCTTAGGGGGCACAAAGGGCTACTCCCTTGTGCAGATGGGGTGATGAACAAATGGACTCCACTTTGGTTGACAGGAAAGAATTTTGAGGATCAGAAAGGTGTTGGTACAGAGGCTCTTCCAAATGAGTTGGGCATGGGTGCTATGCATAATCTTTATTTCACCAAGTAGTAAATAACAACTTGTCAGTCATGACCCACTGGTTTGGACATTACATTTCTTTGTGAAATGCTCCTGATGAAAAATCCTGCAAAAAGGAGAAATGTTGTTAGCACCTATGTGGTATTGGACTCTGTCGGCGGGGGGGGGGGGGGGGGGGGGGGCGGTAGTTTAGTCTGCCAGATTGGAGACTGCCTATTGTTACCAAGGGTTTGAGGGTATGGATGATGATCTTCATGCCCACTGGAACTGCCCCAGATAAGTTGGGATTTTTGGTCTTAGTCTCAAGAACATGGGGAGTTCCAGCAAGAGTAATTGAAAGCCACTGAATTGTCCTGGGGTTTGAGCTCCCCTCTGCGTCCAGAAGGAGAGTTGCGTTCAAGATTAGGGATGAGCCAAACATCCCTCGGTTTAGTTCACCAGAACCTTCGAAGAGACCGAAAGTTCGTACAAACTTTAGAACCCCATTAAAGTCTATGGGACTCGAACATTCTAAATCAAAAGTGCTCATTTTAAAGACTAATATGCAAGTTATTGTCCTAAAAAGGGTTTGGGGACCCGGCTCCTGCCCCAGGGGACATGTATCAATGCAAAAAATACTTTTAAAAAAGGGCATTTTTTCGGGAGCACTGATTTTAATGATGCTTAAAGGGGTTGTAAAGGTAATTTTTTTTTTCACCTTAATACATTCTATGCATTAAGGTGAAAAAACATCTCACAGTGCCGCCCCCCCCCCCCCCCGTTTTTACTTACCTCACCCCTTGAAAGTCCCGCGCTCGCCCCCGCCGCGCTCTACACCGCTCAGCCTGGCCGCTGATTGGCTGGAGTGGATGGATTGAAGGCAGGGCAGCCATTGGCTCGTGCTGCTGTCAATCACATCCAATGACGCTGCGTGCCGGGGGCGGGGCCGTGTGATACAGCGAGCGGCTATAGCCGCCGGCTGTATCACGGGAGCATGCCCGCAAGTGCTTCTCACCATGCGAGGATGAGAAAAAATTGGTGTAGCGCTGGTGAATCAAATGGTGTAAAACTAAAGCTATATTTGAAGGGTTGGTAATAAAACCAATACTATAAAACACACATGTGAAATAATGTGCAAAGGTAAGTGAAAAATATTATAGAACGAAAATAGGTGAAATTAATAATTCATTAAGTATATGGATGCAATATATAAATGCACACAAATCTTAATGGGTATCAGCAACTGAAATATAAATCCCAGCAAACAGTCCACATATGTTAGGTGGTAAAAAATATTAATGTTGGTCTTCCCAGCAATGGAATCAAACGACCACACAGTTCAATTCAACCTGGAACAGAGGCTTGTCTGGAGTAAATTAACCACCTCCCGCCCGCCCTATAGCCGAATGACAGCCGTAGAGCAGGCGGGTTCCTTCGCCTGGCCGTCCCTGGACGGCCTTGTGTTTACTTCCGCAATGCGTGCCGCCGGGGGCACGCATCGCGGAAGTTTTGTATTCGCCGTGTCTCCCGGAGACAGGCAAATACAGATCGCCGTGAACGGCCAATCAAAGCGGCCGTTCACAGCGCGATCGCAGCTGCCAATGGGAGATGATCTCATATGTAAACATATGAGATCATCTCCCATTGCCATGTCTCTCCCTCCTCACACAGAGACAGTGTGTGAGGAGGGAGAGCGATCTGTAAGTCAGCCCCAGTGCCATCTGTCAGCCCCAGTGCCATGTGTCAGCCCCAGTGCCAGTGCCATCTGTCAGCCCAGTGCCATCTGCCAGTAGTACCAGTGCCGCCAGTGCCACCTGCCAGCGCCAGTGCCGCCAGTGCCACCTGCCAGCGCCAGCGCCAGTGCCACCTGCCAGCGCCAGTGCCTGCCGTCAGCCCCAGTGCCGTCAGCCCCAGTGCCGCCAGCGCCAGTGCCACCTGCCAGCGCCAGTGCCACCTGCCAGCGCCAGTGCCACCTGCCAGCACCAGTGCCACCTGCCAGCTCCAGTGCCATCCGTCAGCCCCAGTGCCGTCAGCTCCAGTGCCACCAGTGCCGTCAGCCCCAGTGCCGCCAGTGCCAGTGCCGCCAGTGCCACCTGCCAATGCCAGTGCCACCTGCCAGCACCAGTGCCACCTGCCAGCGCCAGTGCCATCCGTCAGCCCCAGTGCCGTCAGCCCCAGTGCCGTCAGTGCCGCCAGTGCCAGTGCCACCTGCCAGCGCCAGTGCCACCTGCCAGCGCCATCCGTCAGCCCCAATGCCGTCAGCCCCAGTGCCGCCAGTGCCGCCAGTGCCAGTGCCGCCAGGGCCACCTGCCAGTGCCACCTGCCAGCACCAGTGCCACCAGTGCCGCCAGTGCCAATGCCGCCAGTGCCAATGCCGCCAGTGCCACCTGCCAGTGCCACCTGCCAGTGCCACCTACCAGCACCAGTGCCACCTGCCAGCGCCAGTGCCACCTGCCAGCGCCAGTGCCATCCGTCAGCCCCAGTGCCGCCAGCCCCAGTGCCGCCAGTGCCACATGCCAGTGCCACCTGCCAGTGCCAGTGCCACCTGCCAGTGCCACCTGCCAGCGCCAGTGCCACCTGCCATCCGTCAGCCCCAGTGCCGTCAGCCCCAGTGCCGTCAGCACCAGTGCCGCCAGTGCCAGTGCCACCTGCCAGCGCTAGTGCCACCTGCCAGCGCCAGTGCCACCTGCCAGCGCCAGTGCCATCTGCCAGCCCCATTTGCCAGAGCAATTAGCCAGAGCAAATAGCCAGCACCATCTGCCAGTGCCATCTGCCAGTGCCAGCCCCAGTGCCATCTGTCAGCGACATCTGCCAGCAACATCTGTCAGCCCCATCTATCAGCCCCATCTGTCAGCCCCATCTGTCAGCCCCATCTGTCAGCCCCATCTGTCAGCCCCATCTGCCTCCAGTGCCATCTGCATCCAGTGCCATCTGTCAGTGCCACGTGTCGTCAGTGCCACGTGTTGTCACTTTGTGGGCATTTCCATTGTCCTGGTGCTCCAGGGCCTTCAAAACTGTAATAGGTGGTTGAGAAATAAGATGTGTAATTTATGCTCCTAGAACGCCTGATGGTGCTATTTCAATATTGGGCCTCTGTATGTGGCCAGGCTGTGTAAAAGTCTCACACATTTGGTATCGTTATACTCAGGAGGAGTAGTAGAACGTATTTTGGGGTGTCATTTTTGCTATGTACATGCTATGTGTTGGAAATATCTTATAAATGGACAACTTTGCGTAAAAAAAATGCGTTTTCATTTTTTTTCCACATTTTCCCAAAACTTCTGGAAAAAAAAATGAACCATTCAAACGACTCATTATGCCTCATAGATTATACATTGGGGTGTTAGCTTTCCAAAATGGGGTCACTTTGTGGGCATTTCCATTGTTCTGGTGCTCCAGGGCCTTCAAAAATGTAATAGGTGGTTGAGAAATGAAATGTGTAATTTATGCTCCTAGAACGCCTGATGGTGCTATTTCAATATTGGGCCTCTGTATGTGGCCAGGCTGTGTAAAAGTCTCACACATTTGGTATCGTAATACTCAGAAGGAGTAGCAGAATGTATTTTGGGGTGTCATTTGTGGTATACACATGCCATGTGAGAGAAATAACCTATTACATTGAAAATTTGGTGAGAAAGAAAAAAATAAAAATCTTCATTTTGCAAAAAATTGTGGAAAAAAGATGACAACATCAAAAACCTCACCATGCATCTTAGTAAATACATTGGTCATTTGGGGGGTATTTGTACTTTCCTGACTTGTTCGGGTCGCAAGAAATGAGATAGGCCACCAGTACATCAGATGTGATCAATTTTGTGCGATTCGCATCACAGCTTGTAGACTCTATAACTTTCACAAAGACCAAATAATATCCACTAATTTGGGTTATTTTTACCAAAGATATGTAGCAGTATAAATTGTGGCCAAAATTTATGAAAAAAAAATTATAATTTGCAAAATTTTATCACAGAAACAAAGAAATATGCGTTTTTTTTCAAAATTTTCGGTCTTTTTTAATTTATAGCGCAAAAAATAAAAACCCCAGAGGTGATCAAATACCACCAAAAGAAAGCTCTATTTGTGGGAAAAAAAGGACACAAAATTCATTTGGGCACAGTGTTGCATGACTGAGTAATTGTCATTCAAAGTGTGAGAGCACCGAAAGCTGAAAATTGGTCTGGTCAGGAAGGGTGTTTAAGTGCCCAGTAAGCAAGTGGTTAAAGAGAATCGAATACTCTTACCGGAAGAATTGGACACATCTGTCATATGACAGTGGGTCAGAAGCGCTTGAAATCCTAGATGGTATCAATCAGGTATTATGCTTTGTTGGCAGGTCCTGGTTAGTCACCATATTGTCTCCGGATTTCACGATTCACTGGGACTCCTGATATGAATGGCTGGATCGTACGTCTCCAGGCTCCACAAGGTCCAAACATTCACATTGGAATGCCATCCAAAGTATGGTAGATCATATAAAAAGGGGTTCAAAAAGAAAAAAGGCTCCAAATAGTGCAGGTCAGACGGTAACCAATGGGTTTATTGAAAAAATCATAAAAACCTTTGCATAAAAGGCAATGAGTGATCACAAATTAAAATCGAACATGAGAAAAGATATAAAAGCAATGTGGGGTACAAAATGCAAGCCTGACGCGTTTCGACAGCAAAAGGTCTTCAACAGGGGCATATGAGGGAGCTCGCATGAACGTGAGAAGTACCTGCGGTAAGAAGCAGAGACAGCCGCCGAGGGACCCTAGAAGAGCAGGTTCGGGGCCACTCTGTGCAAAACGAGCTGCACAGTGGAGGTAAGTATAACATGTTTGTTATTTAAAAAAAAAAATTTGTGCAAAATGAGCTGCACAGTGGAGGTAAGTATAACATGTTTGTTATTTTAAAAAAAAATTATTTACTTTACAATCCCTTTAAAATTAAAAAGAAAAGGTGAAATATTCCTTTAAATATCATGCCTGGGGGTGTCTATAGTATGCCTGTGAAGTGGCACGTGTTTCCCGTGTTTAGAACAGTCCCTACATAAAATGACATTTAACGTAAAAAAAGTCATTTAAAACTGCTTGCGGTTTTAATGTAATGTCTGGTTCCGGCAATATGGATGAAAATCATTGAGAAAAATGTCATGGGTAGCCCCCCCCTGCCCATTACCAGCCCCTTTGGGTCTTGTACAGATATTAAGGGGAACCGCTTAATTAAAAAAAGGAAAGGTGTGGGGTCTCCAGGCCCTATATACTCAGAACAGCAGTATACAGGCGGTGAAAACAAGACAGGGATTGTGTAGGTTTGTGTTAAGTAGAATCTGTTTGTAATTTTGAACTGGTACATTTTTAAAGTGTAGCTCCAGTCAAAAAATCGATTTTTAAGCTTTTTGGAAAACATAGGGAAGGGTTATCACCCCTGTATAATTTTTTTTGCCATCCGTCTGTTTTCATCTCCCTTCCTGTTGTCTCCTTCCCTTTGCAAGTCAGAGACGTTTGTAAGTTGGATGTTTGAAAGTAGAAGCCTGCCCTATATGCTCTGCATAAATTTCGGCCTAAGGAGTTGGTGTTGCCACAACACTGTAAGCCCTCAAAGTGACTCTTGATGGGCGCTGGAATGCCCTGCTGTGAACTATTATATCAATAATTTTAATTACATGCCATTGTTGAACAGTGGTAGAAAAATTGGGCCTTTGGTGGTTGTGGTGGTGGTGGTGCTGGTGCCACAACACTGTAAGTCCTCACAGTTACTCTTGGTGGGCGCTGGAATAGGTCCTGCTGTGAAATATTATATCAAGAATTACACCTGTTAAACAGGGGCTGAAAAATTAGGCCGTTAGGCACTGGTGCCACAACACTGCAACACCTCACAGAAACTCTAGTTGGAGAGCAGGAATGAGCCCTGCTGCAAAGTATTGCATCAAAAATTGTAATTACACGCCCCTGTTAAACAGGGGCTGAAAAATTGGGCCGTAAGGCACTGGTGCTGGTGCCACGACACTGCAACCACTCACAAATATTGTAGTTGTGCGCAGCAATGAACCCTCCTGCAAAATATTGCATCAAAAATTGTAATAAAACGCCCCTGTTAAACAGGGGCTGAAAAATTGGGCCTTAAACACTGGTGATGGTGCCACGACACTGCACCCTCTCACAGATACTCTAGTTTGAGTGCAGGAATGAGCCCTGCTGCAAAGTATTGCATCAAAAACTGTAATTACACGCCCCTGTTAAACAGGGGCTGAAAAATTGGGCCGTAAGGCACTGGTGCTGGTGCCACAACACTGCAACCACTCACAAAAATTGTAGTTGAGTGCAGCAATGAACTCCCCTGCAAAATATTGCATCAAAAATTGTAATTACACGCCCCTGTTAAATAGGGCCCGAAAAATTGGGCCTTATACACTGGTGCTGGTGCCACGGCACTGCATCCTCGCCCAGATACTTTAGTTGGAGTGCAGGAATGAGCCCTGCTGTAAAGTATTGCATCAAAAATTGTAATTACATGCCCTGTTATACAGGGGCTGAAAAATTGGGCCCCAGCCACTGGCACCCAGAACCAAAAATGTTTTTCCAAGCTATCAGCAGGATCATTGAGGAGGAAGAGGATAGTCAGTCAACATAACAGGACAGTCACTCAGCAACAGCATAGGCAGTCTTGAACGGATGTGACATTTCAAAAAAGATTATTCGGTTACATCAGCTTCAGGTGCTTGGTAGCTGGTGGTGATCCAAGACTGATTCATCTTTATGAAGGTCAACCGATCAACCGAGTCAGTGGACAGGCGCACTCTGTGATCGGTTACAAAGCCTCCAGCAGCACTGAATGTGAGTTCTGGAAGAACGCTGGATGCAGGACAGGCCAGTAGCTCAATTGCATACTGTGCAAGCTCTGGACAGTGATCCAACCTCAAGACCCAGTAACCCAGAGGATTTTCAGTGGGAAAAGTGTCCAAGTCTGACCTTGCCCCTAGGTATTCCTGCACCATGTAAATCAGACGCTGGCGATGGTTGCTGGAACCGATCATACCTTGGGGCTGCAGACTAAATAATTGTCTGAACGCAACGGTCAGACGGCCACCTTCTCCACCGCTCCTTCTGTGACTGACCGAAGCCTCAGCAACACGTTGTCCAGGACCAGGAGTTTGTAACCTCCCAGTCTCTGGGAACACGTTGCACAGACCTTTCTGCAAGGCCTCCCGGAGATGTCTCATCCTCTGCGATGGCAAGATAAGGTCCACAACCTTACCCTTGTGCCGTGGATCAAGGAGAGTTGCCAGCCAGTAATGATCCCTCTCCTTGATCCGAAGAATAAGAGTATCCTTCCGCAGGCTTTGCAGGATCAGGGAGGCCATGCAGCGTAGGTTAGCTGAGGCATTCGGTCCGCAGTCCTCTGGGTCACTAAGGACAACATGATCCGCAGCCACCTCCTCCCAGCCACGTACAAGTCCACGGGTTTCTTGGGACTGTAAATCATCCCTAAAAGACTGCTGCTGCTGATGATGAGTGCCAGGCTCCAACTCCATGCTGACACAATCCTCCTCCTCCTCTTCCTGTGTGATCGGCGGGACAGCAGGAACACTGTCTGGATAAAGGGGGCCTTGAGAGGCAAGGAAGTCCTCCTCTTCCTGCCTCTGTTCTGCCCTGTCCATTATTCCATGCAGCGTGTGCTCCAACAGGTAGACAAAAGGTACACAGATGCATGCACTGTCACAATCCTCGTGGCCTCCTCAAATGGTGACAGGACAGTGCATGCATCCCTGATCATGGCCTACTGGCGTGGGGAAAAAAACGAGCTCCCCTGACCCTGTCCTGGTGCCGTAGTCGCACAGGTACTTATTGATGGTCCTCTGCTGCATGTGCAGCCACTGCAGCATGGCCAACGTTGAGTTCCACCTGGTGGGCATGTCACATATAAGGCGGTTCTTGGGCAGGTTCAACTCCTTTTGGAGCTCAGCCAGCCGAGCACTGGCATTATATGACCGGCGGAAATAGACACAGACTTTCCTGGCCTGCCTCAGGACATCCTGTAAGCCCAGGTACCTGCAGAGATGACAGAATATCTGCCCCAGTGTGGCTCCTGTCCCCCAAGCACACCAGCGCAAGCACGGCATGGCATCTTTTTGCCTACATACTTGCGTAGCCACATGAACGCCTACGGAGCACCACTGATTCCAAGCACAAAGCACGGGAAGAGGCCATGGAGAAAGAAGAATAGGAGGGGGTGGGGGAGAGAGGTTTATCACAACCACTAGTAGCATTTTGGAGGCATGGTGGCGAAACAACCTCCAACACTACTGCACCTTGTCCTGCATCCTTCCCAGCTGCCAGTGCGCCGTGAAAGATAGGTAACGTCCCAGTCCATGCCTGCTGGACCATGAGTCAGCAGTAATATGCACCTTACCTCTGACCGCCCTGTCCAGTGAGGCATGGACATTGCCTTCCACATGCCGGTAGAGAGCCAGAATCGCCTTCCATGAGAAAAAGTGGCGTTTGGGAACCTGCCACTGAGGAACCGCACATTGCACAAACTCACGGAAGGGGCCAAGTCTTCAAACTGAAAAGGCAGCAGTTGAAGTGCTAGCAATTTAGCAAAGCTAGCATTCAACCGCTGGGCATGTGGATGGCTGGGAGTGAACTTCTTTCGATGGTCCAGCAGCTGGAGCAGGGAAATTTGCCTTGTAAAATCGGACATCGGTGTACTGCTAGCAGAGTGCCTGCAAGTACTTGGCTGTGGCACACCTAATTCTACACCTTCATTCCTCTCAGTGCAGGTTTCAAAGAGGACTGAAGGTATAGTGGGGTTGGAGATCCCAGCTGATGAGGCGCAAGGAGAGGTCCGCTTTGTTCTTTGGTGTGGATCTTTAAGGTATGCTTGCCAACAAGCTGCATGGTAGGTCAACATATGTCCGGTCAAGCATGTGGTACCCAAGCGGCTGATGTTTTGGCCACCTAAGATACACTTGAGACATATGTTGCAAATAGCAGCGGTGCGATCTGATGCACTCGTCTGAAAGGCCCACACCAAAGAACTTTTGGAATAACGAGCAGAGGCAGCGCCCTGCACAGGCGGGGCTCTGTGGTGTGATTCAGTCGGTGTCTGCTGCCCTTAAGCTGGCCCCTGGAGGGCATCCTGCCTCGTTGGAGATGTGCGTCCCCCTCTTCTCTCCTATCAGGCACCCACATGGAGTCGGTGACCTCATCATCCCCTCCCTCTTCATCACTGGAGCAAACATGGCAGTATACTCCAGCTGGTGGAACATGACTGCTAGATTGCTGTCCTTGAGCATCCCCTCTCTCTGGCCTACTGCCTTCCTCTAGCTGGGTATCATCATCAGAGCCTTCAAAACGCTGGGCATCCTCCTGGAGCATGTACCCAACACTGTGCTCAAACAGTTCAGGGGACTCCTCAGGAGGACATGGTGGGTCTAGGGAAGGAGTGACTGATGCCATTGAGACGAGGGAAGAGGACGCGTTGGCAGCTGCTTTACCAGTACCCTGAGCATGGGTGAGAGAGGATGAGGAGGGCTTGGTCATCCACTCTATCAAGTCTTTGGCATGTTGCGGCTCAACATGTCCAGCTGCTGAAAATAAGGACAAGTGTGTCCCATGGCCACGTGCTGATGACAATGCACCGTGTCCACGACCGGCACTGTTGCCTCTAGACACAGAGCCTGCTTGCCCTCTTTTATTGGCTCGTGACTGTCTGCCTCTCCTTGTTGGCCTTCCAGACATACTAATGGCCTGCAGGGAGATGAGAACATGAGAAATTGGGGTAGCTTTAGGTGCACACTGAGCAGATGACACAGTACACTGACTGTAATTACTGCAGCTGCTTGCCTGTGGTATAGGAACAGAACAACACCAGCAATTGGGGGTAGCTCCAGGTGTATACTGTGTAGGTGGCACAATACACCCACTGTAACTGGTGCAGATGCCTGTGGTATAGGAACAGAACAACACCAGCAATTAGGGGTAGCTTCAGGTGTATACTGTGCAGGTGGCACAATACACCGACTGTAACTGCTGCAGATGCCTGTGGTATAGGAACAGAACAACACCAGCAATTGGGGGTAGCTTCAGGTGTATACTGTGCAGGGGGAACAATACACTGACTGTAACTACTGCAGCTGCCTGTGGTATAGGAACAGAACAACACCAGCAATTGGGGGTAGTTTCAGGTGTATACTGTGCAGGGGGCACAATGCACCCACTGTAACTGAGCTAGGTTCAATCACAAGAAATCTAGACACTGTCCCTGCCTATCCTTCTCTCTATGAATGCCACAACACACTACACAAGGCCGCCACGCAGGCGGCCTTATATAGTGTGGGTCGTGTACTAAACCCCCTGAGCTATAATTGGCCACAGGCATCTTGCGAATGCATGGCGTAGTGCATTGTGGGGCGTGAGCGGCACATGAAGTTCTGGCTTCGCCGAACGGGCAAACACCGCTATTCGATTCGAACATGCATTTCCACTCGAACACCTAGCTCATCCCTATTCAGGATGAAAGTTTCTGGGGACTCTGAACTATAGAGCACAGGGGTGCAGTATGTAAAAAGGTTAACTTTTCTGCAGAAAGCAACATCTATGTTAGATATGGCCAAAGTTCCTACCTGGCAAGCTCTCTTGTAAAATGAGAAGCAAGCCCATGTCACTTTGGTCTTTCCCCCATTCACAGCCATCAACTGACCCTCTCTTTCTCTTGGTCCAGGACAATCCATTGATGATTGTGTGACATGGTGTTTAATTACTTCAGTGTTAAGCTCCTTTTTAATGTGGTGTTATGTTTTTTAGTCCCCTGTCCTTTGAAAGCTTAATTTATTCTATGTAGAAAAATAGTATAATGAACTATTGTTCAAGCCAGGCTTTGAACTCATGGCACCTTATAGACCCTTAGCCCAAGCAATATGGATGAAACACGGTGGATTTCCCCACTTGATTCATAAAAAGATCATGCCATGCCGTCACTAAAGGAATCTTGTATAGCAACACCGAAAACAAGCTGTAAGAAATCCAAACCATCTCTACTGTGCAAACATTATGACCATAAGGAAATACTTAAGGAACTTGCCACTAAATGCTATGTTCATATGAACCTTTGAGAAAGTCACAGAGAAAATAGAAACAGAGGAACATAGGATTTTTTTGCTTTTGACAAAAAAATTGACAAGGAAACTTGGTTGGAGAGTTGATGAGGCAATCTACTTTGAGAGAAAATAAAATACTGCTCCACCACATTAGTTGGGACTTTTGGGTGCTGCCTTTAGGTGGTGCAAATGGCTACTCCCTTGTGGAGATGGGGTTATGGACACATGGGCTCCAATTATTTAGTTGAGAGAAAAGTAGTTTGAAGGTACTGGTACAGCGGCTCTTCCAAATGAGTTGGGCATTAGCCCTGACCCACTGGTTTGAACGTTACATTTCTTTGTGAAATGCTCCTGATGAAAGATCCCACCAAAAGGAGAAGTGGTGTTGGTATTGGACTCTGTCGGGGTGTATATTAGTCTGGCTCTGCCAGATTGGTGCCTTTTTATTGTTACTAAGGGTCTGAGGGTGTGGGTGATGATCTTAATGCCCACTGGTACTGCCCCAGATAATTTGGGATTCTAGGTCCCAGCCTTGAGAACATGGGGAATTCCAGCAAGAGTAATTGAGAAGCCACTGGATTGTCCTGGCGTTTGAGCTTCCCTCTGTGCCCAGATTAAGAAGGAGAGAGTTCTGTGTTTAGGATGAAAGCCTCTGGTAGGGATGAGCCAAACACCCCCCCCCCCCCCCGGTTCAGTTTGCACCAGAACCTTCGAACGGACCTTAAATTCGTACGAACTTTAGAACCCTATTAAAGTCTATGAGACTCGAACATTCAAAATCAAAAGTGCTAATTTTAACGGCTAATATGCAACAGACAACACCAGCGATAAGGGGCATCTTCAGGTGTATACTGTGCTGCAGGCACACAACACCCAGTTTAACTCCTGCAGATTCCTGTATTAGAGAACACCAGCAATAAAGGGTAGATACAGGTGTATACCGTGCTGTGCTGGAGGCACACAACACCCACTAACTCCTGCAGATGCCTGTATTAGAGAACACCAGCAATAAAGGGTAGATACAGGTGTATACTGTGCTGTAGGCACACAACACCCACGAACTCTTGCAGATACCTTAATTAGAGAAAAACAGCAATAAAGGGTAGATACAGGGGTATACTGTGCTGGAGGCACACAACACCACTTTAACTTTAAGTTGCCTGAGAAAAGAACACACTGTCCCTGCCTATCTAGCTCTTTCCCTGCACACCGGAACACACTACACAAGGCTGCCATGCTAGCAGCCTTATATAGTGTGGGGCATATACTAAACCCCCTGAGCTATAATTGGCCACAGGCATCCTGCCTGTGGTCAATTATGGCTCTCCTTGCTGCCGGCGCTGTGATTGGCCAAGCATGCAGGTTCACAGTGCATGCTTGGCAAATCATGAGCCAGCAATGCACTGCGATGGTGTAGTGCATTGTGGGCCGTTCGTGCCACACAAATTTGGTGCGAACAGTCCACAAAGTTCTGAATTCGCCGAACAGACGAATGGCCAATTTCAACTTGAACATGCATTCGAGACGAACACCGAGCTCATCCCTAGCCTCTGGGTACCCTGAAATTTAGAGCACAGCCCTATGCAAAATGGTTAACTTTTCTGCAGAAAAAAACCCCTACATTAAATATGGCCAAGGTTCTGACCTGGCAGGCTAGTCTATAAAATGAGACGTAAACCCATGTCATTTTGGTTTATACCCCCATTCCCCATCATCTATTGACCCTCACTATTTTGGTCCAGAACAATCCAATGGTCATTGTGTGACATGGCGTTTAATTACTTCAGTGTTAAGCTTCTTTTTAATGTGGTGGTGGATTTTTTTTAACCCCCTGCCATTTGAAAGCTTAATTTATTCTATTTAGGAAAATAGTATTTGAAGAACTATTGTTCAAGCCAGGCTTTGAACTCATGTCGCCCTATCGGCCCTTAGTCCAAGCAATACGGATGAATCACAGTGGATTTCCCCACTTGATACACAATAAGATCAGGCCATGCGGTCACAAAAGGAATCTTGTGTAGCAGTGTTGAAAACAAGCTGTATGAAATCCAAATCATCTCTACTGTGCAAACATTATAACTATGAAGAAATACTAGTGACATTTATCATTAAAAGCCTTGATCATATGAACTTTTGGCTCAATCACTGAGAGAACGGAAACATAGGAATGTTTGTTGCCTTTCTCAAAAAATTTACAGGAAATCATGACAGTTCAGTTCATCATTTAGGGACTGCTCAACGGAATGGCAAAGCTGCTCTGGGTCTGGGCCCTGATGCTAAATGTGAACCAGTGTCCCATTTAATTTTTCTTATTACCAGGGCTGGGTGGCCTGGGTTAGTGGCAGAGTGTTCTATGCCCACTGGGCTGGCACCCCTGCAATAAACAGGATTGCCTATGTATAACAGGGTGTAGGTCCCTTTAATAGTCATAGGTTCCTTTAATGAAAGGGGGGGGGGGGGGTGGGTTGCCAGACAGCACTCACTCTCACCATAGTTGTTTATTTCTGGGTATTTAAGGTCCCAAGATAAGAGTCTTGGATCAGTTGTTACAGTTGGGTAAAGCATTGAGGAGGTACTTCACTTTGAAAGCCTGACATACTGTGCCACCACATAAATTGTGACTTTTGGGCACTGCCGTTACCGGGGTCCCAAGCAAGGGGCTACTGCCTTTTTTTATATGTATGTGAAGGACAAATCGGGCACAAGATAGTAAAAAAAAATAGTTTGAAACTGCCAGAAAGATGTGGGTATGGGGGCTCCCTCCAACAAGGTTGGGCACCTATAAAAGAACAGACCCTACTGGCATGGAAACCATGTATAATCTTTTTATTTCACAGAATTAAGAACAATTTTTCTAAGTCATGACCCATTGGTTTGAACATTTCATTTCATTGTTAAATGTTCCTCATAAAAGATCCCGTGAAAGGGGTGGGGCTGGCACCTATGTGGTATTGGATTTTGTAGGGGGTGTAGATTAGTCTGGCTCTGCCAGGCTTGTGACTGACTAATGTTACCGGTGGGCAAGAGTATGGGTGACAATCTTTGTGTCCACTGATACTGCCCTGGGTGAGTTGGGACTTTGGTGACCTGTCTTGAGAACATGGGAAGCTCCAGCAAATGTTGTTGAGGAGCCACTGGATGGTCCTGGGGTTTAAGCTTCCCCTTCAGACCAGAAGAAGGAGAGTTCTGTGTTCAGGATGAAAGTCTTGGGCAATCCTGGACTGAAGATTACAGGGGTGCAGTATCCAAAAGATTTACTGTTCTGCACAAAGCAATGACCACCTTTCTCAAAGTGACATACTTTTACTTTGAACACAGTTCTAGCTGATGGAAACCAGGGAAGGCTCGGCTTCATTTTTCTATTACTGAGTCCTTAAAGAAGTTTAGGGTATATAATAAAATAACAAACATACATACTCATCCCTATACTGCAGCAATGGTGTGAGGCTGCAACTGTCCCACGTCTTCTCTAAAGTCCCATACACACAATACAAAAATCGGAAGTAAAATTTTGTCTGATGAACGTTCTGCTGATTTTCGGATAGTTAGCATGGTGCTTTCGACAGCCGATTACGATTTTTCGTCCGACAAAAGCTGGATGTGCAAACTATAAAATTTTTGTCGTACGTGAACTCAACGTCTGATTTTTGTTGGAGAGGGGGCAGGTGCAGCACACAGCAGGAGCCAGCAGTCAGGCAGGTGGGTGAATCCTGACAATATGGTCTGGATCCTTTCAGAGCCTTAAGCGGCTCTGCAATGTCAGCTAACAGTAGGCAACAGCCCACTATCAAATAACTTTGGGTCACGTGAGAAAAAAAGTAAGTGCTTTTCTGTGACCCACAAGGGAAATATGACCAAAAAAAAAGAAGAGTTTTTCCCTCACTTTTTGCCCTTGTGACGCATATTCAGAATGACATGAATTGATGGGAATTCTCTGCCATAAGCACTTCCATCAATAAAACACTTTCATTGAGCAGTGCCGAAGGGTTAGAACCTCTGAGTTTTTTTTTAATAAGAGTAAAGTTGTGGAGAAGTTTAAAGCAGGGTTAGGTTATAAAAAAAATATCCCAAGCTTTGAACATATTAAGGAGAACTGTTAAATCCAATGAAAATGGGAAGAGTATGGCACAACTGCAACCCTACCAAGACATGGCTGTCCACCTGAACTGACAGACCGGGCAAAGGGAGCAGTAACCAGGGAAGCAGCAAAGAGGCCCATGATAACTCTGGAGGATCTTCAGAAATCCAAAACCCAGGTGGGAGAATATGTCCACAGGACAACTATTAGTCATGCACTCCACAAATCTGGCCATTATGGAAGAGTGGCAAGAAGAAAGCCATTGTTGAAAGAAAAACATAATAAGCCCTGTTTGTAGTTTGCTAGAAGCCATGTGGGGGACACAGCAAACATGTGGAAGAAGGTGCTCTGGCCAGATGAGACTAAAATTGACCTTTTTGGCCTAAAAGCAAAATGCTATGTGTGGCGGCAAAAACTAACACTGCACATCACCCTAAATACACCATCCCCACCCTGAAACATGGTGGTGGCAGCATCAATTTGTGGGGATGCTTATCTTCAGCAGGGACAGGGAAGATGGTCAGAGTCGAAGGGAAGATGGATGGAGCCATATACAGGACAATTTTAGAAGAAAAGCTGTTAGAGTCTACAAAAGACTTGAGACTGGGGTGGAGGTTCACCTTCCAGTAGGACAACAATCCTAAAAATACAGCCAGAGCTACAATGCAATGATCAGTGGCAAGACTTGAAAATTGCTGTTCAGACACTCTTCATCATGAATGGGCAAAAATGTCACTCCCTAGATGTGCAATGCTGGTAGAGACTTCCCCAAAAAAGATTTGTTGCTGTAATTGCAGCTTTGGATGGTTCTACAAAATATAGACAAAATATAGACAAATTTTTGAAAACCATTTATCATTTTCCTTCCACTTCACAATTATGTGCCGCTTTGTGTTGGTTGATCACATAAAATCCAAATATAATACATTCAAATTTTTGGTTGCAACATGACAAAATGTGGAAAATTTCAAAGGGTATGTATACCTTTTCAAGGCATTGTATACCAGGCTAGACCCTTCAGCAGATCATGAGCTCAGATGAGCTTGCTCTTCCTAATGTCGTAACTCCAGGAAACTCATTAGCCAGTGCGAGTGCCGCTCCTTTGAATCACTGCCTGTATTTCCTTTGCAACGTATTGTCTTTGTTATCCCCTGGCAAGTATTCAAAATGGCATTGGTAATTTCTACCGAGCGATGAGTGTGTTTACTCACCTGTTCCGCTAACAATATACTTCATTCATTGAAATGCCCTGATACTGCTGAATACTGTCTTTATGTGGTCTTTAAATTACTTTTTTATGTTGATTTACTTAAAGTTTAACTAAAGGCAAAACTTTTTTTTGTTGTTTTGGATAGAGTGCAGAGTCCATTGTACTTCTTCCCCCCTCCGGTGCCACCTTTTTGGGGGGAGGGGGGTCAGGATGCTGATCTTTCACAGGTATCCTGTTCCCACTTCCGTGAGCCTCAGCCATGGGTATTGATGTCACCGCCCGGGCTCCCTCCTCCTCCCTCCTCCTTCCCTGGCTACAGAGCCTTGCGCATGTGCAGTAGGGTTCCCGGAGTGAAGCCGTAAGGCTTCACTGCCGGGTTCCCTTACACGCAATGAAGGGTTATGTGCCTGACAGCTGATGGAAACATCAGCTGCTGTGCTGACATCGCTGGACTCCAGGACAGGTAAGTGTCCGATTACTAAAAGTCAGCAGCTGCAGTACAGTATGTGCAGCTGCTGGCTTTTAATGTTTGCAGAGGTGGGCGGATCTCCGCTTTAAAATACCTGTTTTTAATGCTGTCTGTGACCCCGTTCGGGAGATTCCTCCTCTCTATTTGTCCTGTTTACCATTATCATTAAGGGCCAGTTCACGCTACTGCAATACGAGAACCCATGCAAATCTAGTATGGGTTCCCGCATCGCATGTCATCCTCCGGCGGTTCACACTGCCTTATGCGAACCGTTGCGGGTGTCAATATAAAGTTAATGACACCCCCAAATCGCTTCGCATATCGCAGTGCGAATGGTCAATTCAGACGGGAATCGGATCACATGAGTGTGAACACCCATGCGATCCAATTCTGGTGTGGACCAAAAAAAGGGTCCTGCACGATTTTGGTCTGAATGCGATGCGAATTCTGGCTGAATTTGCATTGCACAGACATCGCATGTGATTTGCACAGCAGTGCGGTGCGAATCACATGCAATCTCTAACAATGCAGCAGTGTGAACTGGCCTTGAAAGTGAAAGTAAAAGAGAGTCCTAAATTTTGGGTTGTCCCCAGAAAAGTAATAGAGGAGAAATCTTCCAATGGGGACACTAGTTCTGGTGACCTGGGGGTCCCCAAGGAATTCCCTTAATTTGCAGGGATTTCCTCTCACTTCCTGTTTGGCTATGGAACAAGAAGTGAAGAGAAATCTCTACAAAAGGACACAGATGGCAAAAACAAAATCTGACAGGGGTTATAACCCTACCTTACTCTATCCAAAATGAAATAAAAAAATTTTTTTTTCCTATAGTTCTACTTTAAAGTGGAGGTCTGCCCTAAAATAAAAAATGGCATTAATATTCTTAAAAATATATATATTTTATTTTAACTTACCTGAAACCGCTGTTGCTAGGCAGTCTTCCTAATCTGCCTCTTCCTATTCTGCAGCGCTTCCTCCTCTTCGGCTAGCAGCCCCGTTGCCTTCTGGGACATGTGTGTGTCCCAGAAAACAATGGGGCTATTCACAAAGCGCAGTAGGTAAAGGGCAGTGAAGCTGCAAGGCTCCACTGTCTGTTTCCCTTTGTTAAGATGGAGGTGCCGGCAGCCGATCCGATGGACGAATCGGCCTTGGGTGCCCGACATCGCGGGATCGCTGGACAGGTAAGTGACCTTATTAAAAGTCAGCAGCTACAATGTTTTTTTAAATCGCTGCCAGAACGCCCCTTTAAGGCCTCATGTACACTGCTGCTAATAAAGGGATATTTAGGAGCAGATGGGCATTTTTTCAGCAGCCTCTGAACTCTCCTCTATGTTATCTTATCTGTACATTTCAATTATAGTAAGTTAGAGGCAGTTGAGTTTAGTGGCATTTTTTTTAAAGCAAAAATTTGCGTTCACGATGGAAGTTCATTGGCATTACAAATGTCAAATGCTTGTAACAGTGCGCAAATGTTTCTAAATGTGGTAAATCGTGTTTATAAGCGTTTTCGAGAGAGAGAGATTTTCCCTGCATTCTAGGCATTTGGCAGAGTATACTGATCAGTACAATCTGTTAGCTGGAAAAAAAAGCTTCTAAACTAATGAGCGCTGCTGCTAAATACGGCATGTATGTGGCTAAAGTGGCTAAAATGACGTTTGTAAATGTCAGTTATTAGTTCAAGTTCCAGCCTTCAGAAGAGTTTTTCAAATGTCCTGTGTACATGAAGCCTAAATGTGGATATAATCAAGGGAAGATCTAAAAAAAAAACAAAAAATAACAATGGAATACTTTTTGTGCTTTTGATATGTAGCAATTAGTAACCATACATTTTCAGAAGATTTTCAGTGTGTTTCTTATAGTACAGGTTTCACTTTCCTTTCAGAGATATCAGTAGGTATAATTAAGAAAGCAGATGTAAACCCTATTGCCCCGTACACATGAGCAGAATTTCCGTCCCAAAAATCTTGGATGGTTTTTCTGACGGAATTCCGTTCAAGCTTGGCTTGCATACACACGGTCACACAAAAGTTCTCAGAACTTTCGACCATCAAGAACGCGGTGACGTATAACACCACGGTGAGCCGAGAAAATGAAGTTCAATGCTTCCGAGCGTTTGTCGAATTGTTTCCAAGCATGCGTAGGAATTTTGCTCGTCGGAATTGCTGCAGGCGATCGGAATTTCTGAAAAATAGAGAACCTGCTCTCAATCTTTTGCTGGCGGGAATTCCGCATCTAGAGGTGAGATGCGGGGTCTTATTGACACCATATCTCACTGCAAAGAGGACCTGTCATGCCATATTCCTATTACAAGGGATGTTTACATTCCTTGTAATAGGAATACAAGTTTTTTGGGGAAAAAAAGTCAAACTAAAATAAATAAAGTAAAATGAACAATAAAAATATATGTTTTTTTTAAAGCGCCCCTGTCCCCATGTGCTCACATGCAGAAGCAAACGCATCCGTAAGTCCTACCCACATATGAAAACGGTGTTCAAACCATACATGTGAGGTATCGCAGCGAACATTAGAGTGAGAGCAATAATTCTAGCCCTAGACCTCCTCTAACTCAAAACATGTAACCAGTAAATAAAATTTAACCACCTTCAGACCGGACCATTTTGCTGGTAAATGACCAGAGGTCTTTTTACAATTTGACACTGCGCTGCTTTAACTGGTAATTGCGCGGTCATGCAATGTTGTACCCAAACAAAATTTGCGTCCTTTTCTTCCCACAAATAGAGCTTTCTTTTGATGGTATTTGATTGCCTCTGCGATTTTTATTTTTTGCGATATAAATGTAAAAAGACCGCAAATTTTGAAAAAAAATGATATTTTCTACTTTTTGTTATTAGAAAAATCCAATAAACTCAATTTTAGTCATACATTTAGGCCAAAATGTATTCAGCCACATGTCTTTGGTAAAAAAAAAAGTCAATAATTGTATATTTATTGGTTTGCGCAAAAGTTGTCACATCTACAAACTAAGGTACGTTTTCTGGAATTTACGCAGCTTTTAGTTTACGACTGCCTATCTCATTTCTTGAGGTGCTAAAATGGCAGGGCAGTACAAAACCCCCCCCAAATGACCCCATTTTGGAAAGTAGACACCCTAAGGAAATTGATAAGTGGCATGTTGAGCCCATTGAATATTTTATTTTTTTGCCTCAAGCGATTGAATAATGACAAAAAAAAATTTTTTTTTTTTTTTTTACACAAAGTTGTCACTAAATGATATATTGCTCACACATGCTATGGGCATATGTGAAATGACACCCCAAAATAAATTCTGCTGCTTCTCCTGAGTACGGGGATACCACATATGTGGGACTTTTTGGGAGCCTAGCCGCGTACGGGGCCCCGAAAACCAAGCACCGCCTTCAGGCTTTCTAAGGGCGTAAATTTTTGATTTCACTTCTCACTACCTATTACAGTTTTGAAGGCCATAAAATGCCAAGATGGCACAAAACCCCCACAAATGACCCCATTTTAGAAAGTAGACACCCCAAGCTATTTGCTGAGAGGCATTTTGAGTCCATGGAATATTTTATATTTTGCCACAAGTTGCGGGAAAATTACAAACTTTAATTTTTTTTTATTTTTTTTTCACAAAGTTGTCACTAAATGATATATTGCTCACACATGCTATGGGCATATGTGAAATGACACCCCAAAATAAATTCTGCTGCTTCTCCTGAGTACGGGGATACCACATATGTGGGACTTTTTGGGAGCCTAGCCGCGTACGGGGCCCCGAAAACCAAGAACCGCCTTCAGGTTTTCTAAGGGCGTAAATATTTGACTTCACTCCTCACTACCTATTACAGTTTTGAAGGCCATAAAATGCCAAGATGGCACAAAACCCCACAAATGACCCCATTTTAGAAAGTAGACACCCCAAGCTATTTGCTGAGAGGCATGTTGAGTCCATGGAATATTTTATATTTTGCCACAAGTTGCGGGAAAATTACAAACTTTTTTTTTTTCACAAAGTTGTCACTAAATGATATATTGCTCACGCATGCCATGGGCATATGTGAAATGACACCCCAAAATAAATTCTGCTGCTTCTCCTGAGTACGGGAATACCACATATGTGGGACTTTTTGGGAGCCTAGCCGCGTACGGGGCCCCGAAAACCAAGCACCGCCTTCAGGCTTTCTAAGGGCGTTACAGTTTTGAAGGCCATAAAATGCCAAGATGGCACAAACCCCCCCCCAAATGACCCCATTTTGGAAAATAGACACCCCTAAATTTAGGGGTACACTAGTGAGACTAGGTAATAAATGGCGGGTGCCCTGAAACTATAAAAAAAATAACTAACCAACCAGCGTCACCTGTAACAGTTATATGGTGATCACTGGTGAAAGGGTTAACTAGGGGGCAATCAGGGGGCTTTATGCGGTAGTATATGGGGGTCCCTGGCGCTATAAAAAGCTGCGGCGAACCTAAATACCTACCTGCCTAACTAGCGTCACCTGTGACACTAATACAGTGATCAGAAAAACGATCGCTTATTAGGCTGGGTTCACACTGGAGCGATGCGGGAACGCCACGAATCCGCGGCGGGTTCCCGCATCACATGCCTCCCGGCGGCAGTTCACACTGCCCTATGCGAACTGCTGGGAGTGTCAGTGAAATGTTAATGACACCCCCAGATCAGTTCGCATATCGCAGTGCGATCTGCAAACTCGGATCGCATGGTGTGAACACCCATGCGATCCGATTCTGCTGCGGACCAAAAAAAGGGTCCCGTGCGAGTTTGCGGCGGGTGCGACACGAATTCAGCCATACTATCTGTATGGCTGAACTCGAATCGCACAGAGATCGGATGTGATTTGCACTGCAGTGCGGTGCGAATCACATCCGTTCTCATAAACCGCTGCAATGTGAACCCAGCCTTAGTGACACTGGCGACGGGGGGTGATCACGGGGTTAAACCTTTATTGGGGGGGTTAGGGGGGTACCTTAGAACTAAAGGGGGCTAACCCTAACTGCCCTAACAGTTATTACAGTCACAAATGACACCCGCCGGGTGATCAGGGGGTTAAACCTTTATTAGGTAATAAATGGCGGGTGCCCTGAAACTATAAAAAAATAACTAACCAACCAGCGTCACCTGTAACAGTTATATGGTGATCACTGGTGAAAGGGTTAACTAGGGGGCAATCAGGGGGCTTTATGCGGTAGTATATGGGGGTCCCTGGCGCTATAAAAAGCTGCGGCGAACCTAAATACCTACCTGCCTAACTAGCGTCACCTGTGACACTAATACAGCGATCAGAAAAACTATCGCTTATTAGGCTGGGTTCACACTGGAGCGATGCGGGAACGCCATGAATCCGCGGCGGGTTCCCGCATCGCATGCCTCCCGGCGGCAGTTCACACTGCCCTATGCGAACTGCTGGGAGTGTCAGTGAAATGTTAATGACACCCCCAGATCAGTTCGCATATCGCAGTGCGATCTGCAAACTCGGATCGCATGGTGTGAACACCCATGCGATCCGATTCTGCTGCAGGCCAAAAAAAGGGTCCCGTGCGAATTTGCGGCAGGTGCGGCGGGTGCGGCGGGTGCGACACGAATTCAGCCATACTATCTGTATGGCTGAACTCGAATCGCAGAGATCGGATGTGATTTGCACTGCAGTGCGGTGCGAATCACATTCGTTCTCATAAACCGCTGCAATGTGAACCCAGCCTTAGTGACACTGGCGACGGAGGGTGATCACGGGGTTAAACCTTTATTGGGGGGGTTAGGGGGGCACATTAGAACTAAAGGGGGCTAACCCTAACTGCCCTAACAGTTATTACAGTCACAAATGACACCAATGCAAAAAAAAAAAAAAAGCAATTGGTGTCACTGTGACTGGGGGGGGCAGGGGTAATTGGGGGGTGGTCGGGGGGTAAAGGGGGGATGTGAGTGTGCCTGGCATGTTCTACTGTATGTGTGGTGTGTTGGTGCAACTCACCGAACCTCTCTCCTCGGTGCCGGAACGAAAAATACAGAGGAGAGAATACATCACTTCCTCTCCTGTGTTTACATTACAGGAGAGGAAATGATGTCACGGGACATTTTCATTCGTCGGGAGCGATCACGAGGGGGTGGCCATGAATGAATGGCCGTCCCCTCGTCCGGGATCGCTCCCGAACGAATACCGATGGGGCCCCCGACCGGCCGGCAGGCAAGGACGTACATGTAAGCCCTTATGCCTGCCCGTGCCATTCTGTCGACGTACATCGTCGTGCGGCGGTCGGCAAGTGGTTAAAGCGTCGCTTATGGGGATTTTTAAGTAGCGACGTTTGGCGCCATTCCACGAGTGTGTGCAATTTTGAAGAATGACATTTAGGTATCTATTTACTCGGCGTAACTTCATCTTTCACATTATGCAAAAATTGGGCTAACTTTACTGTGTTTTTTTTTTTTAAGCACAAAACTGTTTTTTTTCCAAAAAAAGCATTCGAAAAATTGCTGCGCAAATACCGTGCGAGATAAAAAGTTGCAACAACCACCATTGTATTCTCCAGGGTGTTTGCTAAAAAAAAATATATAATGTTTTGGGGTTCTATGTAATTTTATAGCAAATAAATGATGATTTTTACATGTAGGAGAGAAATGTCAGAATTGTCCTGGGTGCTCCAAAACGCCTCATGGTGCTCCCTGCATGTTGGGCCTCTGTATGTGGCCACACTGTGTAAAAGTCTCACACATGTGGTATCGCCGTACTCAGGAGTAATAGCAGAATGTGTTTTGGGGTGTAATTTGTGGTATGCATATGCTGTGTGTGAGAAATAAACTGATAATATGAAAATTTTGTGAAAAAAAAAAAAGTAAAAAAAATCTTGATTTTGCAAAGAATTGTGGGAAAAAATGACAACTTCAAAAAACTCATCATGCCTCTTACTAAATACCTTGGAATGTCTTCTTTCCAAAAAGGGGTCATTTGGGGAGTATTTGTACTTTTCTGGCATGTTAGGGTCTCAAGAATTGAAATAGGCCGTCAGTACTTCAGGTGTGATCAATTTTCAGATATTGGCACCATAGCTTGTGGACTCTATAACTTTCACAAAGACCAAATAATATCCACTAATTTGTACTTATTTTTACCAAAGATATGTAGTAGTATAAATTTTGGCCAAAATTTAGGAAGAAAAATGACTAATCTGCTAAATTTTATAACAGAAACGAAGAAAATTCATTTTTTTACAGAATTTTTTTGCCTTTTTTCTTTTATAGCACAAAAAATAAAAAACCCAGCGGTGATTAAATACCACCAAAAGAAAGCTCTATTTGTGTGAAAAAAAGGTTGGCTTAGGCTGGGTACACACAGGCAAAAAATTGTCCGAAAATGGTTGGTTCGGCAGTAACCAGCCGACATTTTGGCCCATGTGTACAGCACCTCGCCTGACAGAAGCCGGTCTCACAACCGGCTTCTTTCGAACGAGCATGTTGGAAAGCCAGCACCCACCGTCAGAACACAATGAGGAGATGGCTGCACTAACATTGGATGTATTAGCCCACCCTATTAGATTGTAAGCTCTTATGAGCAGAGCCCTCCTTACCCTCTTGTATTGAATTGTAACTGTTTTGTCTCTCTTTATAATGTGAAGCCCTGTGCAAACTGTTGCCAATATATATATATATATATATATATATATATCGGTGTAGTTGCCACTAGTAACAAACATCCAATCAGCAACCAAATCTCCCCGGAGGCCTACTAGTTTAAAAGCATATTCTTGACAGTGGACTACTGTTCCCAGCTAGCCCAACTTTCAAATCCTGTGCCCTCAGGCCACACCGATTTGAAACAAATCCCCACAGTCTCTCCTCTGATCCAGGACTCCATATCAATGACTGTGTAATGATAAGGACTTCGCCAATGACTGTGTAAAGGCGGAGTTCCCTCACAAACTCCCTGGCATGTCTCCACATCTAGCCCTCCACTGTGGTACACTCACTGACCTTTCTCTGGCCTGAGTCCATGATGGAGAACTTAACCAGACTACGTTCCGACAGCTTCACCTGCCCCTCTGCTCCAGGAGTTCCACATTAATGACCGCGTAAAGATGCAGACTTCACCAATGTCCGTGTAAAGATGAATTTCCCTCACAGGTCTCCCCAGGCCTCCTCCTGTAATTGGCGCACCCCCCCCCCCCAGTTGGGAGTGCCCTTCTGCTGCTGTCTAGTACTCCATTCTCCACTTCTCTCAGCCGTCAACTCGTCCCCAGTGGCATGTTACCTCAGCTTATACAGGAGACCCGCCTCCTGCCAACAGGGCCGCTGATAGGGGGGGACCACCAGCCCTCCTGTACTGGGCCCTGCCCTGTAGGGGGGCCCAGAGGCAGAGGGGGGACTCCCACATTATAGGGACTATACTAATCCTGAGCTAGGGTCCCATGTAGTGTGCGTGGGAGGAAGCAGAAAGCAAATTATTTAAACACTTTTGGGAGTAATCTGCAGCCGTATGTCCAGACTATTACATACAGTACATTACACAAGTCCCAGTCTCTTCTATATCAATACGCAGGCCGGGACTTGTGTAATGTAATTGTCTGGACACACGGCTGCAGATTACTCCCGAAAGTGTTTAAATACTTTGCTTTCTGCTTCCGGCTGTCCAACTTCGTGCCCATGTGGAAGGAGCAGAGGTTTTAGAGGAGCTCAGCTTCTGGCTGGTCCCCACGCTCCCAGATCCAGAGGATCCAAGCCCCCCACCCCAGGAGAAGCAATGCATGAGGACCCCAGATAAAAAAAGCCAGCAGGACCAGATACTTGTGAAGTCGGGGGATGTTAGGTGGAGGTAAAGACTGGGCCCGGGCTCTGAGCATACAGTTGGACATACTGCATACTGCTCTCCCACATATCTAAAATATTGTGGGTATTCACCGTGCCCAGAGTGAAAGTCTTTTCCCTGCTGTACTTTCTATTGCGTTAATATACATGTATATGTATATTAAACCCTGCATTTCTCCATTGTACACAGTCCACGGGTTAGAGGGAGGGGTGCTCAGGTTCAGGCTTATGTGGGGGGGCCCGCCAGGTAGACTGTACGGGGCCCCATGATTTTTAACAGCGGCCCTGGTATTCACCGTGCCCAGAGTGAAAGTCTTTTCCCTGCTGTACTTTCTATTGCGTTAATATACATGTATATGTATATTAAACCCTGCATTTCTCCATTGTACACAGTCCACGGGTTAGAGGGAGGGGTGCTCAGGTTCAGGCTTATGTGGGGGGGCCCGCCAGGTAGACTGTACGGGGCCCCATGATTTTTAACAGCGGCCCTGCCTGCCAATACCAGTTGGGGATTGGTCAGGGCTCCCACATGAGCTGCCTACCACCCCAGTTCTAGGCCCATTCTCCCTTGAAGCAGGGGAGGTGCCACAGAACTAGAGCACAGTTGATTACACCCACTGCTACTCTAACCACTCCCTGCCCCCAGATCAAAACAAACAGGCCTAGCTCAAAGCGTAGGCCTGTCTAAATTTACCTGTGCTCACAGTTTCCCTAGAAAAAATCCTATGCTAGCACCTACCTATTGGTAGAGGATGCTACATATATATATATATATATATATATATATATATATATATATATATATATATATATATATATATCCTGTATAATAATTATAATAATAATTTAGTTATGAAAGGTTTTCTTTATGGAGACATAATTCATAGACTACTCTCCACTGTTCCAGTCGGTCAAACAAAGGCTGTGCTTTCTCTGCTATGAACCCGGCTTTCTAATTGGTATTCTGACAGCTGTGAAACCAGAAACATTCAGAGCTGAGCACTTCTGGGTTCACACTGCCCAAAGGAAATTTTGTAAAGGATGTTTCTTGAGCTCCTCTTACTCACCATCCTTGCAATGTTAGCTGTGGTCCAGGTTTAGGTTTTATGTCCGACAAGTCCAGAATAATAATAAAATACACAACTGTTGGTAACATACATGATGGCGATGGTATTCAATGTACTGTATATCACTGCAGCGGCGGGACACGATTCGAATGACCGTGCACACCAAACAGATTATATAAGAGCAGGTAAGTACAGCTGACTCGAATTGCTAATAAGCAATCAGAGTCAGCTGGGGCTGGATAACACTCATGGCATGCCATGTAGTGGGCGCGGCTGTGTGTTAGGGTGCTCCTAGATTAGGCAACTCCAGCCCGCCCATAGGTGCCGTCACCGGTGCTTATATATCCCCAACTTTCGCACCCCAGGCTGAGACGCAAACAGGAAGGGAATCGGCCATAACTCAAAAGAGTGATGGCTAGAGGTACCACGGGCATGGCCGACCTAGCAGAACACACCCAGGGGCCTCCCACGCGCCAGGGCAGTGGATCAGCCCCCCACAATCCAACGCCGCCCAACAGGGGACATGAATGGAAGGTGTCCCTCCTGTGGAAGTGGGCAAAAAAGGACACGCGGAGACCCGGAAGCAACAGCAACACCATGTGGCCAGCAGTGGAAGAACTGCGAATGCATACAAAAACCAAGTCCTGTAATAAAACCTATCATTTAGATTTGTTTAAACAGATAAGGAAGTGATAATCAAAACATAATAAATACAGACATCGAAATAATAATAAATATTAACAATAATGTGGATAATATCTCAGAAAAATTATCACTAACTGAGATATGATTAACAGCATTAAATACAGATATATTAGGTTTATATGCCGAAAGGTATTCTCCATGTGTACAGGAACAAAAGACTATGATAGAATAAAATAGAAGAAACATGAGGCAGATGAGAACAAATGGCTCCTCTACAAATCAAGTTCACATTTACCTGATCGGAAGCCCTCTAGGTATGGTTTAAAGCTAAAAATGTAATTAAGGCCTGGAGACACAGTTACGTCAAGGCGAAATATCCACTTTAGTTTGCTCTGTAACAATTGCTTGTTTAGATCACCCCCCCCCCCCCCTTGGATTACTTGGAATATGGTCAAGGGCCAAGAATAACACTATAGGAATGATGTCAGGATGTACTGTGTGGCAATGTTTGACTAGAGGGAGGTTGGGATAACTGCATAAGTTAGAGGATGGAGAGCCAACATAGAGAAAGTCGTCCAGGTGATGAATGACGGAATTGATATCCGCTACGTCCCACACCACCCACTCCAGAAAGGAACTAAAGGTCTCGAATAAGGCTCACAAGATGGAACAGCCCATAGGCCGGAATCGATCCACGTAAAAAGCCCGTAACCATTTGCAGCCCAAGAGATGAAAACTGCACGGGTGAACCAGAAGTAACCGAAAAGCCACCTCTATGTCTGTTTTGGCCATAAGAGCCCGCTTGCCGTATCGTTGAACCCAGAACATGGCATCTTCGAACGAGGTATAAGACACCTCACATGCCTCGGGGTCGATGGCATCTTTGACAGAGCTGCCCTTTGGAAACCAAAGATGGTGTATCAGCTGGAACTTATTGGGCTTCTTCTTCGGAACAACGCCCAACGGTGACACCACCGAATCCTCCCATGGGGGAGATGGAAAGGGGCTGCATATGCGGCCCAACAACACTTCCTTAGTAAGCTTCTCAGAAACCACTTCAGAGTGTAACTTGGCAGACCTAAGATTGTCCACCACAGGGGGAATTTGAGTAAGGGAGCAAGGAATCAAAAAAGGTGACATCCTGTGCACCCTCACCGGCGTCCAGCCTTTATCCTGCAGTATCGCCAGGGCACGGGATTTGCCGGCCTTGAAACAGTGGGACAGGGGGTAAACCCCTCCGCAGTGCGAGCATTCGTGTTTGCATCAGCAGCTGGAGCCAAATCTACAAGAACCCTTGTTGTATTGCCAACACTGCCCTCCGCCTTTTTGCGGCTGGTTGTCCAGGAGAGTTTGGACTCCCAACCTCCGCTGAAAAAAACATTATAAAGGCTCGTGGAGAGGACGTATGTTTCATCCACAAACTGATGTCCTTGTGATCCCAGCACAGCGATGGGCGTATCACTTTGCGTTGACGGAATTGTTCGTCATACTTCAGCCACGCCACTGTAAACTCTCTGGGCCTCGCCAATGGAGTCCAAATAGCGAAACAGTGGGGAATAATTCACCTGGGCTTTTTCACAGATGATGCTCGCCAAAATGGCGAATGCCTGTAACCAATTGCTAAACGTGCGTGGAATCAACCGATACCAACGGTTCTCCTCATCTTCCTTCTTATGCCACGTACACACGACCAGACTTTTCAACAGCAAAGGTCCGAGAGAGCAAATCCGTCTGACAATTCGATCGTGTGTGGGCTCCATCGGACCTTTGCTGTCCAAAAATCTGATGGACTTTAGAAACAGAACATGTTTCAAATTTTTTCGCCGGAACTCCGGCGGACCCAGTTCCTATCGAGAAATCTGCTCGTGTGTATGCTAATCCGACAGATGAAAACTGGCGCTAGGGCAGCTATTGGCTACTGGCTATGGACTTATTCTAGTCCGGTCGTACGTCATCACATTCAAATCCATCGGACTTTGGTGTGATTGTGTGTGGCCAAGTCTGTTCATTCGGAAAGTCCGTTGGAACTCCGCCAAAAGATCGTCGGACCTAGTCCGTCGAAAAGTCCACTCGTGTGTACGCGAGATTATATTAGATTCCTCTGGCTTTACCCTATCCAAGTTGAATTTTTCTACAGGGAGTAACGTAAAAATATCCACATACTCACCCTTCCAAATCTTTTCCCGCACTTCTGCTTTGAGATGAGCGCCCAGGGGACCCTCAAAGCAGACGTACACTTCGCACTTGGCCGAATTGGCCAGGCAAACTAACTCTGTATTCTTACTAACCTCCTTCGCAGAAACCGCCGGGGAAGGGGCGCTTGATTCCTGAACCACCATATCCCCCAGAAACACTCCAGCTTCCGACCCCTGCACTGTTCCTTGCACCGGACTCGCCGCTAAACGAGCCCCTGCCTGAACCGCATCTGAAATCCAGGCCCACCGGTGTGCCCACATCAAAACGCTGTACCAAAGCCCTACCAATAGGTCTTGCACGCCCGTGGCATCACCTGTTGTGGCTGGCCCCACACCTGGTGACCGAGGGGGGGAAAGAGGCCGCACCACCTGAAGGGACAATAATCCCAAGAACCGAACACAGGGACAGGAGTAAGCTGAAAGGAAGGAATAACAGTAGACACGGACTTACCGGGCTGACCAGGATGTGATCCCACAGCCGTCAATCCGGAATCCCCCCATAGCTGACCTCTGCGGGGCAAACTTCTCCTATTCACTGGACAGTACCCCTTCCGAGCAGGACAAATCATGAAGACCGACTGGAGACTGTACTAGCGAGGATGCGCCGACTGCAGAAGGCCCCGGAAGCTTGTCGTTCGTTCTGCTCCTCTGGCCCATGGGACTTATGAGCCAGGTCACGACAGTGTGGGACCTCTTCACCCCCCAAAAGGTGGGAGGGGCCTTGCTTCTCCCCCCAGAAGCTGGGGCCCTTGGATCCCGGCTGGATCCAGGTGTAATGTGGTCACTGACCACACTGGTGGGTTGGCCCAGACCTGTGTAACTCCTCCCCCACTGAGCCGACATGCCCGGAAGAACACCTGCCCGGGATAGGGTCGCACTCACCCCCGTCTTCCTGCATTCTGGGACTGTGTCCCTCCAAGCCCTGCCCCCGACAGGGAGTCCTCCCGGCACTTCCGGCTCCTGCCGTGGGCATCGGAGCCAGCTGAGTCTACTTGGGTAATCTTCTCGTGTAGCCCTGCGCTTATTTTTTTTGTCCTTATTTTCTAAAAATTATTATGCACATCCAGTACCTAGTGGCGCTGTAATCTATTATTTATTAAATAGTTTTTACTGTGTTTATCTGCTCCCTTGTAAAATCCTCCACATGCTTGCTAACCTCTTCTTTTCCCCCTCACTTACATTTGTTTGGAATGAGCAGTGTATGTTAGTTGCGGTCATGTGCAAACAACACATACCATAGTCCACAGTGAGCAAGAGAGGATGGTTACGTTCCTACATATAGTGAGATATTATTTCACTCTCTCCATCCCACAGACTAACACAGCTTTTTATTTTGCAAAGAACATATTGTACACAGTGGCAGCTGCTCCATTAGGGGTGCAGGGGTGCCGCTCCCACTTAATCCATGCGCTTGGCCCCTTATCTACATGTAGGGTGCCGGACGCATGGATTTCTATGTTTTTTGGGGGGTTTTTTTGAAGCACGTCATTAGAGTCTGAGGCTTTTATTGGCTTAAAAAAAGGGTGGGCTCAGAGACCCACCCAGTTGTGTGACAATAGCAAATTAATATTTGCTAATGTCTTCCTGCTTCTCCCCCCCAGGCAAATCACAAAGCGGGTCTTAAGACCCGATTGGCCGAGAGGAGAAGTGGCCGCATTGGCTGGGAGCATCGGGGTAGGCGCCGAGGAGGGAATGCAAGGGGAAGCCGCCAAAGCTTTCCATGGCCTGGATGAGGTAAGTGCGGGGCTGATGGACAGACGGACAATTGACCGAGCGATGGGGTGTGTTTGCCCGACCTACCAACTGACCAACTGACCGACGGGTGTGGGGGTTTGACCAACCAACCGAACGAATGGGAGGGTGGGGGGTATGGTGTTTTGTTTTGTATAAGACCATCCATATGGTAAGCTTATACACTTATTGTGGAGATGCCCAAAGCTTAGGCATTACTGGCAGGGGTTATTTCAACTTTAAATGATTTATATGGCATATCCCTATCTCTTTATGTATCCTAGGATATGTTGATTTCAATACATAGCTAACTGTTGCAGTTTTAGGGTCTCTTTTTATTACACATTGCTTCAAGGTGGGTATTATCTACTTCATCAGTAGATGAGTGAAAATCCAAAGTGAATAAATATATTCTGTTTGAGAAACAGATGTACATTTTTCAGAATGTTTTACTTATTGTTACCCGTGGGATATCTATTATGCCGTATCATACACACGATCGCACATTCCGACAACAAAATCAATGTTTTTTTTCCGACAGATCTTGGCTCAAACTTGTCTTGCATATAAACGGTCACACAAAGTTGGTCGGAAATTCCAAACATCAAGAACGCGGTGACATACAACACAGCTGAGAAAAATTAAGTTCAATAGCCAGTGCTGCTCTTCTGCTTGATTCTGAGCATGCGTGGTACTTTGTGCATCAGAATTGTATACACACATGATCGGAATTTGCTGTCGGAAAATTTGAGAACCAGATCTCAAACTTTGTGCGACGGAAATTCCGATGGAAAATGTCCGATGGAGCCTACACACGGTCAGAATTTCTGACAAAAGGCTCCCATTGAACATTTTCCGTCGGAAAATCCGACTGTGTGTATGGGACATTAGTTTGCCAAGTATGATAGAGGTGTACAGGCGATATATCTATTTAATAACACCTTGTGGGTTTAGTACTGTATTCTGGTTGTTACTTATTTCTTTTTTTTCTCTTTTTAGTTCTGTTGATCTGTGTGACAGTTTGTCTCTATGTCATTTTGTACTTGGAAAAAAAAACCTTTAAATAAAATTTGATTTTAAAAAAAACAAAAAGGGAATTTGGAGTTTTGGAGGAGGCTGAGCACAAAAGAAGGGACTTTTTAAGTTAAAGTGGTTCTAAAGTCAGAAGTTTTTTTTTATCTTAATGCATTCTATGCATTAAGATAAAAAAAAAAAACCTTCAGTGTACAGCAACCCCCCTCAGCCCCCCTAATACATACCAGAGCTCATCTTAATCCAGTGATGTTGCACAAAAGTTTCGACTGCCCAGGACTCTCTTTCCTCATTGGTTGAGAAAGCAGCAGGCGCCATTGGCTCCCACTGCTGTCAATCAAAGTCAGTGAGCCAATGAGTGGCAGGGCTGAACTACAGCTCCATCTGTGAATGGACATGCTGAGCAGAAGCTCGGCTTAGGTGCCCCCATAGGAAGCTGCTTGTTGTGGAGGCACTCGGCAGAAAAGAAGGGCCAGGAACACCTGTGCAGGACCCGAGAAGAGGAGGATCTGGGCTTCTCTGTGGAAAACCACTGCATAGAGCAGGTAAGTATTACATGTTTGTTATTTTGAAATGTAAAAAAAAATTACTTTAGTATCACTTTAAGGATAAATACAAACCTAAATAGAATTTTCTTTTTCAAACCAGAGTTTTTTATACGTAACTATAATATTCAGCATATGAAAAAATTTTTAGTTCTCACACCTTAATTTATATTTGTCTCCAATTTAACTGCAGACTGTAGCTGTACACCATAAGTGAGAGTGATGCCGCATACACATGATCGGACTATCCGGCGGACTTAGTCCGGTGGACAAACCGCCGGACTTTGCAGTGGAGGACCCGAGAAGAGGAGGATCTGGGCTTCTCTGTGCAAAACCACTGCATAGAGCAGGTAAGTATTACATGTTTGTTATTTTGAAATTTAAAAAAAAATTACTTTAGTATCACTTTAAGGCCCCTTTCACACGGGACGGATCAGTAATGATCCGCCGGTGATGATCCGCTGGCTCAGCAGGGATCGCTCCGTTGTCCCCGCTGAGCCGGCTGCGGACAGGGCGGTCTCCGCACACTGTGCAGGGACCGCCCTGTCAGCTCTCCGCTCTCCTCTATGGGTCTGTCCGTGCTCATCCAATCCGCTCTGCAGACGGATAGAAAATAGGATTTTCCTCCGTCTGCAGAATCGGACTGTTGCGGAGGCTTACAATAGCGGGTGTCTGCAGATGTTCATCCGCAGACACCCGCTGTCCCATAGGGATGCATGTATGTCCGTATTTTATCCGCAAACGGATGGATGAAATACGGACATACTGTCCGCATGTGTGAAAGGGGCCTAAGGATAAATACAAACCTAAATAGAATTTTCTTTTTCAAACCAGAGTTTATTATCCGTAACTATAATATTCAGCATATGAATTCCATTTTTAGTTCTCACACCTTAATTTATATTTGTCTCCAATTTAACTGCAGACTGTAGCTGTACACCATAAGTGAGAGTGATGCCGCGTACACATGATCGAACTATCCGGCGGACTTAGTCCGGCGGACAAACCGCTGGACTTTGCAGTGGAGGTCCGTCGGACTTTCCGAACGAGCGGACCTGCCCACACATGACCAGACTTTTCCGGCAATGTACCCCTACCCATTCACCTGGGGAAAAAAAGTGTAAATAAAAAAACACAACACAAGTTTTTAAATTAATTTATTGGACAGCTCCGGTGGTCTTTTCTTCTACTGTCTTGGGGGGCCTCCTCGCCGGACTCGTCCGCTATCTTCTGCTAGATCTTTTACTAGCGGAGGAGCCTGGCTTTCTTCTTCTTCGTTGTCGCGCGCGGTCCGGGGGTCTTTTTCCGACTTCGGGGTCTTGTCCCGCTCTTTGGGGGTCTTGTCCCCCTCTTCGGTTCTTCTTGCCGGGCCTCCGCTTTCTTCTTCCAGCTCTTTTACTAGCGTTGGCCCGGTCTTCTCTCGCTGTTGCCGCCACCGCCTTCTCGCCTTGTTGCCTTCTTCTCTTCTTCTCCTTCTTTTCTTCTTCCTTGCGATGTTGATACAACGCTGTCTCTGGCTGCAATGGCAGGGACGCGTTGTGTGGTGACTTATATAGGGACAAGGGGCGGGGTGATGTCCCCGCCCCTTATGATGTCACAGTCCTGGAGGATGCTGGGACTGTGACATCATAAGGGGGCCGGTCACCATGTGACATCACCCGGTGACCCTGCCCCTTGTCCCTATATAAGTCACCACACAACGCGTCCCTGCCAAGTCGGAAGAAGACCCCCAGACGGTGGCGACGACGTAAGGTAAAAACTTTTTTTTTTTCAAATTAATTTTTATTTTTTTTAAGAATATTAATGCTGTTTGTTTTTTTAGTGTCACAGTCCCAGTGTACAGGAAAGAAGCAAAAGGCAGATTCAATGTCGGCCTTCAGTAGAAGGGTAGAAGTCGGCCTTCACCAGAAGGGTAGACGCACCAGAGAACTTAGCAAAGAAAGTGCTGAATCAAAAGTTGAGTATTGGTCCCAGTAATTCTCCTGATCAATACCACCAATAACTGACAAGCCTGCAGGGAAACGTTGCATATGTTGATATAAATAAATAAATACATTTTATTATATATATATATATATATATATATATATATATACACATATACATATATATTATTTTTACTTTTTGGTTACCACACCAATAGAGAAAACCCGAAGGAGGGTTAAGGGTTGCTGAAAAGGATCCAAAACCCCTGATTGAATCCCGACTGTATGATCCAAGCCTCCCTACTGAGAGGATACTGGTCTAGCCAGTGCAACATCTTTGAGACTTTCACTGGCATCCTCCATCTTAGGAGGGTCAAACTTGGAACCTGGTTTGGCAGGTGTTTTTTATTTCCCATTCAGAAAGTCGACTGTTGGGTGGGCACCACCGCCAAGGGAAAAGTCGTGCGCGCACAGTGGATCTCTTTAAACAGTCAGCAGTTGTCTATTTGTATACCACTGACGTTCTGTGCATGGGACTGAAAAGAAGTTGGCCTGTGCTGGCACATGAGTAATAACCATATGCAGAGTAGAAGTCAGTGCTAGAGTGAATAAAGTTGTCAGCTACCAATTCAGGTCAATATACATATACCATAGACTAACATTTCGGCAGTCAAAACCTATTTATTTCTAGGCAGCCATTTTTAGGCAAAACTGGGTAGCAAAATTAAACAGCACAGCCCTCCATATATTTTGTAGACCTCCCAACTGAGATCCAGAACTGAATAGGGAAGGGATTAATTCTGGATTTTTTTTTTTTTTTTTAAACAATGCATAGGCACAGAAACCCTGAAGCCAGTTCCCAACAATACAAGGAAGTTGCTTAGATTCTTCCCTCTCAGTATTAACATCAATATCTTTCTATATGTCAACTGTGTATCAAAAAGCACCAGAATCTGCACATCAGTGAACTTGTGTGCCATTTTTAAAATTGATTTATTTAATCTCCTGTTCTAAGTGAAAACAGGGGAAAATTGATTGTATAGTGCCACCCAGGTGAGAACCAGACCCTGGGGATGGGAGCCACAGCTGATGTGACAGCCAATAAAGTAAACATAAAATGTGATTGGACTGCTGCACAAATGCATCAGTGGCCCTAAAACAGCTACACTTGACCTATCTCAGACCACCCCATAATTATACTTACCCAATGGAACTCTTGGGACAGCTGAATCTCCTCGGAGCAGTTGGATGTGCCTCAGCATAGACTTTTCCTAGTGTTCAGGCTCCACCCAGTCACCTCAGATCTTTGTAGCCAATCTTTAGGGTGCTACTTAACTTCCGCTTTAGGTTCACACCCACAGTGATGCCATGCTTTGAACAGTCAAAGCTCCCTATCCCTAAAGGCGGTTCAAGGGGCCTTCATAATGGGAGGCAACAATCAGTATGACTTCCCTACTACTGTCAAGGCCCTACTGTAACTAAACTACTAGCCATTGGAAAAAATAAAAAATAAAGTCTGCCGGTGATAACTTTGTCAGGATGGCTCACTCTCAAGGACAAGGTATTTGTAATTTACTATATATATACATAAATGTCCGATCGGACCGCGTTGTCGGATAATCTGACCATGTGTGGGCTCCATCTGACTTTTTCTGTCGGAATGTCCGACCAACAAAGTTTGAGAGCTGGATATAAAATTTTCCGACAACCTGATCGTTGTAGAGAATTCCGATCGGACAAAGTGCCGCGCATGCTCAGATCAAATTACGAGACCAAAGCTGTTGGCTACTAGCCGCAACGTCGTACCGTCAAAATGAACGAACGTCATCACGTTCCGAACGATCTGATTTTCCGACAGCTTTGTCCGACCATGTGTATGCAACACCAGTTTCGGACAAATCCGTCGGAAAAAATCAGATGGATTTTGTGGTCGGTATGTCCGACCGTGTGTACAAGGGCTAACTGATTCAAATCACCAAAAAGACAACAAGATGGAACTGTAAGGGTGCCAAGAGGCCTCTCACCATCGGTGTTAGATAAATGTCCTCTGGTCAGCAGTCATTGCACACATCCTTCACATTCCCCCACTCTCTGAGCAAATTATAAAAGTATACACTGCCAGCGGCGCATGCACAGTGAAGTGTTCACTCAGCTGATCAGATGCCAGAAATGCAGGTGCTGTGGATGATGCAATTGCTATGCACATGTGTAAGAGCTCCATCAGAAGAAACCACCCTTTGGAAGGAGATGAGTGACATGGGACCAGGAAAATGTGTCAGAGAAGGGGGTGCCAGTGGATGGAGCTGCAAAGGAAAGCTTTGATTTGTCACCACAGGAGGAAGGTGAGTATGCTTCTGCTTTACAGTCCATTTAAAACGATATGGTCATCTAAGACTACCCTGCTCCATTTTACTTCAGAATGATCAGCATTGTCAACCTATCAAAGGAAGTGGAAAATAATTAATTGGGGACTTGGAAAAACAGAAACTGCCATGTTAATGCTAGCGACACAATACATAATAATGTACATTTTGATTTTGTTCGTAGCTACACATCAATCTGATTGTTTCTGCTTGATATTTCAGAAATGAAAAGAGATATCCTACTGTTTCGGATTGCTGCTACTTAAACAGTGATAGGGAAAACCCCCCATCATGCTACTTACTAACTGAATCAACCATGCATGCATTAACGTGAACGTAAAGTTCACTTTACCAGCTCCATTTCCAGGTGAAAATCCCTTCAAGTGGTGGAGTTGGAGATTGCACAGAGCTGGGGACCCTCCTATCCTCCATCCAACATCACTGGGCCAGACACCAACTGTGCTCCTAGACATCTATGTGTGCCACTAAGGCCCATTTCACACTACCGCTACTTAAAAGTTGCAAGATTTTACTGCGATTTCACGGGCGCGATTTGAGGGGATGCCTGTGAAAACTTGAGGTCTATGGTCCTCAACTCACATCAAAGTCGGACCAAAGTGGGACAGGGACTACTTTGAAGTCGGTGCGACTTGAAGTCACACAGATATGAATTGTACTCATTGGAAATCATGGGGTATGACTTGTCATGTGAGTCCCAAGTCGCAAGACAAGTTGGAAAAGTGTGAAAGGGGCCTTAGGTGCTCTGATTGGACTAGGGCTCAGGCCCAGTAATAACTGAAAGTAGTTTCGAAAAGGGTTCCTTGTTCAATAAGCAGCCAGCTTCTGGTGTGTGCTCTTAGGCAAGACTATTACTTAGGATAAAACATGCTGTCAATCATGAAACATCTATGGGCACTGATAAGGTAAAAGTACAGCTTATTTTAGATATTTTTTATATATATTCTGCATTTCTTATTATTTTGTTTGTGTAAAGCTTTGTAGATTAGCTAGTAAAGAAAGCAAATTCTTAATTTGCAATCAGTAAGCCTCCCTTAACAACTTTGTTACAAGATATTAGCCACATGACTCAAACTTAGATTGTGAGAAGGCTTAGTAAAGCAGAATCATAGCACTGCCAAGCAGGAAGAAGAACCTGTCTATGTAATCAGTAAGGATGTGCCGAACGATTTTGGCAAAACTTGGCAAGTCACTGAAATTCCATGCCCCATTGGCTCCCACTGCTGTCGATCATTGCCAGGCAGCCAGTGAGGAGAGAGGGGGGCGGGGGGGAGTCACGGCTCTGTGTGAATGCTTGGGTGCCCCCAGAGCAAGCTGCTTGCTCTCTGGGCACTCTTCAGGAGGGAGGAGCCAGGAGCACCGGTGGTGGACCCGAGAAGAGGAGGATCAAGGCTGCTTTGTACAAAACCAACTGCACAGAGCAGGTAAGTATAACATGTTTGTTATTTATCTTATTGTTTTAAAGCCAAGCCTTTAATATCACTTTAAGCTATACATTTGGGGGAAAATACTGTTTTCATTATTTAGAGGTTATTTTTTAGCAAATTTAGGGTAATTTAGTCTTTTTCCTTAAAGGCTAATGCGACATTATGCAACATGTTATATCTGTATTAAATAAATGCACTTTTTTCCCTGCAAATATATGTGCATTTATTATAATTTTTTTTGTAAAAAGTGGAGTTAGCCTTTAATTCCTATTTGGGATAGTTTCTTGATTTTTCTGCATTGAGGCAAGTTGCATCCTATTCATTTTGAATGGGTTTCCAAAATCCAAGGCACATCAACACAAAAATGAATGCATTGCAGAGCAGTGTGTCCTGGTGTGAATAGGCCTCAGTATGTTTGCTGTCTTTTTTCTTTCTGTGAATGCAAATAAGGCTATTTGTCTAGGTCTCTAGGATAATTGCAAGGTGTTTCTCTAACCCTTAAAGACCACTGTACTCTTCAACACAACCCAAAATACACCTCATTTCCACTGTAATGTTGACTGCAATGCATTCAATCAAAATGAGAGAAATTCAGTGGACAATTTGTGTCCAAATTTTGGGCAAATTAAAACTCTCAATTTTGCTCAACCCTAGTAATGAGCATCTATGGCTTCCCCCATGTACATACATAAGGGTAAGATAACTTACACCTAACCTCATCTACAAATCTATCTAATAAATTGTTAAAAGGCTTTAATAGAGGATTACCGCTCACGGCGGCCGGTATGCAGAAATTAGATTGTTTGATTGCAAGTGTTGGTTTTTTAGCATTTGTTTACAGCTCATATCACAATCTGACTCATTCGTACAATTCTCACTTACTGTATTACTCATGAAACGAACAAAAAAATATCCGGGGACTTTTTTAAAACCAGGTTCATAATAACAATGCTACTTTATTTGTGTTTCATGACTGCTGAGGTGCAATGAGCCCAGCCCATAAAGCGTAGAGTCTGCATAACCACCATTTAACCCTTGCCCTTAATCCCCTTGAATAACACACATACAACTTTTAAGTTGGAAAGGGCAAGGCCACAGCTTTATTTAAATCCAACACATAATATCTGAAAACTTCAAACAGTGCCTGTCACATTTATACTGTGAGCACATAAATTTCCAAAGAAGGGGAAGGAGATAAGAAGGGGCCTGTCCTTACCATAAGTGCTGGACAGGGTCTGCTTTCCATTTCCGTCAAGAGCATATCCCCATAACCGCCATTTTAAGCTAGCAAGGTCAAAAAACCACCACGAGCTGTGACATGCCAATGAAATTAGAGTGGGAGGGTGGGCAGCTCTTCCACACCACGCTTCAGAAAGGTCTGGGCTTCCTGGGAGCAATGCTTTTGTTGAGCTCAGACCCAGCCCCCTTCCTCACCAAGCCAATCCTAGAGACCCCATGGTCACTTACCCCGCCCTGGTCCTGCCCCCATCAGTCAGGACTCTCTTTCCCTAAAGGGGTCAAGAGGCCTTCATTTGTATCATTCCCAGACTGATCACAAACAGTTCTTTGACTTGCAGACAGAAGAAAGAAATGTTAATTTCGTTGGCATTATCTCAGTCCGCAGAAATGAGAGAGATGGGTGGATTTTCACCACACTTGCTTCACTAACCATAGTTTTCAAGAAACCGTTTGCAAGGTAAAATTGACTTTGCCATTACGGGACAACTCCAGACAACAAATCAGTAACAATTAAATTTTATTTAACCACTTAACAACCGCCCATTGCCGATTAACGGCTTCAGGGCGGTTGTTTAACTCTGAGAGGCCGTTCATTAACGGCCTCCCAGAATTCTGCTCTCGCGCGCCCCCTGGGGCGCGCACACGAGATCATCCGTGACCGCCGGGTCCTCCGGCTCGTTGCGGCCGTTTACCATGTGGTCGCTCCGTCAAATGACAGAGTGATCACTTGTAAACAAACCGGCTTCATCTTATGACGCCGGTTCCTCCCTCCCCCTCTCTGTACTGATCGGTACAGCGGAGGGGAAAGAGATCGGTGTCAGCAGCGATGTGGGCTGCATCTGCAGTGCCCACATCGCTGCTCACCGAATTTAACCCCTCAATTCCCTGCCAATACTCTGCAGTACCCTGCCATTACTCTGCAGTACCCCCCCATTACTCTGCAGTACCCCCCATTACTCTGCAGTACCCCCCAATACTCTGCAGTACCCGCCATTACTCTGCAGTACCCGCCATTACTCTGCAGTACCCTCCCAATACTCTGCAGTACCCCCCAATACTCTGCAGTACCCCCCAATACTCTGCAGTACCCTGCCATTACTCTGCAGTACCCGCCATTACTCTTCAGTACCCCCCATTACTCTGCAGTACCCTGCCATTACTCTGCAGTACCCCCCAATAGTCTGCAATACCCCCCAATACTCTGCAATACCCCCCAATACTCTGCAATACCCCGCCAATACCCCACCAATACTCTGCAATACCCTGCCATAAATTGCCATACCCAGCCATACTCGGAGATACCCAGCCATACTCGGTGATACCCTGCAATACTCAGCCATAGACGCCCCCCCACCCCTCACTGCCCTCCGGTGCTTCTACCAACTCGCCAGTACGATCAAAGCCAGAATCTTTTTTTTTTTTTATTTCAGGCTTCCCAGCCTAGAGGTGAGATGTGGGGTCATATTGACCCCCAGATTTCACTGTAAAGAGGACCTGTCACCCCATATTCCTATTACAAGGGATGTTTACATTCCTTGTAATAGGAATAAAAGTGATCAAAAATTTATTTTTGGGGAAAAAAATGTCAAACTAAAATAAATAAAGTAAAATGAACAATAAAAAAAAAAAAAAAAAAAAGTAAAGCGCCCCTGTCCCCATGTGCTCGCATGCAGAAGTGAATGCATACGTAAGCCCCGCCCACATATGAAAACGGTGTTCAAACCACACATGTGAGGTATCGCCGCAAACGTTAGAGCGAGAGCAATAATTCTAGCCCTAGACCTCCTCTGCAACTCAAAACATGTAACCAGTAAAAAAAAAATTAAAGCGTCGCCTATGGGGATTTTTTAAGTAGCGACGTTTGGCGCCATTCCACGGGCATGTGCAATTTTGAAGAGTGACATGTTCGATATCTATTTACTCAGCATAACTTCATCTTTCACTTTATGCAAAAATTGGGCTAACTTTACTGTTTTTTTTTGTTTTTTTTAAGCACAAAACATTTTTTTCCCCCAAAAAAACGTGTTCGAAAAATTGCTGCGCAAATACCGTGTGAGATAAAAATTTGCAACGACCACCATTGTATTCTCCAGGGTCTTTGCTAAAAAAAATATATAATGTTTTGGGGTTCTCTGTAATTTTATAGCAAATAAATGATGATTTTTACATGTAGGAGAGAAATGTCAGAATTGTCCTGGGTGCTCCAGAACGCCTGATGGCGCTCCCTGCATGTTGGACCTCTGTATGTGGCCACACTGTGTAAAAGTCTCACACATGTGGTATCGCCGTACTCGGGAGTAATAGCAGAATGTGTTTTGGGGTGTAATTTGTGGTATGCATATGCTGTGTGTGAGAAATAACCAGAAAATATGACAATTTTGTGGAAAAAAAAAAAAAAGGAAAAAAAATCTTGATTTTGCAAAGAATTGTGGGAAAAAATTACAACTTCAAAAAACTCATCATGCCTCTTACTAAATACATTGGAATGTCTTCTTTCCAAAAAGGGGTCATTTGTGGGGTATTTGTACTTTTCTGGCATGTTAGGGTCTCAAGAATTGAAATAGGCCTTCAGTCCTTCAGGTGTGATCAATTTTCAGATATTGGCACCATAGCTTGTGGACTCTATAACTTTCACAAAGACCAAATAATATCCACCAATTTGTACTTATTTTTACCAAAGATATGTAGTAGTATAAATTTTGGCCAAAATTTAGGAAGAAAAAATTACTAATCTGCTAAATTTTATAACAGAAACGAAGAAAAATTCATTTTTTCGCAGAATTTTCGGTCTTTTTTCTTTTATAGCACAAAAAATAAAAAACTGAGAGGTGATTAAATACCACCAAAAGAAAGCTCTATTTGTGTGAAAAAAAAGGACAAAAATTTCATATAGGTCCAGTGTTGCATGACTGAGTAATTGTCATTCAAAATGTGAGAGCACCAAAAGCTGAAAATTGGTCTGGTTATTAAGGGTGTTTAAATGCCCAGTGGTCAAGTGGTTAAAGAGGATTCCATATGTGCCAACATTAGAAGGTCCATTTGATTTAACTTTAACCTGAGTGTTTCACAATGTTTCTGGGTAGCACAGCAACCACTGGTCAATGACTCTATGTTCCCAAACTACCCTAAGAAATGCAAATGGCAAAAAACAGGTCCATTACTGGCAACATCATAAATTTAGCAGGTGGCGCAGCTAGCTGTATAATATGAATGTAGGATACAACTAAAAAAAAAAAAAAAAAGGATACAACTAAAGGCAAAACTGTTTTTTAGTTTGGATAGAGTGCAGCGAAATTAGAACACCCATCAGTTTTTTTTTATAACTATCTGTGCCTCTGTTAGGGAGATTTGCACTCTCTATTTGTTATGTTTACCATTAAAATCTAAAGTGAAAGTAAAGGAAAATCCTAAATTTGGGTTGTCCCCAGAAAAGTAAGCTGAAGCTGACGGAGCTTCTCACAGTGCCGGTGTTCTGACACAAAGTGCCCGCCTATCGGATAGTGTCCGGGCCGTACTGCGCAGGCGCATCGCTTGCGCAGTATGGGGGACAAGGAGAAGCCGAACATCTACGAAGAAGAAGAAGAAGAAGAGTCCAGGTTGAAGCCCCACCATCCAAGTGGACATAGGGTTGCAGATAGTAAGAGGGCCCCTCGCGGGCTTTCTTCGATCGCCACGATTCGGGCACAGCCTTGCTTCGCTCGGCTCTTTTATATTGTTATTCTATGTCCACTTGGATGGTGGGGCTTGAACCTGGACACAGTGCGCAGGTGCCGTACTTCTTCGGAGATGTTCGGCTTCTCGGCGGACACTATGTGATGGGCACAGTATCTGATAGGACACTGGGATCGGGCTCATCTGACAGCCCTGATCCCACGGCACACTGGTTGAGAGAGGGATAAGATAACCAGACGGGCCGTTCAAAACTGGACCACGGGTTGCGTTTGGCCCGCAGGCCGGACTTTGGGCATGCCTGGTTTAGAATGTGGCAGAGAGCAGGCTTTGCCTGAACTTCCACTTTAAGGTTAATCTCCAGGCAAAATCTGAAACAACCTCATTCATCTCATTCTCACCAATAAAAAAGAAAAAAATCTTTTTTACTTTCCAAAACCCATTCCTCTCTATGGCATCTATTCTGAGAGTGAAAACCGAAGATCAAACACTGCAGTCTGGGCCCTCCACTGTCTGCTCACCCATCATCATGACGTTACAGTATAAAGATGACACAGTGACCACAGATTCAAGTAAGCTGCATTTACACCTGAGCAGCAAAATTTCCAGGCGTATTTTTATGAGAGTTTTTACATGCATAAACAAGCATATTTGAAATGTATTTGAAAGCGTTGTACATGTGTATTGAAGCATCAGGCTTTCATCTTTTAAACCAAGGTCTCCAGTACAATGGCCACGTCACATATTTAACAAATATTTGCAGACCAAAAATTTGTTATATAAATGAATGCATCAAATTTTATTGAACGAACAAGTTTTACTTGCAGTTTTTTTTAATCAGCATAATATGATTTAGAACAAAATTTAAAAAAAAATGCTTACATGTGCCACCCCCATCAGATTCCCCCACTTACATCAGGGTCCCCATCAGAGTCCCACCTTACATGAGAGGGACGAAAAACATCTTGCAGCAGCTGTCGTAGTTTGGAGTTTAGCTGTTTTAGCCAAAGGAAAGCATTACAGGTTAAAAACCCCTACAAAAACATGCAAAAACCCTTGATTCATGCATTTTTTGATATTTTTATCTCAAGTCTATGGGACCAAAAACACCCATATCTACCTCCAAGTTTGCTCATGTTGCTTTTTGAATGAATGACTTGTATAGCGCTACCTATGTGAACTGAATTGCCTCAGGGTGCTTTTTGCTGCTGGTGTCCACCTGTGGTATAGTGCAGTCCTCTGCCCCATGGGGTCCTGACTAGCTTACAAACACATACAACATACACATATTTGGCCAATTTTTCGACAGGTTCTAATTAACCTCCCAGCATGTCTTTGGAGTGTGGGAGGAAGCCGCAGTACCCGGAGGAAACCCATGCAAGCACAGGGAGAACATGCAAACTCCAGGCAGATAGTGTCGTGGTCAGGAGTTGAACCAGCAACCCTATTGCTGCTAGGTGAAGGTGCTAACCACTACACCACTGCGCTGCCCCATGGATCATCAAGTGTCGAGCTACAGGTGTGTGAGCACTCATATTGAACAGTCGCCATTGAAATGCATAGAATTTTGAATGTTGAGCATTTTAGAGCTTCAAGCTAAGAAACACTCAGGTGGGCTTAGGACCATAAGTATTTGAGATTTTTTTGTAATTACTAGGGGGTTAGCGAGAAGGTGGACGGGCGGTGTTTGGGATGGGGTTCCTGGTTTCCAGCAAGACCTCAACTTCAAAGCTAATCAATGTAAAGGAAGCACTTTTTCTATTGAGTTGAATGCAACATTTTCATGTTTTATTGGTATATGTCCCCAAAAACTGTAACATATTTTTATTTATGAGTGTCCATAGGTGGCTCAAATGATATCCCATCTTTTTTTTTTTTTTTTTTACATCTTAGGGACTCCACAAGAGTTTTCACAAGGAATGTCTTGCTGTGCCTAACCATGCCACATTGGTCACATTGGAATACTTCAGCGGGTGAGCAACATATGCAACTAATACATGTAATACCCAAAGTAACTAATCAGTATCTGGCTTCTGAATTCTAGTTGGCCACCCTGGGCACAGTTTTCTTAATCAGCCTTCAAGCCTTTTCTCACCGTGCGGTCACTTTGGAACTTTTCCAATTGATAGCAGTGCTTTAAGCCTGGGTAGCTGGTATCTCTGTGCAGAGGTCCTTAAGTATGTCATACAGATTTGGAAAATATTGTGTCAGGACTCAAATTCTGAGAAATGCACAGTCATGAGGATATTGTAATAATAACAAGGGTTACATTGTCAACGTAATCATAAACAAAGTTCCTAATTAGCAAGTTAGAGTATATTTTTATCTTCTGTTGGTGGGTGAATGTAAGTTGACCTTCATCTGCCTATATCTGCCAACTTCTGGGTTAATTTAAGGGCATCAGACCCAATGGAAAAAGTCTGTGTTCGGGTCCGCTTTTACTGACCAGAACAAAAGTCCATTTACATCTGCTCATCCATACATGGTGCTGTTTTTTCCATGGAGGAAAAACAGACACAATTGTGACATCCCTGATCTGATCTAACTTAGCAGGGGATCCATTTAGGATCTCCTGGTGAAAATGTAACTAACACCACCTATGTGAAAGGGGCTTCAGAGACCAAAACTCTTTTGGGCTTTATAATTCCTACCTCTTTCCTTCACCACTGCTCTATAGGTATAAACCCAATCACTGAAATCTTATTTTAACACATTAATGACACCCTCAAACTCACCTAAATGGATGCAGCACTAGTATGATGCTGCATCTGTCCCCCTCCATCTCTACGATCGAGAACTGAGTGATCAAGGACAGCTGATTGTTTAGTTCTCGGTCTTCAGTGAGGAAAGGGTCAGTGACTGTCAATCTGCTCTGCTGCTCCTGGACTCACTGGAGTGTCAGGCTGTGGACCCATAGGAGAAGTATGGCCAAAAGAGCTTCGACTTTACGTCTCCTTTAAAGCAGAACTTAAACAGGAAGTAAATTTTGTTCTATAACTTTTACCTATCGGTAAGCCTTTAATAAGGCTTACCGATGGGTAGTGTAAATATCTCCTGAACGGGCACGATCACTTTTTCCACATTTTGTTATGTTATGGCTTTATTACAAAATGGATTCAATTAATTTATTTTCTTCAAAATTCTACTAACAGTACCCCATAATGGCAATGTGAAAGTGCATGTCAGAGCAGAAACCAAGCCATGAAATCCTAGGAATTGTCTGTAGACATTATCAAGACACAGATCTGAGGAAGGGAACAGAAAAATTTCTGCAGCATTGAAGGTCCCAATAAGAACAGTGGCCTCCATCATCCATAAATGGAAAAGGTTTGAAACCACCAGGACTCTTCTTAGAGCGGGCCGCCTGGCCAGACTGAGTGATCGGGGGAGAAGGGCCTCACTCTTCAGTGTTTCTCTGTGGAAAGAGGAGAACCTTTGGTTAAGAGCAACCATCTGTACAACACTCCACCAATCAGGCCTGTATGGTAGTGTGGCCAGACAGCAGCCACTCCTTAGTAAAAGGCACATGATAGCTCTCCTGGAATTTGCCAAAAGGCACCTGAAGGACTCTCAGCGTATGAGAAACAACATTTTTTGGTCGGATAAAACTAAGATTGAACTCTTTGGCCTGAAAGGCAAGCATTGTGTTTGGAAGAAACCAAGCTCAATTCATCACCTGGCCAATACCATCCCTACAGTAAAGCATGGTGGTGGCAGCATCATGCTGTGGGGATGTTTTTCAGTGGCAGGAACTGGGGGACAAGTTGGGATTGAGGGAAAGATGAATGCAGTAATGTAGAGGCACTTTCCTTGATGAAAACCTGTTTCAGAGCGCTCTGGACCTCAGTCTGGGCAGAGGTTCACCTTCCAACAGGACAACAACCCTAAGCACACAGCCAATAAAACAAAGGAGTGACCACAGGACAACCATGTGAATGTCTTTGCCCCTGTACACACGGTCGAAGATTTCCACAACCAAATCCGTCGGATTTTGCCCGTCGGATTTTGTCCGTCGGATCTTGTCCGAAACTGTTGCATACACACGGTCGGACAAATATTGGCGAAAAATCCGATCTTTCAGAACGTGATGACGTAATTTCGTTACGATGGGACTACATTCAGGCTAGTAGCCAATAGCTTTGATGTAGGAATTTGATCTGAGCATGCGTGGCACTTGGTCCGATCAAAATTCTCTACACATGATCGGAGTATGTCCGATCGGCCCAGTTGGTCGGGAAATATTCCCAACATGTTGAAAAATTTTGTCCGACGGATATTCCGATGGAATCAGTCCGATGCATACCACACACAGTCGGATTATCCGACGACACGGTCCGATAGGACACATTCCAACGTATTCTCCGACCGTGTGTACAAGGGCATAGAGTGGCCCAGTCAGAGCCCAGACTTAAACCCGATTGAACATCTCTGAAGAGATCTGAAAATGGCTGTGCACCGCTGTACATCTTCCAACCTGATAGAGATTGAGAGGTCCTACAAAAAATAATGGGAGAAACTGCCCAAAAATAGGTGCCAAGCTTGTAGCATCATACTCAAAAAGGCTTGAGGCTTTAATTGGTGCCAAAGGTGCTTCAACAAATTATTGAGCAAAGGCTGTGAATACCTATGTACATGTAATTTTTTCTTTTTTTCATTGATGGACTTTATAGGCATAACACAAATATATATTAAATATATATTTATTACAAAAATAGAATCAAGACAATTACATAACATTTCATAAATAATTCACAAAATGTGCCTATGAGCATAAACAGCACACCACCTACATACATATAATGTAATAATCAAAAAATCGGAGGGTCAAACAGATCACTCTACAGTACTGAGAAAAATTGAGGTAGTGTGTCATATTAAAATTCAGCTTTTTTGATTATTACTTTCTATCTATGTAGGGGGTGCGCTGTTTATGCTCATAGGCATCATCCAAAAATCCATCTTTTAATAATCCAAATTATCTGGATGTGGCATTTCATACAAAAGTGTCGTATCCACAGCACCACTCTGTGGTGATACGAATTTTTAATTACATTTACTCAGCAATAGGTCTGTTAATAAAACATTCGTTGGAGGAATGTCACAAACAATGGTGCAGGCTGGACAAATTGTCCCTGTATTTTCTGTAATGGATTCATTCCTTTGCTCACCATAGCCATCTAGTGGTCACGATGAGGTACCGTATATGCACGATGCAATGAGAAGAATAGACTGCATTTTGACCACTAGAGGGAGCTGGTAATCATAGAAATGAATCTATGATGGAAAATACAGGGAAAATGCCTCCAGCCTGCACCAGTGTGACCCTCGCCCAATGAATGTTCTATAAATAGAGCCCCTATATTGTCTAATGACATTAGTTGTAGTTGGTTTTGTATGATATTTAAGTAAAAATAGAAAGTAATCATGTTGTGTTTTTTTCTCTCTTTGCAGGTGTAGATTGGAGATATTTTTCTGAGCACTAATACAGTTTTTGGAGTTGTATCGCTGCGTTATTTCTGGGGATTCATACCGTTTTCAGATACATAGATTGGGAAGATGCTGTCGCCTATCGTAGCTCTACATTTGCTAGTTAGGGCCATATTGAACTATTCAGCAAGTATCTATTTTTTCACTTTGTCATAGGTGACGAGCAATGTATAAGATTGTATGATGGATTCATTTGGCTCATTCACACATGCGGCAGCCCTTGCGATCCATGGGGGGGGGTCGCTTTTCAGAGGGCAGTTGATGTGCGGCTGGGAGGCAATATCTTGCCTTTCCTTCTCCTGTTTTAACCTCCTCATGACATAATAAACAGTAAAAAGCTTGGAAAAGTGTAATCGAAGGCCAAAAGGTTTTGAACAGAGTGGAGAGGGATCAGAACCCCTGTCAGGTTTTATTGCTGTCTCCGATTCGTCTTCTCTATTTGTCCTATTTAGCTTTATCATCAAAAGTGAAAGTAAAAGAAAGAAAACATTTTGAGTTGTTCCCAGAACAATAACATAGAGGAAATCTTCAATAGGGACACTAGCTCTGGTGACCTGGGGAAATCGATGGCTTCGCTTAATTTTCGGGGATTTCTTCTCACTTCCTGTTTTGGCTATGGGACAGGAAGTGAAGGAAAATCTCTACAATGAGACACAGATGGCAAAAATAAAAAACGGACAGGGGCTATAACCCTCTTCTGCTCTATCCAAAATAAAAAAATAAAAAGTTTTGCCTTTGATTCTAGTTTAAGCCTTTTCTCACTCCGTCCAAATATAAAAATAAGTCAAGTTTCACTTTGAAATCCTTACTTACGTTCATTTTTTTTTCTTTATAGGTTGACAGTCTTTATGAAAGCAATGCTGAGAGAGAAAGGAAGAATAAAGAAGAACGGAAGAAAGATGAGGAGGAGAAAAGAAGGAGGGAGGAGGCAGGTTGAGAGAGGAGGCTATAAAGAGAAATGAGGTAAGGGAAAGGTCGTTTGCCAGGGTGAGGGAGCAGGAGAGGGCAAAGATTCTGGAAGATTGCAGGCTGAGGGAGGTGGCCAGGATGAGGAAGATGGGCAGGATGAGAGAGGAGGCCAGGAAAAGAAAGGAGATGAAAAAGAGTGAGGAGGCTGGGATCAGGGCGCAGGGAAGGAAAGGGGAGATGATAATGAGAGAGAAGGCCATGAGACAGAAAGAAGAAGAACAGAAGAAAAAAAGAGGAGGAGAAGAGAAGCAGGGATGAGGCCAGGTTGAGGAAGGAGGCCATAAAGAGGAATGAGGCCAGGAAGAGGGAGTTTGCAAGGGTGAGGGAGCAGGAGAGGTTGAGAAATGAGAGGGCCAAGTTTTGCGAAGAATATAGGCTGAGGGAGGAGGCCAGGATGAGGGAGATGGGCAGGATGAGAGAAGAGACCTGGAAGAGAGAGGAGATGATAAAGTAGGAGGAGGCCATGAGACAGGAAGAAGAAGAAAGAAAGAAGAGGAGAAGAGAAGGCGGGAGGAGGCCATAAAGAGGGATGAGGCCAGGGAGAGGGAGTTTGTCATGGTGAGAGAGCAGGAGAGGACGCACCAGGAGAGGGCCAAGGTTTGAGAAGAGTACAGGCTGAGGGAGATGGCCCGGGTGAGAGAAAAGGCCAGGACGAAAGAGGCGGTGAAAAAGAGAGATAAGGCTGGGATCAGAGGACAGGGAAGAAGAGGGGAGATGATAGTGAGAGAGGAGGCTATGAGACAGATAGAAGAAGAATGGAAGAAAAAAGAGGAGAAGAGAAGCAGGGAGGAGGCCAGGTTGAGGGAGGAGTCCATAAAAAGGGATGAGGCCAGGGAGAGGCAGTTTGCCAGGATTAGGGAGAAGATGAGGGAGGAAAGGGCCAAGATTCTGGAAGAGTGCAGGCTGAGGGAGGTGGCCAGGGTGAGGGAGATGGGTAGGGTAAGAGAGGAGGCCAGGAAGAGAGAGCAGATGAAAACGAGCGAGGAGGCCCGGAGCAGGGAAGGCATGGGGAGATGATAATGAGAGAGGAGACCATAAGGCAGAAAGAAGAATGGAACAAAGAAGAGGAGGAGAGGAGAATAAGTGGTAATGCCAGGTTGAGGGAGGAGGCCATAAAGACGGATGAGGCCAGGGAGAGGCAGTTTGCCAGGATGAGGGAGCAGGAGATGATTAGAGAGGAAAGGGCCAAGATTCTGGAAGAGTGCAGACTGAGGGAGGTGGCCAGGATGAGGGAGATGGGAAGGGTGAGAGAGGAGGCCAGGAAGAGAGAAGAGATGAAGAAGAGTGAGCAGGCCAGAATCAGGGAGCAGGGAAGGAGTGGGGAGATGATAATGAGAGAGGAGGCCATAAGATAGAAAGAAGAATGGAACAAAGAAGAGGAGGAGAAGAGAATCAGGGATGAGGCCAGGTTGAGGGAGGAGGCCATAAAGACGGATGAGGCCAGGGAGAGGAAGTTTGGGAGGCGATATGAGCAATTATAAGATAAGTCAACTAAACTGGCGCATGGGGGACTGTTCCAGGCATAATTGCTAAACATGGGCGCCCTCAAAAAATGTGTTTTGTTTCGGTCCATTTCGTTCAGTGCGAAAAAAAAAAATCATAATTAGTGTACGAAATTGAATTTGGATTCGTACAAAGTACGAATTTTCGTTAGATTTGTAAACTTTTCATTAAAATAACGAAAGTTCGTTATGATGAATTTATCATTATGAGGGGTTCCCACCATCCCTGTGCTGTGCTGACTTCCTCTGATTGGTGAACAAAACACCAGTCATGTTTCTGTAAATTTGGATCCAAAATTCATTAAAGAAATTCCGTATTTTGTATGAAATTCGTAAGCATAGAAATTCCCATAGGGTTCCCACCATTCCTGTGCTGATTTCATGGGTTTTAAACTTTTAGGTTCGTTAACTTTTCGTTAATTACGAATTTTCTTCATGAATTTGGATGTGAAATTCGTAAACGAAATTTCGTATGCATAAAAAATTTGTATTTTGGATTCGTATGAATGTACAAATTTCCAGAAATTTGTATGAATTTTCATTTCGTATCAAACTAATCGTACATGTCTAATAATTGCTCAAAGGTAGTCAGGATCCTTCCGTAGGGCGCTGGGGGGGGTTGGCTGCGACCCTATGAATTGAGCTAGCTGGAGTTATTGCCAAAAGGACAGACCCTCCAAGGACAGTTCATCCAAAAGATTGTTTTTCAATCTCAATCAAAGTATACTTTTTACTTGTGCACATTTTACTTGCTGCATCTCTGTAAGTGACAGCTCTCTGCTCTCAAGGGTATCACTGTGTGTGCCAGTTAGAATAAGCCATTCTTTTATAGGAAAAACTTGTATCCATAAATTAGAGCTTATGATACAAACACACCATTAACTTTACATTAACATTAACAATTCAGCCTTTGTGTGCTCAACAGCACTAATTTAAAACTTGCCAATAGGACACTGTAGTGTGGCTTCCTAGAGGATAAAGTTTAATCGCTCGGCATAATATAATAATTGTATTTAGTAATTACCTTGCTTATTGCTGATGTAAGTTTAACGCCTGTCATTTAGATTATGATTATTCATCATGCCATGGGAAGATCTTAATTACAAGACTTGCATCAAAAATTTTTTAATAACTAAAGCTAGTTCCTAGATCTTGAAAAAGCAGAGATGTGTGATGTTCATAGGTGTGCACAGCCTAATGCATTAAGGTGTGCACCCTTAAGCTCAAACACACATGCATGCGTATGTTTCTACATATATATATATATGACCCCGACACATTGACTTCTCTTATAGCAGAGCCGGTAAGAGGGAGATCTTTTCTATGTTCCTGTTGCTACACAGAACGATAACACTAATGCACATGGGGTGATTAGGGTGTGCCTGGGCACATCCGGCACACCCTGTGCGTATGCCTATGTTGATGTTGAATTTAAAAACTTGAAAGGATAGCCAAAGCTTTGGGCACAATCCAACCAGTCTCAGGCAAAAGTTAAGGCCCATACACACGATTAGACTTTTTGACAACAAACATGCAAATTAGCTGTTTTAAGGCAACATCCGACCGTGTTTACACTCCATCGGACAAACTTTTTTTTGTTGGCTGTGGGAATGGACAAACTTTCTGGCAACAAAAGTCAGATGGAGCAAAGTCTGATCGTGTGTACAGAAAACCATCGGACTTTTGTACAAAGTACAAACACGCATGCTCAGAACCAATGCAAAAGATCAGACAATACAGAAGTTGACCAAAGGTGGCAGTAAAAAGCAGAAAAAAAATTTGGTGAAAGTTGGCTGAAAAAGTCCTGCCGTGTGTATGCAATACAAGTTCTCGGCCAACGCCCTCCACAAGAAAGTTTGTACAAAGTCCAATCGTGTGTATGAGGCTTTACTTTAGGGTTCTGCAAAGAGCGCTATAAACCTACATGCATTGCCCTGCTAAAAATGGGATGAAGAAGAGCAGGGCTCACATTAACGGTGCCCAGCATAATAAAATATACGTAGAATATATATATATATATATATATATATATATATATTTTATAATATAGTATAATATATAATTATATTTCATTATAAAAATAAAAAAGTACAGCACTAACCCTTTCAGTGATCCTCAATCAATATTCAAATGTGTTATGGTGATGTTGTGTGAAAAAATCACTGTAGTCATTAAAATGTAAAGTACACTGTGCAATCTCAAAAGGACATAATCACAAAAAACTGTGCATGACATATCAGATACGTACACTATATTATCAAAAGTATTGGGACACCTGCCTTTACATGCATTAGAATGTTAATGGCATGCCTGTCTTAGTCAAGAAGGGTTCCATAGTGAGTTGGCCCACCCTTTGCAGCTATAACAGCTTCAACTCTTCTGGGAAGGGTTCCACAAGGTTTAGGAGTGTGTCTATGGGAATGTTTGACCATTCTTCCAGAAGCACATTTGTGAGGTCAGGCACTAATATGGATGAGAGGGCCTGGCTCGCAGTCTCTGCTCTAATTCATCCCAAAGGTGTTCTATCAGGTTTAGGTCAGGACTCTGTGCAGGCCAGTCAAGTTTCCCCCCCCCCCCCAAACTCACTCATCCATGTCTTTACGGACCTTGCTTTGTGCACTGGTGTGCAGTCATTTTGGAACAGGAAGGGGTCATCCCCAAACTGTTCCCACAAAGTTGGTATGCTAATAAACTAATAAATGATTAAAACTGTCTATATGACAGAACTGGCGTCACCATATGAAAAACGGCCCTGCTTGTGTGGGAGACATCAGCTTAAGCTGACTCTCTCAGAATAACAAAAGGTAGGAATCTGCAACAAAGGTTGTTATAATCCCAAAGGTGGAGTTAAGCTTTAAATATTGTCACTTTAAAGCGGGGGTCCACACAAAAATGTCACATTTTGGGGGTGCAGATACCCGTATAATACAGGTATTTGCACCCACTTCTGGGCATAGATCACTGCGGTGATCGCAGTGACCTACGCCACTTCCCAACCCCCCCCCCCCCCCCACTGTCTGCTGGGAGACTACGGGGACTCACACATGCGCAGTAGGGAACCAGGAAGTGAAGCCGCAAGGCTTCACTTCCTGATTCCCTTACCGAAGATGGCGGCAGCAGCATCCGAGTAGGGTTGCCACCTGTTCGGGATTCACCCGGACAGTTCGGGTTTTGAATCATGTGTTCGGGTTTCAGTCCACCTGAAACCCGGATGCAATATTCAGACAGGAATGTGGCTTAGAACAGGGCCTGATAGGAGGATGATGGGGCACTGTGCACGCCACATTACTATTCTCTTTGGCGTGCCCAAAGGTGTCCCAGGCCTGTTACAATCTTATAGATCAGGGGTCTCCAAACATTCGAAAGAAAGGGCCAGTTTACTGTCCTTCAGACTTTAGGGTGGCCGGACTGTGCCCAGTGGGAGTAAACACTGCCCGATCTTTGGTGTTAGGTGAAGAAACAGTTGGTGTCCATGGGAGGAAGTGTGCCCAATTTTTGTTGTCGTTAGAAGAAATGAGGCCCAATCGTTGATGTCAGTGGAAGGAATACTGACCATTGTTGGTGTCAATGGTAGGAATAATGACTCAAGGGCCCGATAAAGGCAAGCAAAGGGCCGGAAGGTTTGAGACCACTGTTATAGTGTATAAAAGCTATATTTTTGCTAAAGTGTTCGGGTTTGGCTTGAAGAAAAAGTGGCAACCCTACATCCGAGGGATGGTTCGGCCTCGGGTACCGACATGGCAGGAGCCCTGGACAGGTAAGTGTCCTTATTTTGTATTTGTAGCTACTGACTTAAAAAAAAATATTGGCAGACATCCACTTTAATTTGATTTTAAAGAAGTAGTATTCATTTCTGGATTTGGTTCACTTAGATATATGTATGCACTTTATTATCATATTGTTTTTACAGCCATAAATTCCCCTATTAGTATACATCCTAAGATATAGCGATCCATAGGATCTGAATAAGGGCATAGTCACATTGATGAGTAGCATTAAGGTGGAGAAGGCGCTGTCTATTTTTTGTTTCGATATATCTTGCCCCAAAGTGGGGACAATACTGGACAGCAGCTACTCATATTGCCACATACCACTAAGATGCAAGTGTCTCATAATATACATTTTTTTAAAACTGTAATTTTCGGTTTCAGTTTCCGGCAAAGTGCATCCTGCATTTTTGGTTTCGGTACTCAAATTTCCATTCGGTGCACCCCTAGTAAATACAGCTGGATAAAACAAAAAACGTTGCCTGTCTACATTTCCGACTGCAAAGCAACTAAATGTGATTAGTTTAAAGGGGGTGATTCTTTTCTATAACCACTGTAAGTACACTTCATGTAGTTTCAGGCAAGATGTGCCCTTTCCTCAGGAGCCTATCCAAATGAACAACCAACACCATGGGGGTTATTTACGAAAGGCAAATCCACTTTGCACTACATGTGCAAACTACAAGTGCAAAGTCCACTTGAAATTGTACTGAAAGTGCACTTGGAAGTGCAGTCGCTGTAAATCTGAGGGGTAGATCTGAAATGAGGGCAAGCTCTGCTGATTTTATCATCCAATCATGTGCAAGCTAAAATGTTGTTTTTTATTTTCCTTGCATGTCCCCCTCGTATCCACAGCGACTGCACTTTGCACTTGTAGTGCAAAATTAATTTGCCTTTCGTAAATAACCCCCATATATGTACCTCAGCCTTGAGTTTTTGTCATCTGCTGGTTGGTCAGGTTTTGTAGTGCACACCTATCCTAAGCCCTTGTACACACGGTCGGAGATTCCGACAACCAAATCTGTCGGATTTTGTCCGAAGGATTTTGTCCGAGACTGTTGCATACACACGGTCGGACAAAGTTGTCGGAAAATCTGACGCGATGATGTTATTTAGTTACAACAGGACTATGTTCAGGCTAGTAGCCAATAGCTTTGGTGTAAGAATTTGATCTGAGCATGCGTGGCACTTTGTCCGATCGGAATTCTCTACACATGATCGGAGTATGTCCGATCGGAGCATTTTGTCGGAAAATTTTACCAACAAGTTGGAAAACTTCGTCCGTCAGATACTCCGATGGAAACAGTCCGATGTAGACCACACACAGTCGAAATATCCGACAAATCGGTCCGATCGGACACATTCCGTTGGAATCTCCGACCGAGTGTACAAGGGCTAAGAGGGTGTGCTTAAAGTGCACCTTTGTTCTGACTATGGACAGCAAAGTTTTTACAAATTTAAAACAGCTTTAAAACAAGCCCTCACTCACCTCTCTAGCTACATGTACTGTACTGTGAAGAAACATGCAGCCAGAAAGTCTGAAGAGTCTGAAGTCAAGTTTCTGACATCTTCCACGTGCTTAGAAACATCTGGTGTTGGTTTATATTAGAAGGCTGGCAGGATGCCATGACTTTGCTGCAAGAGAATGTAATGTAGCACTGACCCCCAAAGAAGCTGCTGGTTTAAATTGGGCCTGCAATCTACTGAGAAACACCCCTTCTGAATGACTCTGTCCCCTTGGCACAGCTGTGGTGCAATAATAATACAATACAGTGTAAACAACATAATGTACCTGTGTCTATCACTCAGGATCTTCTGGCTCCACCTGGTGGGGAAAGACAGTAAACCACACACTTGTACTTTTAAACAGGAATACTTTTACTGAAAATATAGCAAATAGGTGGTTACAGAGTTTGCACCGTCGTTCCAACGTAGAACGTCAGCACAGCATAAATCAACAGTCAAATACAATAAACAGCATGCAGGTATGTTGCTATCTAGACCTGGGAGCTCCCCTTATTTAATGTCTAACGTGAGGCCTCACTTAATGTATTTCCTCCTTTACCTTCTTTCTTCGCTAGCTTAAATCGTTTCTCAAATAATTGTAATCCAAAGGGGTAAGTAGAGAAAGTTAACTTAGAACACTCCAGGTGTAACTCCAGAAACTGTAACGGGCCTTGGGCCTACTAAGTGTCAGATGCTCAGTTGCACTTCTGTGAGACAACAGGTTCCAGCAAGGCCTATTAGTAAGTTTAAGTACGTGTAATAAATTAAACGGTGGGCCGCAACCCACTCACCAATCGGATCAGAGTTCTGAGTGATGGCTTGAATCCTACAGCTGCAGCTTGCTTCCGCTGACTAGGCCAGATGTTCCGTGTCACTCCACCGACTGGATCCGGCTCTCTGCTGCTCCAACAAGCGTCTCCAATCCCCATCTGTCTAATCACCAGCTCTTGGTTCCATCAAGTCACCCAGCAAACAGTCCGGTTTGCACTCCGCGGTGACCATCTACCGATGCGTCCGAGAACCTTACACACAGTTCTGCACAGACAGGCAACGTGGATCCAAGAGACCTAAAATGGCCGCTGCAGTCCCTTTTATACCCTACCAGTATGCACTGAATATCAACGTGTTCATGGGTAGGTCACACAGACTCCTGGGTAGATAAGGTCAAAATGACCAAAGTAAACACAGTCACTTCCTGTTATCTTTCAACACCATAGAAAAGAAAAATAGCTAAGGTCCAGTTCCAGTTTTTGGTCACTAGATGGCATCCAATACTAGTGAATACATTGTCCATAGATTTACATTGTACTTCGCATTCATTGAATTAATACATCATTATATCCCTGCTTCATAAAAGTTGAGCTGATTTTAGTGACTGAGGTTTCAATATGAAATTCTCCACAATGCCTATAGCTACAGAGATGAATGAGGGCTCATTAAAGTTATTTTACAGTGTGTTCAGAATGCAATGTTTGTAAAAGTTTAGGCTGGGTTCAAACTATTGCGAATTGGATGCAGGTTTCCTGGCATCCAGTTCCCATGTCAGGAGATTGTGACTGGCTCTCAATGGTGACGGTTCATATATATCCGCAGTGGCTGCAATTTGCACAGGAGTCCTGTGTGTCTTCTGGTCTGTTTCAGGGCCGGATTCAGCCGAAAAAAGCATTTATATGTGTTTGTGTGTTTATTTCAATGTGTATATATATATATATATATATATATATATATATATATATATATATATATATATATATATATATATATATATATATATATATATAATTTTTTTATCTATCTATATACATATATATCTATCGATAGAGATAGATAAAGATATACAGAGATATACAGATAGAGATATACAGATAGAGATAGATAGATAGAGATAGATAGAGAGAGAGAGATAGAGATAGATAGATAGATAGATAGATAGATAGATAGATAGATAGATAGATAGATAGATAGATAGATAGAGATAGATAGATAGATAGATAGATAGAGATAGAGATAGAAAGATAGAGATAGATAGATAGAGATAGATAGATAGATAGATAGATAGATAGATAGATAGATAGATAGATAGATAGATAGATAGAGATAGATAGATAGAGAGAGATAGATAGATAGAGATAGATAGATAGAGAGAGATAGATAGATAGATAGATAGATAGATAGATAGATAGATAGATAGATAGAGATAGATAGATAGATAGATAGATAGAGATAGATAGATAGAGCTAGAGATAGATAGATAGAGATATATATATATATATATATATATATATATATATATATATATATATATATATTGTACAGGACGCCAAGGTTGGGTCCTGGACGGGTACTATGTGGCGCCTATATTCAGGATGTGGTCCCTTTAAGGGAATCATGGTAGGCCTCAGGGGGTCACCCAAAAATGGGTGATGGATTCCGGGTATAGTTTTCGGGAGAAGACTGATTCGCGGTCCTCTCTATATTTTTAAGAGAGATAGTTGGGACCCGGAATTTGGGAGGCTCTAAAGTGACATTTGGGTGGGAAAGAGCCTCCCTCCCTGACCACAGGGATTTGGCCCACAGGGGGGTTAACGGCCTCCAGGAAGACAGCCAGCCCATAAGACAGGAAGTGGACAGAGAGGTGTGGTGAGGAGAAGAAGGAGATGAACACCTGTCTGAGGAGCTGTCTGGCTGTGTTGTTATATTTGCTGTTTGCTGTTTTGGAGGCTGCAAAAAGATCTCTGCAAGGACTCTTTTTGGTGAAGACCTTTCTACAGAACTGTAGGTGCTTTTCTTTTTGTATTATTTTGTGCTGAAGACAAGCGGACTTTAATTTACGTTTTTTATGCTGGAGAAAAGCTTTATTTTTGATTTATTCATAAATAAATATATTTTGGTTTCACCTGACAACGGTTTATGCACTTAATCCCGCGGAGCTAGTATCCCCAAACTTCACAACTGGTGGAGAATGCGGGCAAAAGTGCATTTGCAGCCGCAAAAAACGTTTAAAAACTGACATTTAAAAGAGACTGTTTACAAATTGCATGTATTGGGTGAAGCCAGCCCAGACGCTGCAAGCAGCAGGCAAAGACATGGAGGAGGTCATCAGGGCTTTAGCACAAGCCACCGTGACCCAGCAGCAAGCTACCGTGACACAGCAGCAAGCTTTAGCAGACGCAAACCGTCGCCATGAGGAAGCGATGGCTCAGCAGCAGGAAAGCACACGGCTGCTAGCCGCCCAGTTTACTGCTCAGCAGGAGTCCACTCAAGCACAGGTGGCTGCCTTGCAGGAGGCAGTACAGCGGCTGGCTCAGGGACGTGAACAAGTGGCTGTTGCCGCTGGCAACCAGGTGTCTGTGAGGGCCAGCCATTTTTTACAAAAATTAATGCCCAGCAATGATGTAGAGGCCTTTCTCACCACCTTTGAGAGGATAGCGGAGAGAGAGGGGTGGCCCCGTGACCAATGGGCCGGTATTATCTCCCCTTTCCTCACCGGTGACCCGCAAAAGGCCTATTTTGACCTCCCAGCAGAACATATCAGCGACTATGAACGTCTGAAGGCAGAGATCCTGGCCCGCCTAGGAGTGACCACAGCTGTCCGGGCTCAGAGAGTGCATCGCTGGCGGTACAAGCCTGACCGACCACCCAGGTTGCAAATGCATGAACTGGTTCAGATGGTTAAAAAATGGCTGCAGCCAGAAAAACTGTCAGGCCCACAGTTGGTGGAACGAATAGTAATGGACTGGTACCTGTGGTCCCTGGCAGATGACCTACAGCGCTGGGTAAGCCATGGAGACCCCGCAACCGCTGACCAGCTGGTGGAGTTGGTGTAAAGGTACACCATGGTGGAGGACCTGCTTGGGCCTGCCAGGCGTAGGGAACCCACACCAAGGGCAACCAGACCAGCCATAGCGCCTAGGAGAGAAGCCCTGCCAGACGCTGGGATCCGCAGAACCGTATCATCTGCTACAGAACCTCGAAGGGTGGTTCCTGTCCCAAGAACAGGAGAGCTACAGTGTTGGCGATGTCGGTCCTGGGGACATACCCGGGCGCAATGCCCACTTCAGGAGGAGCCTATGGACTGCGGAATTGGTCGGAGAAGCTCCTTCTACGTGCAAAGAGTCTGCACCACTCACCTGGATCCAATCGCAGGACAGTTCGAGTGTGAAGTGTGGGTGAACCAACTTCCTGCCAGGGCGCTACTGGACTCTGGTAGCATGGTAACATTGGTACATGCCAGGGTGATTGGGAGACTTGGCCCTGTAAGGAAAACCCTACGGGTAGTGTGCATCCATGGGGACACCAAGGAATACCCCATGGTTTCAGTGACTGTCCTATGGCCATATCTCAGTGACCCAAGAGGTCGGGGTAGTGAGAAGTCTAATACATGACATTATAGTGGGGCGGGACTGTCCACTATTTTTCGAACTGTGGAGCCAGGTACAGATGGGGCTACCAGGACAGCCAGGGGAGTCTGAGGAACATGGGCCTGAAACCCCCACAACCCACCCCACTGATACAGAGATACCTATTATTGATAAAGATACTGTAGAGAATATTAAGTTGAAGGATGTGTCTGTTTCAGGTTGCAAAACCGAGTTAAACTCTGAGGGGGGTGAAGACTTCCCATTACAGGTTATGCTGGGGGAGGATGACGAGGACCTCTCCCCATTGCAGTCCCCGGTTGAGGAAAGTGAAGGGGAAACATCCTCAAGGCCAGTACACCCAGATCTAGATGTACCCAGGGGTGCGTTTGGCACCGCCCAGCTGCGGGATCCTACCTTGGTCAATGCCCGAGAGCAGGTTTCTGTTGTGGATGGGGTCTCACAAATGCCAGGAGCAGACCAGAGGTTTCCTCATTTTGCCTTAAAGGGGGACTTGCTTTATCGAGTGGCTGAAAGCCGTGGGGAAACTATAGAGCAGTTGCTGGTTCCCCAACCGTATAGGCAGATGCTACTCAATCTAGCCCACAACGACGCACTGGGAGGACACTTGGGGGCAGAGAAAACCGAGGCCAGGATAACTGACTGGTTTTACTGGCCAGGGGTGAAAGTTGAGGTTAAAAGATATTGTGCATCTTGTCCCGTTTGCCAGTTAACTGCCCCAGTGCCCCACTATAGAAGCCCTCTGGTACCCTTGCCAATTATTGAGGTTCCATTCGAACGGAACGCTATGGATCTCGTGGGACCCCTGGTAAAATCGGCAAGAGGGCACCAGTATATATTAGTCATCCTAGACTATGCAACCAGGTAGCCAGAAGCAGTTCCTTTGAGGAAAACTTCCTCTAAAGCCATTGCCCGAGAACTATTTCAGATGTTTTCGTGAACTGGTTTTCCTAAAGAGATATTAACAGACCAGGGCACCCTTTTTATGTCAAAGGTGATGGCGGACCTGTGCAAACTGTTCCAAATTAAGCAGTTACGGACGTCCGTCTATCACCCGCAGACTGATGGCCTAGTGGAGAGGTTTAA